>NC_086323.1:129653473-129972223 GCF_036172605.1 Pelobates fuscus
GGCACTGAGGCTAGTGGTGTTGTGCAGAGAGGCACTGAGGCTAGTGGTGTTGTGCAGAGAGGCACTGAGGCTAGTGGTGTTGTGCAGAGAGGCACTGAGGCTAGTGGTGTTGTGCAGAGAGGCACTGAGGCTAGTGGTGTTGTGCAGAGAGGCTTGAAGACTATGGTGAGGCCTAATAGAAAGCAGTTGTTGTTGGGGGATTCCATCATAAGAGGTGTGGAGATGGACAATGGTGGTCTTGTGAGGTGTCTTCCCGGAGCTACTGCTCACAGAGACAGGAGACGTATCTGTAATATTGTTAAGCAAGCAAAGCAGGAAGGGGAATTGGATGTACTTGTCCATTTAGGGACAAATGACTTGGCTTGCAATGAGGTTTCAGAGGTTAAGGAAGTTTTTAGTGTTTTTGCCAATGATATACGGCAGGTTGCTTCCACACTGTCATTCTCTGAAGTTCTGCCTGTGCATAACACTCAGAACGACAGGCGGATGCGTATTAGGGACTTTAACTTGTGGCTTGGTGAATGGTGTCGGGAGCAAGGATTTGGCTTTATTGCTCATGGTAGCTCTGTTTGGAATGGAAATAAACTGTACAAAAAAGATGGTTTGCATCTTTCTCAAAAGGGAACAAATGTTCTCAGTGAGCAGTTCAGAGGTTTTGCTAGGATGTTTTTAAACTAGGAGGGGGGGGGGGGGGCAAAAGGGTGATAAAACATCAATCCAATTGTCCCCCAAAACAAGGACAGAAGGTGCCTGTAGCAAGTGTGTTAAAAAATGATAAGCTTAGAGTCATGTCTACAAATGCTCGCAGTTTAGGGAATAAGATCCTCGTACGGCCAACTCGCGCTTGCAGGACTTCTCGCGGGCGGCTCCCTTCCTATGGAATAGCCTGCCTACCGCCATCAGACTCTCCCCTAGTCTTGCATCTTTTAAGAAGTGCCTTAAAACCCATCTCTTTAGGAAAGCTTATGGCCTCCAAGACTAACCCTTACCTCACATACCTGTCTCTTGCCCTCTCCTAAAGGGCAGCCCACCTTATTTGATTGTAAATTCCTGTCCTAATGTGTTTTACACCCCACCCCCTATAGAATGTAAGCTCGTTTGAGCAGGGTCCTCTTCAACTTATTGTTCCTGTAAGTTTATTTGTAATTGTCCTATTTATAGTTAAATCCCCCTCTCATAATATTGTAAAGCGCTACGGAATCTGTTGGCGCTATATAAATGGCAATAATAAATAAATAAATAAACTTGTGGCAATAATGGCAACTGATAGTGTAGATTTAGTCGCTGTTACTGAGACATGGTATAATGAGAAAAATGACTGGGACATAGCAATACCAGGGTACTCTTTATATAGAAAAGACAGGGAAGGCAATAAAGGGGGAGGGGTGGCCCTGTATGTAAAGGATAGCATAAAATCTAGCCTAATAAAGGTTAGTGAGGCGAACATAGAGTCCGTTTGGGTTACGTTAGAATTTGGTAATCACACAGTAACTCGTGTAGGTGTGATTTATAGGCCCCCAGGACAAATTGAAGAGTTAGATAATCTACTAGTTGAAGAAATAGCTAAAATGACAATGAAGGGGGAAGTTATCATCATGGGTGACTTTCATCTTCCTGATGTGAATTGGAAAACAAAAATAGCTACTTGTGCCAGGAGCACACATATTCTAAACTCCCTACTGGGATTGTCTCTAAAACAAGTCATTGAGGAGCCAACTCGTAAAGAGGCCATACTAGATTTAGTGTTAACAAATGGAGATTTGGTATCAGATATTACTGTAGGTGAAAGTTTAGGATCCAGTGATCATCAGTCAGTGTGGTTTAATATAAGAACAGTGACTGAGTCACACCACACAAAAACAAAAGTTTTAGACTTTAGAAAAACAGACTTTTCTAAAATTAGAATATGTGTAAAGGAGTCATTATCAGACTGGAGCAATTTAAATGGAGTCCAAAAGAAATGGGATTATTTAAAAGTTGCACTACTGAAGGCAACAGAAAATTGCATTAGGCTTGTCAGTAAAAGCAAAAAATTCAAGAAACCACTGTGGTACTCCGCAGATGTGGCCAAAATAGTAAAAAACAAAAAGTTAGCATTTAGTAATGATAAAAAAACCCAGAGTGAGGAAGACAGAATGACCTATAAGATTAGGCAGAAAGAGGCTAAGCAAGTTATAAGAGCTTCCAAATCACACACAGAAGAGAAAATAGCACAGTCAGTAAAAAAGGGGGACAAAACTTTTTTTAGATACATAAATGAGAAAAGAAA
Organism: Pelobates fuscus; assembly: GCF_036172605.1. Classification (NCBI taxonomy): domain Eukaryota; kingdom Metazoa; phylum Chordata; class Amphibia; order Anura; family Pelobatidae; genus Pelobates; species Pelobates fuscus. The sequence continues at coordinate 129,655,743 of NC_086323.1, forward strand.
AGTAAAACAAGGATTAGTTAGATTAAAAACAAAAGAAGGAAGGTATGTAGATGAGGATAAAGGTCTAGCTGACTGCCTCAATGAATATTTTTGTTCGGTATTTACAGATGAAAATGAAGGAAAGGGACCTCAGTTAAGAAAAAGGATAAATGAGTCATTTATTACACGTGAGTTTACAGAGGAAGAGGTTCTATTTCAACTGTCAAAAGTAAAGACAAATAAGTCAATGGGACCTGATGGAATACACCCAAAGCTATTAAAAGAGCTTAGTGGTGTACTAGCAAAACCATTAAAAGATTTATTTAACCAATCATTGATAACAGGAGTAGTCCCAGAAGATTGGAAGTTAGCGAATGTTGTGCCCATTCACAAGAAAGGTAATAGGGAGGAGTCGGGCAACTATAGGCCAGTAAGCCTTACTTCAGTAGTGGGGAAAGTGATGGAAACCATGTTAAAGGATAGGATTGTTGAACATCTAAAAACACATGGATTTCAAGATCAGAGACAACATGGGTTTACTTCAGGGAGATGATGCCAAACCAATCTTATTGATTTTTTTGATTGGGTAACTAAAATTATAGATCAGGGTGGTGCAGTAGACATTGCTTACCTAGATTTCAGTAAGGCTTTTGACATTGTTGCACATAGAAGGCTTATCAATAAACTACAATCTTTGAGTTTGGATTCCAATATTGTTGAATGGGTAAGGCAGTGGCTGAGTGACAGGCAACAGAGGGTTGTAGTCAATGGAGTATATTCGAAGCTTGGGCTTGTCACCAGTGGGGTACCTCAGGGATCTGTACTTGGACCCATTCTCTTTAATATTTTTATTAGTGATATTGCAGAAGGTCTTGATGGTAAGGTGTGTCTTTTTGCGGATGATACTAAGATATGTAACAGGGTTGATGTTCCAGGAGGGATAAGCCAAATGGCAAATGATTTAGGTAAACTAGAAAAATGGTCAGAGTTGTGGCAACTGACATTTAATGTGGATAAGTGCAAGATAATGCATCTTGGACGTAAAAACCCAAGGGCAGAGTACAGAATATTTGATAGAGTCCTAACCTCAACATCTGAGGAAAGAGATTTAGGGGTGATTATTTCTGATGACTTAAAGGTAGGCAGACAATGTAATAGAGCAGCAGGAAATGCTAGCAGAATGCTTGGTTGTATAGGGAGAGGTATTAGCAGTAGAAAGAGGGAAGTGCTCATGCGATTGTACAGAACACTGGTGAGACCTCACTTGGAGTACTGTACACAGTACTGGAGACCCTATCTTCAGAAGGATATTGATACCTTAGAGAGAGTTCAAAGAAGGGCTACTAAATTGGTTCATGGATTGCAGGATAAAACTTACCAGGAAAGGTTAAAGGATCTTAACATGTATAGCTTGGAGGAAAGACGAGACAGGGGGGATATGATAGAAAAATTTAAATACATAAAGGGAATCAACACAGTAAAGGAGGAGACTATATTTAAAAGAAGAAAAACTACCACAACAAGAGGACATAGTCTTAAATTAGAGGGACAAAGGTTTAAAAATAATATCAGGAAGTATTACTTTACTGAGAGGGTAGTGGATGCATGGAATAGCCTTCCAGCTGAAGTGGTAGAGGTTAACACAGTAAAGGAGTTTAAGCATGCGTGGGATAGGCATAAGGCTATCCTAACTATAAGATAAGGCCAGGGACTAATGAAAGTATTTAGAAAATTGGGCAGACTAGATGGGCCGAATGGTTCTTATCTGCCGTCACATTCTATGTTTCTATGTTTCTAATCAGCACGCCATTTCTCTTTTATTTTGGGCATGATAATTGAATAATGAGTTGCAGGAATTTGACAATCAATTCACAAAATATAGATCAAAATTAAAGATTGAGAAAAAAAACTCCAATCAGTTGTTGGAGACAGATTTTATTTAGGACTAGTGTTGCAAATCACTGTACACTTTATTTCACCTCATTGTTTATTACAAACACAAGACAGCCAAGGCACATTACTGGAATTTAGATAACATTGAGCAAATTGTGTACGTTGTGCAAACAAATGAGATTGGGAAACCTAGTGTTTACATAATGTGAAGATACCAAAAGGAGGTAGTTAAGAACATAGCTATAAAAGGTGAGATTCTTCAGTATAAGCAGATCAACCAGTGGCAGCAGACACATACAGTACCCCACAGACTGAAAATGAAAGTTTTAATTATCACACTTATTTGGGGATTATTTCTCCTGCAAGGTATGTACTGTAGTCTTGGTAAAGTTAGGATACACATTGTGATAATGAACATTACACATCCTCCTGGAACCATGGGGTTTGGAAGGATTTATTAGTGCAAGAACAAATGTTATATTCAGGCAGTTAAACAAGGAGCAGTTACTATGAACACCAATAGAATAGTTTTGAACAATTAGCACTCTTCATCAAGAGTGTTTTGTTTTGATTGTGTCTTAAATACACAGCTAATATGAATCTACTATGGAGTTTAGGTGCATTAAATTGTGAACTGTGGTGATTTGAGAATACTATTTCAAAAAGTAGGGTAAAATAGCTAAATGATGGAAAAATAATATCTGCAATGCATCCATGTGCCCATGTTTTCCCCTTTGGCTGGATACTTTTACTTACATTTTCTATTGTATACTATGTATAGTTGTATATTGTTTATAAAAGCACAGAATAACAAGGTATACTTTTTTCAAGGCCAGGGGTAAGTTTTTTATGTTTATAATACAGTTTATAAATTCTTTTATTTGAATAGATTTTTATTGAGATTTTGTTATTGACATATACACAACAGTGTCGAAAGGGTAAGCAGATAACGTTTGTTACATTTTTGCAAAATAGTTATAGTACATACAAAGAAAGAACAAATCAGTTAAATTTGCACCTAAACACATTGACAAGTTTACTTTCTGGTGATATACAGTGTTCTTCCCTTCAGGGCATAGTGTGTGGAAGTGTGAAATATCACTGTATATTGTTATTTAGATTATTGCACCAACATATTCCTCATTTTCTTTACAATCTTAATTTAAAAACAAAAACTGAATATAAGGAGAAAAAAATGTAAGAGGTGAAGCTTACATAGGTCAAAAAAGCTTGCAGCCTAGAGCATAAGGTTCTTAAAAACTACTTGACTGACTTGTTAATGAAAAATACAATGTAATTTCTTGTAAAAAAAATTAGTGTATAAATTATTATTTTAATTACTAAATATAATAAAACTGTATTAGCTATGTTAGGAGAAAATGATAAGGTATATAATATAATGCATTGTTTTTAAAGGAACACTATAGTCACCTAAATTACTTTAGCTAAATAAAGCAGTTTAGTGTATAGATCATTCCCCTGCAATTTCACTGCTCAATTCACTGTCATTTAGCAGTTAACCCCTTAAGACCAGAGGGCGTACATTTACGTCCTTTTTAAAGCGGCTCTAAACGCCGCAGGATGTAAATGTACGCTGTTTTTTTGTTACTTACCCGGTCGCCGGCGATCCCACGCCGGCGATCGCGGTTGGAGGGACTCCCAGGGAGCCCCCCGCGGCACCTCCGTCCTCTTCAGCCACCCCGGGCCATGTGAGAGTGAGGTCCTTGCGAGGACCTCACAATCACATGGCCGGGATAGCTGGCTGCAGCAATGCCAGCAGGGGGACTAACTGTAATGACAGTTAGTCCCCCTGCTGGCTGGAAATAAAATTAAAATAAGTTAAAATAAGTGTAAAAAAAAAATATATATACTTAGATCATATATAGATATATATTATATATATATATATGATCTAAGTATATATATATACACATATACACACACACATACACTGTCTAGGTGTATTTTAATATTAATATATATATTTATATATATAATTATATATATATATATTAATATCAAATTACACGTAGACTGATACTGATTAAATATATATATAATTATTGTTATATATATATTTATATATAATATAAAAAAAATATGTAAATACGTAAAAAAATAAAATAAAAAATAATTAAAAATAAAATATTAAAAAATATATAGATGTGTTTTATTTCGTTCTAACTGTATTGTGATATTAATATATATATATTTATATCAAAATACACGTAGAACGAAATAATATATATCTATATACATAAATATATACGTATATATCACTATATATACCTATATATAAATAAAAATATTTTCAAAAAATTATATATATATATGTACGTATATATACACATATGTATATATATACATATATTAATTCTACACATATATTTATGTAATAATTTTACATAATTAGGTATCCTAATTAATTACAATTAGCGGGACCTGCCTGACAACCCATGCCGAAAGTATAGGGAATTTAATTTGCTAGCACTATATTTAACCCTATAACTTTCCAAGACACCATAAAACCTGTACATGGGGGTACTGTTTTACTCGGGAGACTTCGCTGAACACAAATATTAGTGTTTTCAAAACGATGATATCGCCAGTAAACAGCACTTACACGGACGATATTATTGCTGCAATACTTTTTACTGTTTTGAAACACAAATATTTGTGTTCAGCGAAGTCTCCCGAGTACAACAGTACCCCTCATGTACAGGTTTTATGGTGTTTTCAAAAATTACAGCGTCAAATATAAGGCTTGTGTTTCATTTTTTTCACATTAAAATTTGCCAGATTGCTTACGTTGCCTTTATGACCCTATGGTAGCCCAAGAATGAAAATTACCCCTATGATGGCATACTATTTGCAATAGTAGACAACCCAAGGTATTGCAAATGGGGTATGTCCAGTCTTTTTTAGTAGCCACTTAGTTGGCGTTTTTTGCATTTTTCACACACAAACAAATACTAACGCTAACTTTGGCCAGTGTTTGTGACCAAATGGCTACTAAAAAAGACTGGACATACCCCATTTGCAATACCTTGGGTCGTCTTCTATTGCAAATGGTATGCCATTATGGGTGTAAATTTATTTCCTGGGCTACTATACAGTCTCAAAGGCAACGTAACCAATCTGGCGAATTTCAATTTCAAATGTAACGCGCTATATTTGACCCTGTATCTTCCCAAAACACCATAAAACCTGTACATAGGGGGTACTGTTTTACACGTGAGACTTTGCTGAATACAAATATGTGTATTTTATTGCAGTAAAAGCAAACAGTATTATGACATTGACAGTTAAAATGTCATGTAGAACTAAAAAAATTAAAAAAATCTTATTTTCTCCCATTTTTTTCATATTAAATTATGTTTCATAGCTAAATATTTGATATTAAATGAAAGCCATGTTTCCCCTGAATAAAATGATATGTAATAAGGGGGGTGCATTTAATATGAAAGAGGTGAATTACGGTTGGACAGACATATAGCGCAAATGCCAGGTTTTGTTTACATTTTGTTTCGTTCACAACTTGTACATTTGGCTGCGGTCTTAAGGGGTTAAATCACTTTGTTTCTGTTTATGCAGCCCTAGCCACACCTCCCCTGGCTATGATTGACAGAGCCTGCATGAAAAAAAAACTGGTTTCACTTTCAAACAGATGTAATTTACCTTAAACAATTGTATCTCAATCTCTAAATTGAACTTTAATCACATACAGGAGGCTCTTGCAGGGTCTAGCAAGCTATTAACATAACAGGGGATGAGGAAATCTTAATTAAACAGAACTTGCAATTAAGAAATCCTAAATAGGGCTCTCTTTACAGGTAGTGTTTATGGAAGGCTGTGCAAGTCACATGCAGGGAGGTGTGACTAGGGTTCATAAACAAAGGGATTTAACTCCTAAATGGCAGAGGATTGAGCAGTGAGGCTGCAGGGGCATATTCTATACACCAAAACTGCTTCATTAAGCTAAAGTTGTTCAGGTGACTATAGTGTCCCTTTAACCCCTTAAGGACACATGACGTGTGACACGTCATGATTCCCTTTAATTCCAGAAGTTTGGTCCTTAAGGGGTTAAAGGGATGCCCTATGCAGAGGCATAACTAGAAACCTTTGCGAAAATTGACTTGGGCCCCCATGTGTCTCACCGACCCATCCCAGCACCTCCATTTGTCTCACCCCCTCCCTTCCCCCAACCCTTCCATGTGTCTCCATCCCTCCCCCAGCACCTCCATGTGTCTTCCCTCCACCACCCAGCCCTTCTTTAAGTCTCCCCCAGCCCATACATGTGTCTTTTTTGCTCCCTCTGCCCCTCCATGTGTCTCCGTCCCTCCACCTCAGGCTGTCCAAGTGTCTCACTCACTCTACTCCAGCCCCTAAATGTATCCCACTCCTTCCCCCAGCCCTTCCATGTGTCTCATTCCATCTACTCAGCCCCCCATGTGTCTATAACGAATATATACCCCAACACGCAGGATTCAACTCGACAAAAGACAACACAGAGAAGAAATACGTCTACCGGACCTTAGAATGGCCGGACTCGACGTATATAGGAGAAGTACAGAGTCAGGAGCGATCCGAGGTCAAGGGCACAGAGAGACAGCGTGAACTAGGACTAGCCGGGGTCTGGTACACAGTAAACAGCAAGCCGGCAAACAGAACAGATAAGGATAAAGAGATAACGTAGTCAGAAACAAAGCCAAGGTCAATACGAAGGAACACAACTGAACACAACAAGCGCTAAAGGGAACTGATACAGAAACCACGATAGGGCAGGGAGTAAAGGGAGAGGTAAGTTTAAATACCTTCAACTCATTCTTGATTGGCCCCTGTCATATCCATGCCCCCAATATGTGAGAGTCTGGGGAGTGTGGGGTGACAGGGGCCAATGGGAGACCGTTTTGATTTTCGCCTCCCACTTCCCCTTTAAGAGCGTGCTTGTGACGTGCGGCGCGCTCTCAAAGGTAGGCGGGACACGTGACCGCATTCCGCGGTCAGCGCCCGCCGCCATCGGCACTCTGAGCGCTCCTGGAACAGAGGACCTCGGCCGGCCCCCGGATAAGGTAAGTAACGCTACAGTGTCCCAATCAATTCCGCTCCCCTCCAGCCCCTCCATATGTCTCCCCCCCTCCCATCCTGTACCTGCTCACCACAGTAACAGGTATGGTCTGACAGGAAGTGCTCCACTTGGCCATGCTACACACAGTGGCAGGAGTGGTGCAGAACAGCACAGTGCTCCCCTCCTGCCAGTCACCCAATCCTTGAAGGTATGCCAGTGGCCCATGGTCACAGGGGTCACATGGATTGCATCGGCGGGCAGGCTCTCTAGAGGGAAAAGCCTGGTTCCAGCTGTGACCCCTGTGACTCTGGTAGTTATGCCACTGGCCCTATGCACCAAAACTAATAACTTCCACCACTAAATTATACAACAAAATATAACTAAATATATATAATTGTACACACAATCATATTCAGAAAAATGCCACATCTATAGTTTACAAATTAGAGTAAAAACGGGATTAAAGGAGTTATTCAACAAGCAATGATGTTTGCTTTAGTTGCAAACAATGGAGGACATCTCCGTTGTTGCAACAAACTGTTGTGACAAACTCGGTGTGGCGGATCACCAGAGTATCGCCGCCTCGAATTCCCTTTCCCAGGGTGAAATAGCTCTTTCCAACCACAGTGGTGATTATAGTTGGTATAGCTTCCCCCTAATACATTAGTCAAGAATTAATGTTGGGAGTATATCTGACCTGTTCGGGCAATGGGGTCTCCATGCAGAACAACACAAACTCCTCCCAGGCGTCTCTGTGTCTGGAAAATAATTGAGTCCAAAGCCTGGTAGTGCAATTATCTCAGAGTTACAGGGATACATACAGAATTTATGCAAAAACCTAATTAAATTCACACAGGAACCCCACATGTCCTATATCCCCAGAGAGCCCGGAGCCGAGTGCCCAAGTTGTCCAAATAGCGCTCAGATCCGGTAGAGGAATCGCTATCGGGTAAAGTTTTGACCGGCTGGCCGGCCACAAGGTTTTAGCCAAAAACAGTTCCAGGGAGCAGGGGCGTACCTAGAGCATTTGGCACCAGGGGCGGGTCCTGTGTTTGGCACCACCCCCCCTCTCCCCACTCCAAAAAAGTAAAAAAATAATAAACCCTTGGATTTTTTTTTTTACATGTCTTTTTTTTTTTTTATGTATTGCACAAATGTGTAAACTTTGTAAAACTCCTTTTTAAAAGTCCTTCCTTGGAGCCTGTTAGTTGGAGAAGCAGCAGCGAGTAAGGGCAGTGTTAAACTGCCAGTTTGGCTCCGGCGCCCAGCTTTTCTTAGCTCCATCACCACATTCCTTCTGTGTGGCTAGTTCAGCTGGTAATTGCTGTTCTCTGCACTTGTGTGCTTTGCCGGTCGCCCGCCATTCCAGCTGCCACACCTCACACATCCCCCTCCAGCACCCAGACCAGGATCATGGCACCTGCCTACCTGGTGGCACCTGGGGCGGACTTTCCCTCCCCCCCTTAGTACGCCACTGCAAGGGAGAAAGAGGCAGCGGCCGGTCAGCTTTTGGGAGCTCCAGTGTGAATACAACCCAATGTTTTTCCTGGCTCTTAGGTAGTGAATGTTCCTCGTAGATAACTGAGTCTTTTCCCCGAAGAGCACTCTCCTGGCTTGTCTGTAAGAGGAGCAGGCGGCGGTACAAGTTCACCGGGGTTCGCGAGTTGTAGAATCTGAACTTAGTTCCATGTTAACCCGTGGCAATGCTCTGAGAGGACAGAGATCGCAAGCGTCGAGACACATGTTCTGCAGCTCTGCACCCAGCGGAGCTGCAGACTGGAGGATTCTGTGTCCCCCAAAGCCTCCCGGGTAGGCAGAGCGGAGGGGCCCCGCAACAGGTAGCACACGATGCAAGCCACCAGACACCTACCAAATGGGGGGGGTGAGACACAAGGAGGGTCATTAAAATTAAAGTAGGGGGGCATTGGCCCCCTCTGCCCCCGAGCAACACCATTGGAGGCTTGGCTAGGGCTGCATAAACAGAAATAAAAGTGATTTAACTTTCAAATGGCAGAGAATTGAACATTGAGACTGCAGGGGCATGATCTATACACCATAACTGCTTCATTAAGCTGAAATTGTATTGGTGCTTAGAGTATTCTTTTTAAATATAATATACATAGAACATTTTATTTATAACTATATCAATAATATAAAAAATATTATAATGTCTAATAGTATGCAAGCTTTCACATCTGCAATAAAAAAAAAGATTTAAAAAAAAAAAGTAAAAAAATGAAAAAGATGGCAATCTAAAAGTAATAGAAAGAAACTGTAACACCTGCTTTTCCAAAGATTACTGAAAAGTGAAAAGGCTGAATAGTAGACTCATGGGGCTGATTACTAAACTGGGAATTACGAGGAACTAATATTTTAGTCTTAATAAATTTTAGTCCCAAATTATGGAGCTTAAAATTGGTTGATATGCTAATATATTCCATTGTTCACTATAATGGATAGGACAGGTTTTATCTGCACATATCATTCATGGTTAGCTTAATTAAATTTGTCTTTTTTTTTCAGAAGCTGATGCCCTGAAATGCTGGCAGGGATCCTGTACGGGATCTCGTCCTTGTTCTACAAGAAACAGTCAAACCTGTACAGCTAATGCTAATCGATGCTTTGTTCTTCTGAAAAGTCATCCAATCTGTAAGTACTTTCACACTTGTCATCCTTACAGTGTGATGTATCCATTCATATAAATTACAAATGTCAAAGATGCACAAATAGACAGCCCTTATGTCTGTCCGGTTAGTCAGGGCAGGACTGAGGACGAAAACAGTCTTGGAAAAACAAATCTATACCAGCCCAATAATGTGCTGCATTATTATAATGTACAGATACAGATAAGGGAAAGATAACTTAAAATTAAAAACTGTTTCTCCAAATTAAAGAAAGCACTCATAGGGCTTCAAAACAAACAAAAGAGCTTTTTTTTTTTTTTATTCCAATATTTTTTTATTTTTATGGAGCATGAAAGATCACAACATTTCTTGTATGGCCACAACAGCCTTAACAAGCGCATTGGTTACAAGTGTACGAGCATATTTGTGGTAGGAAAGAAACTTGTACATAGTTTAGTGAGTTGCTTGGTTCATAGAAACATTGATGAGTTTAGCTTGGGAGTAGCGAGGATAAGGATAAGGACCAGAAGCTTATTATCTAGTGAGCTTGTAGCAATTACGTATAATGAGGAGCGCTGCCTGTTTTTGCGTAAGTTGTATATACATTAATGAAGGCTATCATGTGCCTCCCAAGTAGCAGTAGACTTTGCAATTGCATGTTACAGTGAGTCATACAGAGGGTATTACTATGTCTGTGACATTCGGGGCTGACGCTCGTTTGAGGTTTTACAATAGTATGTCACCTCGCAGTGTATGTATAGGGTCCGACGTCTGTTTGCCACTGACTGCTTGTGGTGAGGATGTCATCTGCGTAGGAGTGGGTATTGGTGTGGTATGGTGTGTGATAGAGGTTTGTTGCGGTGGGTGATGCCCCATAAGGTGGGGTATGTGGTGTTCTGATGTTCCATGTTTGGAACACAGGGTCTGCTCTGGAGGAGGGAGGGCGGCCTGTGGGCAGCAGGGAGATGTGGGTCGAGGTATCCCTTCAGTTACAGTCGCCTGTAGCGTGTGGTCATGGGTATTGGGGACCTCAGGTAGCAGGTTGGTCCGTGGTGTGTGGTAAGGGGTCTGTCGCCGGGGTTCTGTAGTGTGTGTTTGCTTTGCTTCCCTGACAGGACCCCCTTTCGTTACCTGGCGTGTGGCTTGTGTCGGCCTCAGCCAGGTGTGTGAGGGAGGAGTCTTGTGTGTCAGGTGTCACAGGTGGTTCTCGTGCTCAGCGTTGTCACTCTGGCAGCGGGTGACGTGCGGTCAGGGGTAGTAGGGGGGGAGTGAAGGGGAGGTAGTGATGGCGGGGGGTGACCAGGAATTAGTTTGGGTGTGCCTGGGTGTGAGAGGTGGGGTGTGGGCTTCGGGCTCCCGGGCCTGTGTCCGCGTCCCAGCTCCCCCCGTCCCTGGGTCCGGCATCGGCGTGCTCATTTCGGATCCGTCTTTCCGTCGGGACTGCCTCCGATGTTCCGTCGCTCCTGTCTGGGCCCTCCGGCAGGGGGGGCCTCGTATTTGATCCCGGGGGTTGCGTGTCTCCTCCGGTCCCGGAGGGGGAGGCGAGCCATCTTAGCCAGTGGTACCAGGTGTCGTGGTAGCGCTGTATACGTCCGGCCGCTGAGAGGATCAGCTCCTCGATCTGTCTGATGTCCTCCACTCTGGCTAGCCACTCTCTCAGCGTCGGGGCCGTGGGTTGTTTCCAGTGTGTCGGGATAAGACTACGCGCCGCGTTTAGGAGATGTGGTATCACTGATCTCTTGAATTTAGGTGTGGGGATTGAGGTTAGTTGGAGTAGGTAGGTTTCCGGTGTGAGTTGTATGTTTGCGTCCGTTATGGTCACCATGACAGCGTGAATCGCTGACCAATAGGGTTTGATGTGTGGGCAGGTCCACCAAATATGGAAGAGGGATCCCAGTTCCCTCCCGCACCTCCAGCATTCGGGTTCGCAGGCATCTGTTATTATGGATAGTTTCTCGGGTGTCCTGTACCAGTGCGAGAGCATTTTATATCCTGTTTCCTGGAATTTGGTGGCTATGGATGCTTTATGTATGAGCGTGAACACTGTGGTCCATTGTTCCGCAGGGAGTGTGTGTCCTAGATCCCTTTCCCAGTATTTAGTGAAATAAGGGAGAGGTGCATCGGTGGATGGTGTAATCTGTGTGCGGTATAATAACGATATTGCGTGCGATGGGCTCGGGGGGTTCGTGCACATCATCTCAAAGGCGGTGAGTGCTCGGGTCGCTGAGTCCAGTCCCGGCGTGGTCTGCAGGAACCTCTTCAGTTGATGGTATTTGAAGAGGAGCGACCAGGTGTGCGGGTTGTTCGGGACCAGTTCTCTCAGGGTTGTGATTGCGCCCTGTTTGTACACGTCCTTCAACCTGCAGGGGGTTGGTAGTCCCAGCGCTGTAATGTAGCGGGGATCCTCCGCCGGAGGGAGTCGTGGGTTGTGCGATACAGGGCAGAGAGGTGAGAGCTCCGGAGCCATGTCCTTTTGTAGAGCCAGTCTCCTCCAGATGGTCATTGTGACGTTCAGTGTTGGATGTTGTTTTGGCAATTCGCCTTGCGTCGCTTTCGGTAGCCACGGGAGGAGAGGGAGGGGAGTTTGCGAGAAGCTCGCCTCTATCGGGATCCACAGTTTGTCTTTTGGGTTGTGTGTCCATTCAATCAGTCATTGGAGGTGTATCGCCTGTCGGTATTTTGTCAGGTCTGGTAAGCCTAGGCCCCCATGCAGTTTGGGTTTGGTGAGAGTGGCAAAGTTCAGTCTCGCTTTTTTACGGTGCCACACGTATTCTGTCATTGTTTTTCGGACTTGTGCAAAAAAGGATTTGGGGATATGGACTGGTAGGGTCTGTAGGAGGTACAGGAGACGTGGGAGAATATTCATCTTGAGTACACTGATCCTGCCCAGCCATGTGATATGGGGGAGGTGCCAGGCATTCAGGTCTTTTGTGATTCGTTCCAGGAGGGGGGGGAAGTTGATGCGGAAGGTGTCCGTAGGGTCCGCCGATAGCCATGTCCCCAGGTATTTGATCGCCTCTGTGCACCAGCGGAAGGGGAAGTCGTTCTGCAAGCTGGTAACCAGCGCTTGGGGGCATCCCACATTGAGAATCTCAGATTTAGTGTAGTTGATTTTTAGGTTTGACAAGGTGCCATACGTGTCGAATTGCTGCAGCAGTTCTCTGAGAGAGTGCCGTGGGTTGGTGATTGTAAACAGGAGGTCATCCGCATATGCGGAGACTTTGCTGACTCCCCATCTGCCTCCAATTCCGGAGATGCCAGGTTGAGCTCTAATGGCGTTGAGGAACGGCTCCAGACTGAGGACAAAGAGCAACGGTGATAATGGACAGCCTTGTCTCGTGCCGTTTTTTTATCTCAAACGGGTCTGAGAGGAGTCCGTTCACCTGTACTCTGGCTGTTGGGTTGGTGAACAGGGCCGATATCCAGGCCATCATGTGCTGTCCTAATCCGAGGTGTGCCAGTGTGGACCGCAGGAAGGACCAATCGACCCTGTCGAAGGCCCTCTCCGCGTCCGTTGAGATCAGTAGGGCGGGCAAGGGACCCTGCTTTGCTGCGTGGATCAGGTTGAGTGCCTTGGTGGTGTTGTCTCTGGCCTCTCTGCCCTCCACGAATCCCACCTGGTCAGGGTGGATTAGGTCTGGCAGTAGCGGTTGGAGGCGAAGAGCCAGAATCTTGGCGAACAATTTGAGGTCGGTGTTCAGCAAAGAGATCGGGCGGTAACTGGCACAGGAGGACGGGTCCTTCCCTTCTTTTGGTATTACCACTACGTGGGCTCGGAGCGAGGCGGGGTCTAATGAGCCTCCGTTTTGAATGGAGTTGAAGAGGTTGAGCAAGTGTGGGGTAAGAACGTCGGCGAACATCTTGTAATATTTTGCCGTATAACCGTCCGGGCCAGGACTCTTTCCCTGCTTGGCTTTTTTGATGGGCAAGCATACTTCTGCGCTCGTGATGTCTTCCTCCAGGGCAGCGACGGTTTCGGGCGGGAGTTTAGTTGTCATGTGTTGTGTGATATATGCCTTCGGCCGAGCCTCGAAGGTCTTCGCCGTTTCGGTCTGGCGTGAGGGGTTTGCGGGCAGGTTGTATAGTGAGGAGTAATATTGTCTGAACCCCTCCGCGATGGTTTTCGGCGTGAGCAGTGATTGTCGAGCGGATTTATTTTAAGCAGACATACATTTGCATATGATCAATGTTTCAGTCCAACTAACTTGACATATTAAGGAGAGTTTAGTAATGGGACTGAATGGTGAATGTATGCTATTGCACAGCTGTAAAAAAATGACGTTATCTTGTTATTTTGAAGTTTTAAGAGTGTGCTCTTCACTTTAGCTGAAATCATCAAACTTGATGATCTCAGCAAAACTAATGCTTTCCCATAGGAAAGCATTGAGAGGTTATTGCACATGCGCAGCATAACGCTGCACCAATCAGCATCTCAGATGTATTGAATCAATGCATTTCTATGGATAGCGTTCAGCACCAATGTAAGTTGGTCTGCAACATATGCCAACGGAAACGCTCAACGTGGGTGCTGTACTCAATGCAGCACTGGACTAGGAAGCACCTCTTATGGTCGTCTGAGTGACTGCCACTGGAGGTGTTACTAGGCATCAATGTAAACATTGCCTTTTCTCTAAAAAGGCAGCATTTACAGTACTCAGCCTGCAGGGACAGGCTATAAATCCCAGAACTACTACATTAAACTGTAGTGGTTCTAGTGACTATAGTGTCCCTTTAATAAGATATCTTTCCCTCACCTGTTAATCAATTCTTCCGCATAGACACCTATGCTGTTGTACTGAGCTACAGGGAAATCAGGAGATACAGGCAAAGATGCATTCCCCCCAAACCCCCTGCAAAAAAAAATGCATCTTCACGTGTGTTTCTCTTAACCTCTCTTTCGAATTTCTTGCCCCCGTTTGTGTTTCTTATCCCCTCTGCTGATTTTCTTATCAGCTTTAGTGTATCTTATCGCCATTTTTTCCCTTTTGTGTGTCTTACGTCCCACTTGTGTGTCTTGTACAAGCCCCCTTTGTGTATCTTTTACTTCCTCCCAGCCCCCTTTGTTTCTCTTTTTCCTCTTCTCCAGCTATTCTCTATGCCTTTCCCCCGAGTCTCTTTTGTGTGTCTTTCTCCCCCAGCCTTATTATGCATTTCTTGGCCCCAGCCCCTTGTCTCTTTCTTAATTTCCCCAGCCCTTCTGCGAGTCTTTTTCCCCATAGCCCCTCTGCGTGTCTCTTACTTCTGCCCCAGCACCTCTGTGTGTCTCTTTCCCCACAGGCCTATTGTGTGTCTCATTCTCCCCTTTTCCATCCTTTCTGTGTGTCTCTTGTTCCCCTTTCCCAGACCTTCTCTTGCTCCCTCCAAGCCACATTGTGTGTTTCCTCCCCCTGTGTGTTTTTTAGCCCCCATGATGTGCATTATTTCTCCCCAGGCCCTCATGTCTAATTCCTCCCCCACCTCTCCTTGTGTATCATTCTACCCTCAGCCACTCGTGTCTCATTCCTCCCCTCAGCCCTTCCATGTGTTTCATTCCACCCAGCTCCTCCATTTCCTACCAGCATCTCCATACCCCCAGCCCCTCAATTCATCTAACATTCCCCCCAAGCTCATCCATTTGTCTAATATTTTCCCCCAAGCCCTTTATTTTTCTAATACCTGTGTCAATTCCCCTCCTGTGCTTACTGACCTTTGTATTGTGGCCGATGAACAGTGGAGGATCTTGTTCCTCTATCAGGTATGACAGGAGGCAATTTGGCACTCTCTGAGAGAGTTCATGAAGGGTAGGGGAACAGAAGCTCCTCTACCACAGTCTGCGGCTCGGCCATGCTACATACAGAGACCAGCAGGAGGGGAGTGCTTCCCCATCATGCCGGTCAAACAGCAATTGCTCTGTGTGCCTGACCAGGCCGATGTGCACTAGACCAGTGTTCTGCATACGCGGCCCGGCGAAAAGATTAGAAATATTCTGCGGACCATCGCCAGCCAGAAATAAAAACCAATGTGTATGTGTGAGGGATGCTGTGTGTGTGAGGGGTGTTGTGTGTGTGTGTGAGAGGTGCTGTGTGTGTGTGAGGGGTGCAGTTTGTGTGTGTGTGTGTGTGTATGGGGGGGGGGGGGGGGGGGACAGTGTGTGTGTATGTATGGGGGCAGTGTGTGTCCCCCTTCCAGTCCTGCAGAGCCGGCAGGGGAGAGGGAGGCACAGTTCCCGGTGCTATGATCATGAGAAATATTTTGCGGCAATTTATTGCTGGTCCACGAAAGCTTTCAGCCAACGGTATACTTGGGTGAAAGCTTTCGCAGACCGACAAATTCTTGCAGACTGGCGCCGGTCCACGGACCAGTGGTTGAAGACCACTGCACTATATGGTCGTGCACCAGCAGAAGGTATACCGGCCCACAAGGATATTTTCCGGTGTGCCGGTGGGCCAGTCCAGCGCTGTTCACAGAGTGTTATATCAACATATAACAACTTTTGTGACAATAGCCCTTTGACTCTTCACACTATTGTCAGGCAGAGTGTACACAGTACAGACCGGGACAATTTATAAGGCTTTATTCATTGGCCAGCAGTACATCAGTCTTTTCAAGTAATGCCTGCCTTTTTTTTTTTTTAAAGAGAGAAGCACAGGATCATATATAAAGCTCAAGGGCTTTCAAAGCTGCAGAGGTGGAAAATGTCTTCATTTGCTCCTCTAAAATTTGAAAATGCTCCTAGACTGTTCCTGTACTGCATGCAGTGTTCCTACCTTCAGTAACTCTCTTCCCTCTGCAAATATTGGTCTAGATTTATTATTTTTGGGTTAAGGTTTTCAAATTATTTAATATTTTTGGATAAACTTTTTTAAAAATACTTTTTAAATATTAAAATAGTAAAAATTATTTTATATATAAACAGTATTTCACTATATCATCAATATATAAAGTATTGAATCACTTACACTAGAGCCTGTCAATCACTAATGCACTTTTACATGAAAAGAAAGGTCATTTGACAGATACTAGTACATGCAAAGAGAGATAATCCTATATTTGGCATTAAAAATATGCACTTATGTTCATTTACTGCCCGCAGAGCACACAGCCTCACACGTCATTAACGCATGCTAACACACACAGGTGTAGCACATACTGACATAAACAGGCCCACTCTCACAAATATATACTAACTAACACAGACACATTCACCCACTAATACTGCCAGGCTGAGCCCTACAGGTGATTTTTCATCTTATAGGAGCACTGAACTTGTTCATTGCTTGATAGACAGACAGACAGACAGACAGATATATTGATATCCCACCCATCCTTGCATGGTGTGTAGATCTTCTGTTAAAGGAACATTCCCATAACCACATCAACTTTGTAGTTGATGTGATACATTCATAATGTCAAACCATTATTAAATGAATGGACAAAAACCACAGTTTTCCTCTGAACACATTTCACTTTAGCAAAAACACCATTAAGCAGAGCTACATTTAATAACATCTGGAACTGCCCTGTAGGGGGATTCTCACTGGTGTCCTAATTCAGGATTATCCCTTTGCAACAGGGCGGCGGTTTGAAAGTGTTATACATGTACATGTCCAGTACTACATCTTTTTATTGATCAATAATGTCTTTTCTTTCCCATCTAGTAATTTTTACTCGAGGATGTGCAACAGAAGCTAACTGCAGAATAATGCAGATTAGGGAACCCGCAACACGGTGTTGTGCAACGGATCACTGCAACTAACTCACAAGACTTTGGAAACTGTATGTTTGTTCACTAATCCGTTTACTGAATATACACCAAAGTTGGTGATTATTATAAATTCTCCAGCTCACCTACTTGCTACCTACACATTGGCTATGTTGATCTAAATGTTCCATTTTCCTTGTTCAGTACATCACAGTTTATTGTTTTGTTAATAAAGACTAAAAATTATTTCAGATCTACTGTGATTTCTCTGTATTATGTGACACTCCGAAATAGGCCGACAGTTTGTGTATGCAAATGTAGCATGACTATTAACTAAAGTAATTCAAACTCTATGGCATGATCTGGAAAAAAGAGAGACAGGTTTCCATTTTTGAATTGTTCAATAAAAAATGGAAAAAAAATATTTCTATGTATTGATTGTCCAATCCATTTCTGTTTGATTTAGATAAAATTAGAAAACATTTTAGGTTTAAGTTTTCTAGGAATACAAAAATATTATTTGCAAAATGTTATTCATATATGTATTGACGTTTAACACTGGATATACTTACTGCATACTCCACCATGCAAGGTCACTTCTGCAATAGACAAACAATGGATATTAAGACTGCTTCAAAAGCATCTGTCAAAGGTATTTGATTTTTTATTTTTTTTTAAAAGGAAAGAAAGCTTCACATTCAGGTAACCAATTTGGGTTACAGCTCCCTGTATGCGCTGTTCCTCCCAGCAGTGGCCAAACTGCCAATCTGACATGACCCAGTTACATGGGTTATGGCATCCATCCAGGCCCCTGGTCAGAGATGCCCATCAGGTGGCCTTATGTGTGAAAGCCACCTGATGGCCATCCCCCAACTTTCCGGCCCCGATACTGCCACACTGGATGCACAACTTTAGTTTCTCCAACCCCAGGCATTAACTGTTTGCCAGGAAATCTCCTGGCTGTCCCTGCCTGACCCATGTGACATGTGGAGCACCCAGGACATGGTAGTAGCATGTTTCTCATCCCATTTACCCTGTGCAACAGAAGTGATACTATTTAGTAAGAGTGCTTGAAAACAAATATATAGACAATGTTCGGGGCAGAAAAGACTATAACATTTAAAATTATAACTATAAGAGATAGGAAATACATAAAAAAATATAAATATTAGTGAAACTAAGTTGGATATAAAAAAAAACTATATAGAAATCTTTCAGACACAACTGAGATCCTGTAACGAGCTCATAAAGACGCCTTCAGCTCGAAATCCTTATTATGTAGATCATAAATTCGATGAGCTTCTACTTTGTCAAGTTATTTTTCTATATCTCCTTCCCTCCAATGTGTCTATATTTTTTCTATTGCCATGAATCTTAGTCCTCGTGGGTTGAAGTTATGTACATAACTAAAATGTTTAGAGAGATTATGTGATAAAAGGCCTTTCCTCATTTTTCTGATATGTCCCTTTTCTTTAGTGGTCCTTACAAGTGTCCTATGTATAATTAGTTACAAGGGGATTCTGATAAGTAAATTACACCAGAGGTGTCACAATTCATTTAAGATTTAATTCTATGTATATTTTGCATATTCACACTCGAAAAACTCAGTAATTAGAGAATCTTGATTTGCTTTATACTTACACCCATGACAATTTCCACATTTATAAAAAGCTATCCTATTCTCATTATTATTCTTTTTTTTTTATATATTTCTTGATTGTTCGAGCTAGTATTGCTTTCAAACTCGAGGCCTTGGAATAAATAACTCTTGGTGGTCCTTTTAATGGATCACCAAGGATTGGATCTACTTGTAAAATATTCAAATGTTTTTTAAAAATAAATATGATCTTATTGGAAGGGTGGTTAGATTTGGTAATAAATGCAAGAACATCTAAAGAATCGTCTTCATTAATTGTATTTTAATTTAAGTTTCCCGCCTTGGCATCTCTATAGCCCATTTGAACTTGAATTAAAGGACTTGCTTTATGATCTTTGTCCTCTCACTCTTTCATCTGAATTATCTAACCGTGATTTTTGATGGTGCCTGCAAGCGAGAATAAAGCTGTTGCATGCAATCGTTTTAGTCTGAATTTCACAATTTTTTTTATACACTTACAAATATAAAAAAGATGTATGCAATATTTAGACTAGTAAACTTCAAATTATAAGGGGTAAAATTAAAGGAACACTATAGTCACCTGAATTACTTTAGCTAAATAAAGCAGTTTTGGTGTATAGATCATTCCCCTGCAATTCCACTGCTCAATTCTCTGTCATTTAGGAGTTGATCACTTTGTTTCTGTTTATGCAGCCCTAGCCACACCTCCCCTGGCTATGATTGACAGAGCCTGCATGAAAAAGAAAACTGGTTTCACTTTCAAACAGATGTAATTTACCTTAAATAATTGTATCTCAATCTCTAAATTGAACTTTAATCACATACATAAGGCTCTTGCAGGGTCTAGCAAGCTATTAACATAGCAGGGGATAAGGAAATCTTAATTAAACAGAACTTGCAATAAAGAGAGCCTAAATAGGGCTCTCTTTACAGGAAGTGTTTATGGAAGGCTGTGCAAGTCACAAGCAGGGAGGTGTGACTAGGGTTCATAAACAAAGGAATTTAACTCCTAAATTGCAGAGGATTGAGCAGTGAGGCTGCAGAGGCATGTTCTATACACCAAAACTGCTTCATTAAGCTAAAGTTGTTCAGGTGACTGTAGTGTCCATTTAATAAAAACTATTGATTCAAACCTACTTCCCATGGCACTGCCCTCAATCTGCAGAATTTGACATCATTCTAAAAGAAATTCTGACCCAATATGAACGTCACACATGTAAAAAAAATCTATTTGGTGATTTTTGAAATCTGACTAAATCACTAACAAATATTGGATTGCTTTACATCTTTTCCAATGTTCAGTCACAGTATTTAAGATGTTAAAAAATAAATTCTCCCGGCACTCAAGGTGTTCAAGCCACAGGCAGTTTTAATGGAACTGTGAAAAGCAGCAACATTTCGACCTGCTAAGAGGTCTTTTTTTGCCTTATCGTTGTGGGATTGCTGGTCCTGCTCTGGACAACCGGGTGGCTGATAGGACTGAGTGCGGCTCCTATCTTTATTATTGCAATATAGTATATAAGGTGGTGACATCTGCTTTGACTGAAACATAGTCATTCTTCTTCTCAATCCCTTATAAAGTGCTAATCACTTGGGTGGTATCTCGCAAGTACAATTTTATTTTTACCCCTTGGGTTTGTAGGAATTTACCAACATACTCTGAGAGATTAGGAGTTATAGATAATAGCCCTGAAATGATTGGTCCCTCAGGATGATTCGCCAAATTCTTATAAATTTTGAGCAAATTATAAAACTGGCATTTTGGGATGTTAACATTGTATGTACTCACTCTCTCTCTTTATTAAAATACCCCTATTAAAACCTTCATCTAGGCAAATCTAATAATTCCTTCAAATAATTATCATATGGATTGTCATCCAATAATTAATATGTTTTAGTATTTATTACTTTAAGTCTATAGTTTTATAACCTATAGTCTTGATTGTTTATTACAAGCCCCCCTGTGCCCCCTTATCTAAAAATAATGCTTGCAGCTTTGATCAATTATTTCAAAGCTTTAAGTTTTGATTTAGTCAAGTTGTCTGCCTTCCTGTTATCTATTTTTTTTTTACCAATTTGACAATTTTGTGTAATACAGAAATTAATATTGCAAAAACAATTATTGCAAAATAAGAGAAAACAGATAAGACATTTTGGTTCAATGTGCAGATAGTGGCTGGAGCAACCTGTGACACAAACATAGATAAATAAACTGTACCAGTGTGGAGGAGAATGAGCTCAACCGTCCAACAGGGGTTGTGTATATGATCGGGAGGATCCAGTTCACACATTAGCAAAGTGTATGTTTTTTTTCTCTCTTCCTTGTTGAGGTAAACCAAGTGTCTCCGTCGCTGTATATAAATTTTTTCTCATGTGGGCCTGTACTTTACAAAGTTAAGATACAAAGTGAAAAGTACTATAAAGTAACAAAATATCAGTTAATAACTATAATAGCATCAACTCTGACATATGTGCATGAAGAGTTGGCTAACGGGAGGTGCATTGCTAGGGCAGCAACTATCTAGACAGTTTGGCAAGTTATTTTGAGGGCCGCGGTGTGTGTAGTATTTAATAAGAAGTAGCATGATCATATAGTTTTCCTAGCAGTAGTTGGTGACGTAGAGGTCAACTCAAATTTCAAGTGGGCTCTTTGCATGATGTCTATCTTGTTTTATCAGGCCAGTTTAGATTTGAGCTGGAGATAGGAAATTATTGCTGTGTTGGGCAGGTCATACATGGTTTGGAAATCAGGGAATTGCAGTAGGACTCCCTACAAGTGGTGGATATGCGTGGAACCTCCCTTTATCCATGATCTATGATCAAACGTGGGTTGGCTAAATGTATGCTTTGTACTGGTGTGGCTAGGAGTCAACTGAGCATAGGGACTCCTAGTGCCTTCCCAGACACCTAGCAGGGTGGTCATGGTGGACAATATTGTCAGAGAGTGAGGTCGACTGGCCTTGGGTATCCACATCAAGTGCGCTAGCTTTGCATTGTAAACAAAATTAGATTCTATCATATCATGTTGTGAGACTCGATTAGTGCAGACCGCCTTGCAGCCTTGTAGTACAGTCTAACATTAGAGAGACCTACACCCCCTCATCTACTCGTTGTTATTCATTTTTGTGGTCAATTTTGTTTTCCGTTTTGCCCATATAAATTATACCACCATTCTCTGTATGTGATCAAAGTATGATTTGTCGCCATACTATACAGTGCCCTTACCACCGCCAGGAACTCCTCTGGGATTACAAATTTGTCCATGACAGCCTCCAAAAATGTCCAATGGAGACGGTCAAAGACCTTTTCGGCATGAAGGGATATGACCAATCCCTCTCCCACGTGGAGCACATCGAGTACTTTATGTGTGTTTTCCGATCCTTGCCTCTCAGCCACAAATCCCACCTGATCCGAGTGTGTGATATGGGGCAAAATTGTGCCTATCTTTGATCTATTTTTAATGATCTAAACTATTTTACTACTGTCTCAAAGACTTTAATATAGACCCCTACGTATTGTGTGGACAGAAGACAGATTTTAAGTGAAGGTCTGTATGCTTATAGTCATCTGCATCCTGTTTGTTGGTATAATTATGTTCCTGAAAATATCTCTTAGATGTAATTTTCTGTTAAATTTATGTAAGTCTATAAAGGATTCAAACTTGCAGTTATTGGTGGTTGGGCAAATGTTAGTCCCTTTTTATGTAGGAACATTTCAATTTCATTTATCGGTCTATCCAACACATTAAAACATTTTTTTTTCTTTATTTCCTCTTCTCTGTTTCTTGGTTTGCCTTCTTTTTCAGCCACCACTCACACAACACTCACCAGCACATACAGACACACAAAGACTCTTCTCCACATTCAGCGCTCAGCCTCCTCCAAACCCACAATACTCAGGTACTAGACACTCTCACACACATATCACTCCCGCAAACCTCAATTCACAGAACAGAGCCCGAGGCTCTACGAATAGGCCTAACCTGAACTCTTGTCTTGTACCCTAAGCAAACAATCTGACTCTCTGCACAATACAATTCCTTGAGGTGGTTATTTGAGGGAGACAGTTTTGCAAGGAATGGTTCCATGATGGGAAGGGGTTGATTGGCAAATTGTTTTGGGACAAAGAAGGTCCTGCATATCACTTGTAAGACAGGTAAATGTTGAATACATTACCTTAGACAGATACTATGTTAATCTATCTCAGATCACTGCTTCTTTTACTAATTTTGATTATGTCCAAAATATTTGTTTGAAATACATTTTAATTCTCATTCTGTAACCGCATATCTGTTAAATAAACACTGCTTATTGTTCCCTTATTGCTCCTTTTAAGCAAGGGTGTTCATCAGCATTTGACTGTCTGCAATGCAGTCATTTGAACCTGATACGAGATGCAGTTAAACTGATTACTGCAATTAACATACAATACACTG
Source organism: Pelobates fuscus (assembly GCF_036172605.1). NCBI lineage: Eukaryota > Metazoa > Chordata > Amphibia > Anura > Pelobatidae > Pelobates > Pelobates fuscus. The sequence goes on from NC_086323.1 coordinate 129,679,041, forward strand.
GAAAGAGTGGCATTGATTATTGACATTGTAATCAACGTAATTACATTTCTAAAATCAATTAAATAAGAAGAGAGAGTTTGATACATTTTTCCAGCTGACCAGTGTACTCAGATTCACTGTGTTGGCCTATGTATTGCTCATTCAGCTTTCATTTACCAAAATGAAGCAGCTAGTTAGTAAATCACAGAGTAGAATATTATTTCTAACATACACACAAGTAATTTACTAAAGTGAGAATTTGAAAGTGAATTTAAAATTTAAGGTCAAAAGAGATAAACAGGAAGAATTACATTTGAAATTCACAGTGTTTTCTGTGTAATATGTGACAAGATGTACATACTGCTGCCATCTATTGACAGATTGTGTGTAAGCATGTAGCGCAAGACTACCAATAGATTTCAATAAAAAATGTATATCATGATCTGAATAACAATTTTAATGGAGAATGTTGAATCACCTAAATAGAGAGAAATGTAATTAATCACTCAAGCCAGATCTGGTATGCGATGTCATGAATCATTATGAGGGAGTTTAAATTTATACACTTATCAACAGGTGCTGGCAGCAGCATAGCACTAAACATTCTACCATACATGGGAGAAGTGGGGTCATGTAGAAGATGAGTTTGGAAAATAGCACAGGAAGACACACTGACAAGCTGAGTAAGGGAAAAAAAAATAAAACAAAACGTAACCTCATAATTAACAAAAAAATCCACACGTTGAATCCGGACCTCAAATATGGTGTCACCGAGTCCAATGCATCCACCATAATACACAAACAAAGGCACAGGAATAATTTAACAATAGCAGATTTATTGGAGCAACGTGATAATTCTTTGGCTTGATAAAGGCTCTTTAACCAGCCAACAGGTTGCTCCCATAAATGTGATATTCCTAAATGATTAGTGTGCCCATTTCCTTTGTTTGTGGGTCATGAACAAAATGACCAATGTCACTGCTGACATAGAGGTGATAAAGGGGGCTGTATTACTAGGGGGGTGGGGGGATATAGGGGGGGCTGTATTAGGGGGGTGGGGGATATAGGGGGCTGCATTAGGCAAGTCTAAAGACTGTCCTTGTCTCTTTGATGATATGTAGGAACAGTAAGGGGAGCACTAAGATATGCTTCAAATACCAATTTTGCCAGTTTGAGCAATTAGCTCTAAGGTATGCTTCAAATACCTATTTTGCCAGTTTGAGGAACTAGTTAATTGAAAATCTGCAAAGATGGTATCCTGGCACCAGGACTACTTCAATATGATAAACTACTTTTGATGCCTAGAGCATCCTTTTGATCTCTATCAAAGGCTAAGTTCATGTTCTGAACATTGTATACAGTATTCAGGATGGGTGTAATTAAGATACAAAGGGCTCACCTGCTTCCTGCAACAGGGAGTGTCATTCAGATCAGTGTTAAATAACTAGATATTGAGTGGAAGTGTGTATTTAATGTTAAAGTCAAGGAATGGGTTTAGAGTCAACTTCTGGTTGTTCCTGCTCATAATAATTATGAGAACTCTTACCAACTACTCCACAATTATTTTCATGTATACTTGTGCACAGTGAGAAAGTTTGTTGCGACCAAACCATTTTTTTGGGCCATTTCGACCATATGTCGGTCCCATTTGGCAGGTTTTGGGAAACGAAAAAATGATGCTGGAAAGGAATCAGATGAATCAAAAAGACATGAAAATAGACCATCAGTGTAGTGCACAATATATACATCATAAAAATATTATATGTATATGTTTTACAGTATACAGATTACCATTTGGCTCACAGAAAATGTAGCCAATATAGTAAAAAACAGAGCAGTAAAAAAATAAATTAAAATAAATCTACATTTATATTTTATATATTTATTAAAAATATAATATATTAGACTAGTGCAAAGTGCGATTGTTAGGCTCTTCAGAACAAAATTTCTGAAGCAAGTTTTTCCATATTGCAAACATCTGACACTCGGCAATGTGCTAGTTCTGTTCGGCCAATATTTGGTTGTGAAAACTGATTGAGACAAACCAATTTTTTTGGCACCACATGGATTAATCATGTGGTAACTGGCCATTCCTTGCTAGCCAGCCTCTGGTGTGTTGTTAAAGAGTCACAGTGCCAATCTAAATGGCCCCAAATTGAAGAAGCCCACTAGGTTGTACTAAGTTGAAGGGCTACCTGATACCCACCAGCTTGTGGACCCCAGTGCAGTCACTCAGCTTAACCTATGGCAGTTCATTCACTAGTTGGTATCTGATTCCCGTCTTGTCTGTATCGTTTATCTAACAGACAGGCATGCAGAAGATACAATTCCACAAGATGAGAAATGACGCATGTTTGGTGGAACAGCAACGAAATTTAGTGTATATCAATGTCACTGCCATTCACCATAGAATGTCTCATATTGATGGTCTTTCCCTCTAAACTGACAAAAAAAATTAGAACCTTTCTGGCATACGATATTGTGGTGGCTAAATACACCTTATTGAACAGCAACTAGAATACCTCACAAGTATCCACACTAACGCGAATTGTGAACTAATTGTAGGTATGAAAATATGTTGCTCACTCAGCCCTGGATCTAATTTGTGCTTTGGGTGTTGAACACATTTTCATTCAATTCACAATGCTCATCCAATTATAAGACATATTCTTATTATTTATAATTTAGTGTGAAGAAGAAAAAAAGTAAGGTATGGCAGATACGTAAGTGAAATGCTTTGATATGAATTTATTTAAGAAATAAATGCTGAATTTTAAAGTACTCTGTATAACATATATAGCATTGTAGCTCAAGCAGAATGAAGACAAGATGCCAATTAATTATTCCATTTTACTAGATGTGGATACATTATAAATGTTGGATCGGGGTTGCACAGAACTTGCTTCCATGCTTGCTACAATTATCCGGCAGTTCCATAATCGCAAAATACTCTTTTGCTGTTATTATCATTACTTATATTTAAGTTATTTTTGTTTCCCTCTTACATACTGCTTTGTGTTCATATCTGGTCTGAACAAGATAATGTAACATTTAGGGAAAAATAGACATGAAAGCAAGCCTGTGCTGGAAGCTAGTATTGCAAAAACTTCAACAATTACTAGATTTTTGCCTTCTGCACTAAGGTAAGCAGGAATAAAACATAACCAGACACTTAGGAATGCAAACATGCTAAAGGTAATGTATTGTCCCTCATTGAAGCTATCAGGTAGTTTCCTGGATAGAAATGCAACCACAAAGCTTACAGTGGCTAAGACACCCATATAACCCAACATACTGTAGAAAAATATGTTGGAACCTTCATTACACTCAGCCAGTATTATATCAGTTTTAACTCTCATATTTAACTCAGGAAACGGAGGAGATATTAAAAGCCAGAACATGCAAATAAGAACCTGCAGAAATGGGCAAAACAAAATTACAATATTCGACATCTTGGAATCAAACTGTTTTCCCATCGAGCCAGACTTTGTGGAATTGAAGATCAGAATGACAGTGATAGTTTTGGCCAACATGCACGAGACTACAATGGAAAAGGTAATCCCAAAGATACTTTGTCGCAGTAGGCAAGTCACTGGAAGAGGATAACCAATAAACATGAGAGCAGACAGGAAGCAGTAAGTAAGAGCCACCAGAATGGCATAACTTATGTTTCGATTGTTAGCTTTTACCACTGGAGTTTCAGAATATGTTTTAAAAATAAACACAATAGATATAGTAACAACAGAGAATGTGACAGAAGTAGCAGCTAAAGCAAAGCCCATAGTTTCCTCAAAAGACAAAAACTGGATCATCTTCGGAACACAGTCAACTTGATTTTGGTTTGGCCATTGGTCTTCTGGACATTTTATACAAACAGTCGCATCTAAAAAAATAAATAAAACAAATATATAACTGATGTACCAATAAATTTATAAAATTTATGAAAATGTGTAAATGTATTGAACATATGTAATTCAATAATTATTTATGAAGAATTCACATGAAAAGATATTGGGAAACAATAGATGCATTCATGAACATTAGTGTGAAAAGTGACAGAAGGCATAACTAATAGGAACCCAACTGTCCATATCCATCTTTATTCATCCAACTCAGCATGGTCTTTTAAAGACAGGAGGTGGAACCTGAAAATACTCATTGATGCCTTCTGCCTGTTATAGAAAACAATGAACAAAAAGAATAGGGAATATAGAACTGATAGATAGTTCTATATTTATATAGAACTGTCCTTTTGAAAGAACATAAACCTGCTCTCACTCTATACTACTAGGACTGCACGCCACAAATTTAAATCTAAGGGCAAAGTCATTCTGTTTTCTCAGCTTCTCTCCTAAGCTGTCGCTATGGAAAGTGCACTAAAATAATGGTAGCAGCTGCAAATAACAGGCATTACCTGGAAGTATAACCCTCCAAAACATATGTAAGACCAGCTCAACTCTGAAACTCTGAAAAGGAACCCTAAGTCTAACCTTAACCATAGCCTTTGTCATAGCCCTAAACTTAACCATAAACTTAACTCTAAAACATCCTCTGCATGCCACTCTCTAGCTCTTCTCAGCTTCCAGGAGATCCAGAGTGTCATACTAACCTGTTCCAGAGCTCCCTGATCTGTGAAGTCGTACCAACGTCATAACGGCGTGACTCGAAGTGCCGAACCTAACAGTTCGCACGAACAGAAACTCACGAATTCGGTGTTCGGTCGAATTCGGGTCTTTAGGCACTCTACAGTGAGGCAGACCAATGGTATTGGTTATAAAGCCAGGGCTTTTCAGTAGCAAGTTGCCTTGTTGTGGTTCCTGTATACCCAAGAGTGTGCTTTATATATATTTGGATTTCTTGTTACTTTGTTACTGACTTTGGCTTGTTTATCATTTCTCTGCTTTCTGTGTTCCTACCTATGCTTGTCTTACCATTTTTGCTGTACTCTCCTATGTTTGACCTTGGCTTTCTTCCTTACTACTCATTATGTTAAATCCAGCCATTCTAAGGCCCAGTATTACGTTTTGGCTCTCCTTCAGCAGATTAGGGTCTGTGTGTTTTGGGTTCTCCTACTCTAGCCGTGACATGGAGGCTCTTGCTATGAACTTCTGCTAGCTCTCCTCAGCTGTGTCTTGGCTATTGTGTCATCGGCTATTGCTCTCATCCAATAAGCTATGCCCTGCACTGAGTTAAAAATTTTAAGCTGAAACCTGGGAGAATCACTTATATATTTGTGTTACTTGCTTCTATATTATATAATATTTATTTGGGTCATCTTGTGATTGCTGTGTCTTGCTAAGGTTCTTTATGAGTTAATGTGATGCTTGGCATGGAACAGATGTTCTAGAATGATTCAAAATATTTCGAGCTAGTATTTCATAGTCAGTGATTTCAAACAATGAACTAGACAGCTTGAGAAGTATATTCCAACATCAACAGTTTCAAACAATATACAGATGTTCTAGAATGATTCAAAATATTCAGAGCTAGTATTTCATAGTCAGTGATCTGAAACAATGTAATAGACAGCTTGAGAAGTATATTCCAACATCAACAGTTTCAAACAGTATACTGGATAGGTTAACAAGGTACAACGTATATTGTTCGTGAACCAAAGTTATACTTGGACCTCTGCATCCAAGGCAAAACAATTGACACTTAAGTCATACCTTGTATACAAGTTCATAGTACAGATAAAGAGCTGTATAATATGGATCTGTCACTCTCAGTCTGTCTCTGGATCAGGAAGATAGCTACTTCCTTGAAACCTAGACTTTGCAGCAAAATCCACCTATATTTATGGAATTTTTAATGATAAACCATGATTACCGTATATACTCGAGTATAAGCCGAGTTTTTCAGCACATTTTTTTGCGAGCGCTTACCTCTCCTGCAGCTCCTGTCAGCTCCCTCCACCTCCGCGCCGGTCCGTTCAGCACCTCGGTCAGCTCCCAGTGTAAGTTTCGCGAGAGGTAACTGCTTGCTGATAGCCCCCCTCCCCCCTCCACTGAACTGCCATGCCACTGGACCACCAGGGAAGGAGAGCCCCCCTCCCTGCCATGTATCAAGCAGGGAGGGAGGACGAAAAAAAAAGAATAATAAAATAAAATATGAATAAAATAAAAAATAATACAACAAAGAAATTATTAAAATAATAATAAAAAAATAATAAAAATGCCCACCCCCCACCAATGCTCTGCATCACACACACACACACTGCACTCATACATAGACACTGCAATCATACACACACACTGCATTCATACATACACACTGCACTCATACATACACACTTCACTCATACACACACTGCATTCATACATACACACTGCACTCATACACACACTGCACTCATACACACACTGCACTCACTCATACACACTGCACTCATACACACTGCACTCATACACACACACTGCAGTCATACACACACTGCAGTCATACACACACACTGCACTCTTACACACACACTGCACTCATACACACTGCATTCAAACACACACTGCACTCATACACACACACTGCACTCATACACACACACTGCATTCATACATACACACTGCACTCATATATACACACTGCACTCATACACACACACACTGCAGTCATACACACTGCACTCACACACACTGCACTCATACACACACTGCATTCATACACACACACTGCACTCATACACACACACTGCACTCATACACACACTGCACTCATATACACGCACACTGCATTCATATACACACACACTGCATTCATTATATACACACACTGTAAATACATATTCAATTAATATAATTTTTTTAGGATCTAATTTTATTTAGAAATTTACCAGTAGCTGCTGCATTTCCCACCCTAGTCTTATACTCGAGTCAATAAGTTTTCCCAGATTTTTGGGGTAAAATTAGGGGCCTCGGCTTATATTCGGGTCGGCTTATACTCGAGTATATACGGGTAATTCAGTTTTTGCCTAATAAGGGTAAACTCATGCTAACTAATGTATAAAATTTTTTTTTTTTTTACATATTAGATCAATTGCTCCCAGTGGGATAAGCAAAAAGCACTATTTCACAATTATATCAATTCTTTCAGTAAAAAATCACTGAAAACTTTTATCTCATGTTATTTTCCCCCACTCAGCTTAGAATGGGGCCCTCAGCATCTTCTCTAGCTGAAAATCCAATTTGTGAGGTTGCAACGTTCCGTTTATTATTACCTATTATGCAGCGCTGCAGAAATTTGTTAGTGCTTTATAAATACAATATATTTATAATGCACAATGATCTTTAGCGTAGGCCAGGATAATTGCATCTCATTGTTTCCATTTATACGGTGGAGCTTGCCCACTTGGGGCAGCACCCAACCTGTAAAAAATAATATTGGCAGTAGTTTAGGACTACTAAGATTTTTTTTAATATGGGAGGGTGTAAGCTAAAAATATAGGAAAGCAATAGATTAACATACGCCAGTCTGCCTATGTGTGTGTAAAAATTAAAGGGCACCTGTCATGCCCCACAAATTTCTCACCTCCCCGTCCTCTCTGCTCCACTGCTGTGCACTCTCCCTCCGCAGTTTGTTTCAGTTGGGAATGGAAGCAGTAATAGAGCACAAAGGGGATATGAAAGAGTGTCATATTTTCTATATCTGTATCACTGCACTGCTCCCGCTACCAATTAACTGTTATCTAAGGATAGTGGGCAAGGAAAGCAGTGAGTAGTGGAGCTTGTCAAGGAAAAAACATTCAGGGTTATAGGGCCCCAATTTTTGGGCATTAGACTCTTAGTCACCCCTACTAGTGATACACTCATATGTGGTCTACCATTAGGGGGGAAATATAAATCACACAGGTCAGAAGAAGGTGGCTACAGAGTTAATGGGGAAGTCAAATTCTGGGGGAGGAGTCTGGTGCCCCACCATCTTTAAACTTCACCAGCCACCTCTATATTCATGTATGACAAAACGTAGTTATTCTCACTGAATGCTTACTACCTGTTTCGTTCGAGATTTCTCCACCTGAACAAGGTACACATTGGAAACAGCACACAGGCTGCCCTTTTATGGCATTTTTTCTGTTTCCAGGGTGACAGCTTTCAGTACAGACTGAATTTGGCATCTAGAAATTCAAATGTCAAAATAGGAAGTTGTTGTTTTTTTTCACTGTATGGTTACGTTCTACTTCTTTTACAGCACAATTATTTTTGGTCTAATTCTTATAGTCTAATTGTCAAAATACTATAGCTAAAAGATCTCATTGCATTCACTTCACTGAAAATGCTCATAAGGGAATGTAAGATGCCTATATTCTTTATAAGGCTATTGCAGAAATCAATCAATTAATAATAAGTAGCGATTCTACTCCAATTCATTAAACACCAAATTGTAGTGAACTGAAAACTATAATGCAAAATTTAAACAAAAATAGCTAGTTTGGATAACTTTCCAACCCATCTTTGGTCACAGCTTGGCTAATTTACCCTAAACTTGCAATTCAGCTTCCAGTTCAATACAGCTTATTGTGAATAAACAATTGTCAGGGATAAAATAGCATAACATAATTAGCTATTAGATGGTAAAATTAGCATTTCTTAAATGAATATTACAGGCACATAGACCACTCAATTTCAATGAAGTGGTCCAGGTGCCATGTGCCCTCCCCCCCCCCCCCCCCCTTTTAATTTTGGTATCAAAATTGAGTCTAAACACTTTTATTTTCATGTATTTTGCAGTATGAAATCTAGCCCATAGAGCCACACTCACCCTCAATTGAAGATTATACTAGCTTTAGTGTACTAATAATCTTAATTTTAGTAATGACAGGAGGCGAATATTTGCATATCTTTCTTTACTGAAAACTCCAGCAGCATAGAAACAGTAACAACCAATGAGAAAAAAGATATGCTGCCCATAAAAGGGTCTGTCTATGACATCATTTCCTCTTTCTTTGAGGCGAAAATAAATAACAGTCAACATATAAACAGATCAATTTAACAATTCAATAACATGGTAGTAGGATAAACTTGGGTAGATCCATGATATGGCAGTGTTGAAGGCAATTCTTCATCCCGCAGGAGAGATTTTTACGCTGAAAGGAAAAGAAAAAGGTGAAAGGTTTCTGGCGTGGCAATATGTCCACATATCAAAACATTAAGGACCTGAGCACTAATGTCTATTAGGTTGCCTAATCTACAGCTAGATATAAGACTGTATAAGCACAACGTGTGACAATATAAAACCACCATCTAGTTTGATGAAGTCTGATAGGTTATTCAATTCATACATGGTAACGAAACAGCGTATAAATCAGAAAACGTATACAAACAATAGCCTGTATGCTTACCTGAGCACTAAGATCTGATCCTGTAAGACCCGAGATAACCTGGGTGGGATTCTATAGGGTGGGAAATATTCGCCTCCTGTCATTACTAAAATTAAGATTATTAGTACACTAAAGCTAGTATAATCTTCAATTTTACCACATGACAGTAGGCTTCATATTTGCATTTTTAAAGCTAAGAATTGATTAGTGTGAAGGAAGCATGAGATGTTTGACGGAAGTAGAACGTCCTGAAAGTACTTTCTCGTGACCAGTCTGCGCAGCGCATGATGTCGGTTAGCGAGGCGCCCGCCGTTAAGGCTTGGGATGCTGCCGCCCCTCTGACCGAGTGTGCGCCGAAATGAGGATCAACGCCTGCCAGCGATAGTAGCCAGCGGACCCATCTAGCCAGTGTGGTCGTAGACACCGGTCCGTGAGGTCTTACGTAGGAAATCAAAAGTTGACCCTTCGAACTGTTTCGAAGGGGGGCTGTGTTTTCCATATATCTCATCAGCGTCCTGACGACGCATAGTTTGGGATCTGAGCCAAAGTACGGATATGATACAGAGGTGGAGTCCGATTTGGTCCGTCTTGTAATGGAAAAGGTAACTCCTTCTGGAGTGAGGGAGAAACCGTCCACGTCGAATGCTCTAACGTCTGACACTCGTCGGAACAAGACGAGGCATAGTAACAGGGTCAGCTTGGCTGAAAGTTGCTTCAGCGACAGATAAGGATTATCTGGCCATGCCCTAAGAAAATCCAGCACCACGTCTACCTGCCAGAGGTTAGAGTATTTGGGTGCTGGTGGTCTCGTTAGTTTAGCGCCCTGCAGTAGTCGGCATACTAGTGGATCCTGACCCACTGGTCTGCCTTGTACTGGGACGTGTGCCGCCGATATGGCTGATCTGATCACGTTGAGGGATCGGTAGGATCGCCCCAGCGCGAATAGATGGGCTAGGTAGTTAAGGATCAGTGTGATAGGGGCATTAAAGGGATCGGAATCCCTTTCCATACGCCAATCACTCCATGCTGCCCAGGCGGATATTGTCAGGGTACCTGAGGTCTCTACCTCCGAAAGAGGTAGAGACTTAGCCGTTCATCCATCCGGACGGTCTGATTTCCCCCTTCCTCGCGGTCTATCCGGTCATGCAAAGCCGGCCGCGAGGGAGTGACTCCCTTTTATAGCATGACGTCCGGAAGTCGACGTCAGGATGCCAACCCGGAACGACCTGTCACTCAATTGCTTCAGGACCAATCAGGACGCCTCAGAGGCGTGTTTACTTATCTGAACAGGGCATTTAACAGTGCTTCTTTCATTAGCTCATTGCCCTGTCGTGGTTCTAGCTTGTTCTAGTCACTCAGTGCTCGTGTATTCTAGTTATCCCTCTTGGTTTTGACCCGGCTTGTTTGCTCTACTCTGCTTATCTCTGTTACCCTTGATTCGGCTTGTCTCTCGCTTACCTGTCTTCTGTTACCCTCGACCTCGGCTTGTCTTTGACCATTCTCTACTGTACCACTTACGTTAGTCCGGCCATTCTAAGGTCCGGTATACGTATCTGGCTACTGTTTGTACTCTGCGTGTTGGATCCCTGTCCCGATCCTGACATTACGACAGGGCCAATGGATCCTGCAAGTACAAACAGTCAGCTTGCTTCTCCTGATCCTAGGTTTGAAGCCATGGATCACAGAATGGATCAGATGGCGCTAGCGCTACAGGCGTTATTATCTCGTGCCAATAACCCACCAGAGGAGATACGTACTACTCCTATCTCTCCTGTAAGTTCAGGCCTAGAGGTAGCCACAGTAGGTGCTTCTTCTCACATTACCCCACCAGTACGTTATGGTGGGGCTCCTGAGAAATGTCGTGGTTTTTTAAACCAAATTAGTATCCACTTTGAATTGCAACCTCGCTCCTATCCTACAGATAGGGCAAAGGTAGGATTTATTATCACCTTACTCATTGAGAAGGCTCTGAGATGGGCCAACCCACTATGGGAGAACGATAACCCATTAGTATATAACTATAACGCATTTGTAGCTGCTTTTAGAAGAACGTTTGACCCTCCAGGTCGAAAGGTTAATGCAGCCAGATCACTGTTGCGCCTGAGACAGGAGAACCGAACACTTGTGGATTATGCACTAGAGTTCAGGTCTCTGGCGTCAGAAGTCAAGTGGAATGAGCAGGCGTATATGGATGTATTTTTGAATGGGCTATCAGATGTAATCCTTGACGAGGTTGCTACTAGAGAACTTCCTGAAAATTTAGAGGATTTAATTTAATTCATTTCTCGTATAGATGAACGTTTAAGAGAGAGACAGAACACTCGAGAGAGGAACCGGAGACCTTCCTTTAGGTTAGCCCCCACATTTCCAAGCCCTGACTCCACGGTCTCTCTGCTTCCTGAACCTATGCAGATAGGCTATACCCGCCTCTCTGAGGAGGAGAGACAGCACAGGAGAAGGGAGGGGTTATGTATGTATTGTGGAGCCAGAGGTCATTTACTCTCGAACTGTTCTAACTGCCCGGGAAACGCTCGCACCTAAGTTTCTCTAGAGGACAGGCCTTGGGTGTTTCTATTTTGTCCTCTACTCCTAATTATAAAGATCACAGGCTTCTGCTACCAGTTTCCTTAACTTGGGAGAAGGAAGTAGTAAAGGCTATGGCGTTGATAGATTCCGGAGCTGCTGAGAATTTTATCGACCAAGCCTTTGCCACTAAACACAATTTCCCATCCCAGTTAAGGGAGACACCCTTGGCCGTTGAGGCCATAGATGGTAGACCACTACTGGACCCTGTTATCTTTCGTGAGACCATACCCATTAACTTAAATGTTGGTATCCTACATGTGGAGAATTTATCTCTTATGCTCATTTCGTCCCCTTCTGTTCCCATAGTTCTGGGGTATCCATGGTTGAAGAGACATAACCCTATTATCGATTGGGAATTAGGGGAGATACTCTCGTGGGGTCAGAGCTGCCAGGAGAGGTGTTTACGCAAGGTTTCTCCATTGGCTAATATTAACACACCTGGTAGTCCTACTCAGTCCACAGAAAAACAGATACCGTTCCTGTATCAAGACTTAAAGGCAGTATTCGACAAGAAGAATGCAGATTCTTTACCTCCACACAGGTCATTTGATTGTAAAATTAAGCTTCTACCTGGGACTATGCCCCCGAGGGGTAATGTATATCCTTTATCTGTTCAGGAGAACTCTGTTCTATAGGAATATATTCGTGAGAATTTAGAGAAAGGATTCATTAGGAGGTCTTCTTCTCCTGCTGGGGCTGGGTTCTTTTTCGTTAAGAAAAAGGATGGCACGCTGAGACCTTGTATTGATTACCGAGGCTTGAATAAAATAACTATCAGAAATGCTTATCCTATCCCATTGATTACCGAGTTGTTTGATCGTCTTAAGGGCTCCAAAATCTTCACCAAGTTAGATCTCAGAGGGGCATATAATTTGGTGAGAATCCAGCATGGACACGAGTGGATGACGGCGTTCAATACCCGGTATGGCCACTATGAATACACAGTTATGCCGTTTGGACTTTGCAATGCTCCTGCAGTATTTCAAGATTTGATTAATGAGGTACTTAGGGAGTTTCAACATGATTGTGTTATTGTCTACCTGGACGACATACTGATACACTCTAGGGAGATTGAGACTCACCATAGACAAGTCAGAAAGGTATTACACAAACTTCTGCAACATGGCCTATACTGTAAATTGGAGAAATGCAGCTTTGACCAGTCTCAGATAGACTTTCTTGGTTACGTGATTTCTGGGGAAGGTTTTAAAATGGATCCTGACAAACTCCAATCTATTTTAGATTGGCCTTTTCCCAAAGGACTCAAGGCTATTCAGAGGTTTATTGGTTTTTCCAACTACTATAGGCGCTTCATTAAGGGATACTCTTCTATCATTGCGCCTATTACCAATATGACCAAACAAGGGGCTGATACTAGGACCTGGTCTACGGAGGCTCTTGTTGCTTTCAAGACTCTCAAATAACTTTTTGCTTCTGCCCCCATTCTAGTCCACCCTGATACGACTCTGCCGTTCTTACTCGAGGTCGATGCTTCTGAGACGGGAGTTGGGGCTGTTCTGTCTCAAAGGTTAGGGGTGGACAAACCGTTACACCCTTGTGGGTTCTTCTCTAAGAAATTATCTGGGCCTGAAAGCAGATATGACATCGGCGACAGGGAACTGTTAGCGGTCATTAAGGCTTTAAAGGAGTGGAGACATTTACTAGAAGGGACATTACACCCTGTTACTATTTTAACGGATCATAAGAACTTGTCTTATATTGGGGAGGCTAAGCGCTTATCCGCCAGGCAGGCTCGTTGGTCCTTGTTCCTCACTCACTTTAATTATGTACTTACTTATAGACCTGGTTCTAAGAACTCTAAAGCCGATGCTTTGTCTCGTCAATATGAACCGTTCACTATAACTGAGCCAGTCCTTTCCTCCATAGTTCCTAAGGGTAATATCATCGCTAACACGAATCTCAGGATTCACTCTCCGTTGCTTGCCGAGATCATGAAATTTCAGCATCTTGCGCCCAAACAGACTCCTGGGGATCGACACTTCGTTCCTGCCACTCTCCAACTAGAAGTGTTACGCTGTTTCCACAACAGCAAGGTGGCTGGACATCCTGGCATTCGCAAGACGTATGCTCTGATCTCTAAAGATTTCTGGTGGCCTGAGTTACGTAAAGATATTAAAGAATTCATCGGGGCATGTGAGGTTTGTACCAAGACCAAGCAACCCCATTCGCTTCCATGCGGATTTCTGCACCCTTTAGAGGTTCCTGAAAAGCCATGGTCCTGTTTGGCTATGGACTTCATTGTTGATTTGCCTATCTCTAAAAAGCAGACTGTTATCCTCACTGTGGTGGACAGATTTACTAAGATGGCTCACTTCATTCCCTTACCTAAACTCCCATCTTCGCCCGAATTAGCGGAGATATTCGCTAGGGAGATTTTCCGTTTACATGGGATACCTTCCCAAATTGTATCTGACAGAGGTTCCCAATTTGTTTCCCGTTTTTGGAAATCCTTCTGCTCTCAACTAGGCATCAAATTGAATTTCTCTTCTGCCTACCATCCTCAGTCCAATGGAGCTGCTGAACGCACCAACCAAAAGGTTGAACAATATTTACGTTGTTTCGTTTCTGAACACCAGGACGATTGGGTCGGTTTGATTCCTTGGGCGGAGTTTGCACACAACAATCTCGTCTGTGATTCTACGCATTCTAGCCCCTTCTTCATGAATTATGGCTTTCATCCTTCCATTCTTCCTTCGGAGCCCTCTTCCCAAGGGGTACCGTCGGTGGATGTCCATGTTGCCAATTTAAGGAAGTTATGGGACCAGACTCGACAAATTCTTCTGCACAATTCTATGCTGGTTAAAAAACACGCTGACAAACGTAGAAGGGCAGCACCGGTGTTTGTTCCAGGCGATAGAGTATGGTTAAGTACTAGAAACATTCGGTTAAAAGTGCCTTCCATGAAGTTCGCTCCTCGGTATATTGGACCTTACAGGGTACTGACTCAAATTAACCCAGTTGCGTATCGTCTAGCTTTGCCTAATGCCTTACGCATTCCTAACTCATTTCATGTTTCCTTGCTAAAACCACTAGTATGTAACAGATTCTCCTCCACGATCGCCCCTCCTCGCTCTGTTCAGGTGGAGGGTCAGGAGGAGTATGAAGTCAATTCCATCGTCGATTCTCGAATCTCCCGGGGGAGAGTACAATATCTGGTCGATTGGAAGGGATATGGTCCTGAGGAGAGAAGTTGGGTACCTCAGGAGGAGGTTCATGCTCCCCGTCTCCGCAGAGCATTTCACTCTCGCTTCCCTTCTCGTCCTGGTGCCTTCCGCCCGGTGGGCGTATCTGAGAGGGGGGGTACTGTCAGGGTACCTGAGGTCTCTACCTCCGAAAGAGGTAGAGACTTAGCCGTTCATCCATCCGGACGGTCTGATTTCCCCCTTCCTCGCGGTCTATCCGGTCATGCAAAGCCGGCCGCGAGGGAGTGACTCCCTTTTATAGCATGACGTCCGGAAGTCGACGTCAGGACGCCAACCCGGAACGACCTGTCACTCAATTGCTTCAGGACCAATCAGGACGCCTCGGAGGCGTGTTTACTTATCTGAACAGGGCATTTAACAGTGCTTCTTTCATTAGCTCATTGCCCTGTCGTGGTTCTAGCTTGTTCTAGTCACTCAGTGCTCGTGTATTCTAGTTATCCCTCTTGGTTTTGACCCGCCTTGTTTGCTCTACTCTGCTTATCTCTGTTACCCTTGATTCGGCTTGTCTCTCGCTTACCTGTCTTCTGTTACCCTCGACCTCGGCTTGTCTTTGACCATTCTCTACTGTACCACTTACGTTAGTCCGGCCATTCTAAGGTCCGGTATACGTATCTGGCTACTGTTTGTACTCTGCGTGTTGGATCCCTGTCCCGATCCTGACAGATATATAGCATTTCCTGGTGCCTGGAGCCCATGAGTCCCATAGGAGGTCTTTAGTCGATTGTGATAGGCCGTGGACTGACCAGGAACCCCTGAAATCGTCCAGGCCACAAGTTCTAGTTGTCCGTCCAGGATGAGGGGGTGTGGTTCTCCCCGAGGTCCTGTCAGAAGTAGTGGGAAGACAGGGAGTAGTAGGGGGTGTCCGTGAGACATCTCCAGGAGATCTGGGAACCACGGTTGACTCTGCCAAAGGGGGGTTACCAGTATGAGCAATATCCTGTGGGTGCGCGTGTATCGTATTACTCGTGGTATCATAGAGAATGGTGAGAAGGCGTAGGCCCCTAGGGCAGGCCAGTCTTGTAAGAATGCGTCTGCGGCTTCGCCTTTCGGGTCTGGAAGCCAACTGTAGTATCTCGGTAGTTGGTGATTGGTCCTGGAGGCGAACAAGTCTATTGTTAGCGGGCATGTCCCCCGTTGTAACTCTTGGAATATCTCCCTGTTGAGTTTCCAATCGCTGGTGTCTCGCCAGTGGCGTGAGAACCAATCCGCCGTCAGGTTGGAGATTCCTGGTAGGTATTCCACCTGTAGCGTGATGTTCCGTCGCAGGCAGAAGCTGTAGAAGTCTTTTGTGGCTTCCGTCAATGCTCGAGACCTCGCTCCTCCAAGGCGGTTGATGTATTGCACCGCCGAGATGTTGCCCATGCGGAGCAGGATACAGCAATTCGACTTGTCCTTGGCCAGGCTGCGGATGGCGAAGGATCCTGCAATCAGTTCCAGGCAGTTGATGTGAAGGTTGGTCTCCTCCTCTTGCCATGGGCCTCCCGTGGAGGCGTCTGTGCAGTGAGCTCCCCATCCCCACAAGCTGGCGTCCGATTCCACGATGAAATCCGGGGACGAGCCAAAGATAGCCTTGCCATTCCAAGCTTGTATGTGCAGTAACCACCATCGAAGTTCCGTTCTCACTTCCGACGACAATGGGATCCAGTGGTCGTATGAGTGTCCGGTGCGGAGGTATGCCGCCTTCAGCCGTTGCATGGCTCTGTAGTGTAGCGGGCCTGGGAAAATCGCCTGTATGGAGGAAGAGAGGAGCCCCACAATCCGGGTGAGCATCCTGAGTGGTAGTGTGTCCATCCTCAGAACCCGTCTGATTTCTTTCCGTATCGAGGCTATCTTTGATGAGGGGAGGCGCAGGACACAGTCCTTCGAGTCTATGTCGAAGCCGAGGAATTGAACTGACTGGGAAGGAGAGAGCGCCGATTTTTGTCTGTTCACTACGAAACCCAAAGATTCCAGCAAGTGTACGACAAATTTCATCTGCAATCGTAGTCTGGAGGCCGATTTGCAGAAAATTTGCAAATCGTCCAGGTATACGAGACATCGTATGCCTCGGGTTCGGATGTGAGCCATCACCGATCTCAGGAGCTTCGTGAAGCACCACGGGGCTGAGCTGAGACCGAACGGCAGACATGTGAACTGGCATATCCGTCCTCTCCATAGGAAGCGGAGGAAACGTCGGCAGTGTACGTCTACTGGAACGGACAGGTACGCGTCTTTGAGGTCCAGACGTATAAACCAGTCGTCCTTGATGAGGAGGTCCTGTAGTAGGTGGATTCCCTCCATCTTGAAGTGCCTGTATACTACAAATGAGTTTAGTTGTCGGAGGTTGATAACCGGTCTGTAGTCGCCTGTTTTCTTTTTGACCAGGAAGATGTTGCTTATGAAGCCTCCCCCTTCTGGCGTGTATTGTACTGTGCCTTTCCTGAAGAGTGTGTGGATCTCCTCGTCTACCAAGTGTTCTTGTTCCCTTGACATGTGAATCGGAGGAGGGATTCTGATTTGAATGGGATCCTCAAAGAAGTCTATGATGAAGCCTCGTACTGTCTGTAGTACCCAGGGATCCTTGGTAATCAACTCCCAGTTCTGAAAGAAAAGGGACAGGCTGCCTGCAATAAAGTGCGAAACATTTTGGAATGTATGTGGACTCACCATTGGAAAAACGGCCACGTCCTCGGCCTCGAAATCCTCTAGATCTCCCAGTTCCTCGGAACGCAGAGGGCCTCTGCGTCGTAGATGGGAAGAAACTTTGGGTTTGCGAGAATGATCTGGAACCTGAGGACCAAAAACGGCTGGTGGCACGGTTCCGCTGCCGACCAGCCCTTCCAAAAACACCCCTTGTAGTTGGAGCATGAAAAACCTGTTTGAGTGAGGTTTGGGCCTTATTCAAAGTGGTGAATAGGTTTACGTGCTTTTTCAGTTCTGCGATGAAGGCATCACCAAACAGTTGTCCTTGGGCTTTCGGTCCAAATTCCTTTGCTCCAAGATCCAGGAGCTTGCTATCGATGCGGATTAATGCCGATCTGCGTCTTTCTGTGCACAATGCGGCGTTAGCGTTGCCCAGAAGACAGACCGATCTTTGAGCCCGTATGATATGAGGGTCTAGTTGGGAGCCCTGGCTGAGGGCTAGGTCTGCGAAATAGAGTATTTTCGCGATGGGGCCGAGTAAGTCCAGCACTTTATCCTGTGCCGCCTTCATGCCTTTCTCCACACCTTTACGGGGATCTCGGCCCGAGCGGGACATGAAGACCATCACCGTATTGTCGAATTCAGGTGTAAGTGCCACTTTATCGGGTAACAGAGGTCTGGGGGACTCGGCCCGGAGGCGTGCTCACACTTCTCGTTCCAGCGGTTTGCGCAGCCAGAAGTGAATGAACTTTGTCAGGTGTTCTGGTAGGTTCCATTCGGAAGACCGCAGGTGTCGGATGGTACGTGGGTCGAAGAGTGGATTCCCTTGGTCATCCATAAACACTCCATCTCCGGTCATATTGGTGAGGGTATTGTTATCTCTGTCTCCGTCGATGGTGTCGAGAAAGGTCTCTTTAACATATCTCGAGGAGGTGGGAGGTAGGTCCTGCCACTCCTCCTCTTCGGAAATTGAGTCATCCCCTTGCCACTCGTCGATCATGTCCAGGGTGCGTGATACATATGATTCCTTTTCGTCGGAGGATTGAAGTGGTTGGGGTGCGGGCAGTTGTCGGCCCGTGTTCTTGCTCCGTTTGGCGGGTATTTTGCTCTTAGTCTTAGTGGACAGGGGGCTCGAAGCCTCGCGATGTCGTTTCGTCTTGGGCATCTCAGAGCCCGAAGCCTCCATCCGTTCTGGGGGGCTCATGTCGCCCTGACTTAGGGGTCGAGCTTTCAAGAGGGCTTTTTCAACAGATGCCGCTACTGCAGCATTAATCATGGCCTGAAAGTCTTGACTGGTTTGTGTGTCTTCCATGATCTTTAGTGTGTTTCTCGTCCTGTTGGGCGATAATGAAAATCAGTGGAGGTAGTGGAGCAGAGTCAGTACATGTAGTGACAGACTCTTGGTACAACTGGGGGCCGCCCAGTTAGTGAAATTTTGTTTAGAGAGGCGTATATGTACGGGCTGTCGCCTAATATAGAGGCCGCCTTCAGTTATGAGCTCAGTGATGGTGTATAGATGGGTTCGCCACAGTTGTACACCAGAGCTGTATGCACGTTATGTTAGTAATTAGGGTTGGATGCCAGTGCGGTTAATTCCTCGTGCATATACTCGGGGTTCACCCCGGGTGGTGTGCCGTGGTAACCAGAGGACACCCACATAAGATAATGGTCAGTGACCTTGCATGTATATCTGGGGGGTCACCCCAGGTGGTGTGCCATGGAAAAAGGCCCAGAGGACACCCACATAAATTTGTACTGTCAGGTACAGTGATATAATGCGACCCGTGGTGGGTGCTGTAATGTAGTATGCCCTTGGAGGGTACAGTAGTGCAGTATGACCCTGTAAAGGGTATGGTATTAATATGCCTCTTGTTATATGTTAGTAGTACCACAGTGTGATTGTAGGGTACAGATTCCTGCAGATTGTAGCATGCAATACATATATATATTCAGTATGAGGTATGATAATATCTTGTACATCCGTTTTAATACCTCATAAAAATTCCAAAATACAGTGTGGTGAATACACATAAATATCCAGTGCTATGGTAATATCACATAAAAGTCCAAATATATTGTGTGCTTGGGTTGAGAAGTGTCACTTTAAGGATAATGGAGGTGTTGAGCGGAGATCGGGTGATTCCCGATCCGCTGTATTGAAGAGAGAGACGGCCGCCGAGGATCTCGCGGGTCGCGAGATCCAAGATGGCCGCCGGCCGCGAGTGCCGCCGACCGCGTGTATACCAGCTCGCGGTCGCGGGAGGAAGGCGCGGCGCGCGAAAAAAACCCAAAACAGAATAAAACTACCTGGATTCCCCTACCCGTCCCCACACAACCCCTGAGTAGAAACCGGATCGATCCGCGTGGCGAGCGCGGCACGGGCAGCCGTGACGCCCGCGGACCGGCAGACAACAAGGGAAGTAAATATACAAATATAGGGTAGTAAGGTGCAGACACAAAGAGGTGAAGTAGGGGGACAGGAATAGAGAGCCAGGAGTATTAGGGGTTATGAGGATTAAGTATAAACATTGAAACAAGTGTAAAGAGAGTAAATTGTCCCAGAGAGGTAAAAAGTACTCTGACCTGTAGGCTGGAGCAGCAAAGAAAGAGGAAATGATGTCATAGACAGACCCTTTTATGGGCAGCATATCTTTTTTCTCATTGGTTGTTACTGTTTCTATGCTGCTGGAGTTTTCAGTAAAGAAAGATATGCAAATATGAAGCCTCCTGTCATGTGGTAAAATTATACTCTAGTTATGATCACCAGCCTGTAGAGGAATACATTTTTCTGTCAGAAACCTTTGGTCACTGTAAAGTTGCTGGAATGTCAGCTAAACCCCTGCTTTCAAATAATACAGGAAGTTTCAATGGGTGATACCATTCCTATAGTCAAGGAGGGGGAAGGAGTGAATAGACTCTACCATTTCACTGTTAGCATTACATTAGCAGTAAAGAGATTGATAAAGATTGCTGTAACAGTTTTTTTAAGTACCTTTATTTTTCAAATATATGATTTAACTGTATTTACTGTATATGGGTATTATGCTCAAATGCAGACATTCTTTTTACATGCTGTTGCAATTTTTAGTAAGCTGCACTGCTAGCAATGCATACAGGGTTCTTACAAATATCTATAAGCAAGTTTCTTTTAATTTATTTATAAATTATGTCATACCAACTGTATGTGAGAAAAAGAGCATTTTTCTTTTATACTAGCATTTCAGACCCTGTGTGAAATATTTCAACATAAAGGACACTGTCTACTGTCTAAAGCTTTACATTTCCCAAATATTTTTGTAAAGGATGACAAATAAGTGAATAATAAAAATTGTGTAACTTTACATATTTTTGCGGGGGGAAAGAGTCATATGCGGGGAACTACACGGTTTGACCCAGACATAACAGCACAGTTTGCACTGAATATGTGATGGGAAACTAGGTGGATGTCTAATATCCAGGCTCTTTACTCATACTTGTCACTTAAATAGTTTGATTTCTCAATATTCCGGTCCTGCATGTCGCCCCTGCCCTACCACAATTCTCCCGGTAAATACTTCTCATGTAGTTTGGATGTAGGCCACACTTTGAGTGTGAGTCTAGAGTGACGTGTACCTGTGAGTCCAGCCTGATCATCCCTTTCTGTAACCTTTCTATGAAAATACATCAATTAAATTTTTTTATATTTCCTTGAATTTACATATTTTTCATTTTTAAGTTATAATTTGTTTACATTTTACTTATGCATCCCTTGCTTCAAATCAATGTTATGCTAACATTTTTTTCAATCAGAAAGTGCTCAATAGTGAAGGGGTTCATTCTGAAGATCAACACCTTAAATTGAAACCAGTGCCACCATACAGCAGTGAGTTTTATAAATTTGATGCTGTGTTATTGGTAATAACACAGGACTCTGCAGATATATCTAAAGAGAAATAATGACACCTAGTGTCCTGGATAATATAGCTCGTACTAATCGTTCTTTAACTGAGATAGACCTAAAATCAAAGCTTAGAGCCAAGATAGTAAAAATATCACCCAAATCTTACCTGAAAGAGTACAAGTGTATATAAAATGGAATCTCTTCCACTATTATTAAGATGATCTGTACTGAAGTAAGGTCCACCAACCTGTTCATATTCCTGATTCCAAATTATGGAAGAAACATCAAGGAATATTTGTTCTTTCCGTATAGCTCTGGAATCATATCTCCCCACTTTTTTCAGTTGGTAAGTGTTGTCAGGAAATATCTGCAAGTTCATTATATCAAACATAGCTGGTACTTCACCCACCTCATTGAAATATATATCTCCTGATTCGGTCTTGAAATGAACATTTCTGAGATATAAATAAATCTATAAAACATATAAAATAAATGTATTTTCAATAACTCATATTGTTCTGTTACAGGGTAATTTTATTAAGATCTTGTTATGTTTTCAATATAGCCCTAAAGTCATATAGTACCAACCCTCCAACATTTTTTTCTAGTTGAAATCTATCAGATCCATAGATCTAGGTTGATGTATTCTTTATTTGTGACTTGCTCATCCCCCCACCCCCCCCCAGGTCATTGAAATAGCATGTAGGAAGGCAGGGAGAGTTCACAGGAGGGCACAGATTTTGCAGAAGACGCGATATGCATGCACAGTCCAACAGGATTGTACTTGCAAGCAGGTTAACAGCAAGTGAAGAAGATGATTACATCTGTCTCCAGCACTAGGGAAATAATAACCAATAACTGCATGCAGAACTAAAATTAGGCAGTCTGGAACAGAGTTCCGGAATACCTAAGTCACATGTGCTGAAGGGGCAATTAGACCCACAAATTTACAATTAACTTTGTAAATGCAGTGTTTCAAGCAGAAACTCTACACATACAGATTCTAAAATCGGAAATGGTCATGGAGGTTGGAGTAGCCCTTTAATAACCAAACATAATACAGCAGAGAATTATACTTTAGGTTGATCAAAGTTTATATGTATGTGTCGGTATTTGTTTTCTACCTTCCATGGCAATACTTTTTCTTTTAGACACATCAAAGACTCAGAAGGTTGTCTTTCATCTGCACAATACATCAGATTGTGGAGTGCATAAGCAAATGCATATATTGCAAGATATGCCTGTAATGTATAACTTAAATCTTCTAGTTCAAATAGTGAGGATATGTCATCACCCAGTTCTTCTTCACCTGTGCAAACCGTTCTAGAGTCTAGTAATGGTGAAACTGAGGTATTTGTGGACCAAACACAATCAAAAGCTATTTCCCAAAATTCTTTTATAAATATATCATTAGGCTCTTTTGACAGATGAAGTGTCTGGAGATAATTTCTAAACCCAGGGATTTCTTCACTATGAAGAACCAGACCAATGGAGCCATTTAATAGTTTAGATGAACCTTCTGAAAATACCCCAGGAATGAATGTGAAACCAAGTGTGTAGATCCAGATTTTCGCCTGCATGCTTTGGGTGGACATCATCTCAAATAGAGGTTTCACGTGCATCTCTTCACAGTACAGCACAATTGCAACTGCTGTGGAGTTCATAATCGCATCAAGGATTTCTCTAAACCTTTGAAGAGAGTAACGGAAATGTATTTTTTCAAGGAAAGCAACACATCCATCATTTTGAACTATCTCATCTTTTAAATGTTGACCTGCTAGCTCTCCTAAGTCATCATCTCTGGTCAAGATGCCAACCCAAGTCCATCCAAGGTGTTTTAGCAGCTGAGATATTGCATTATCTTGTATTTTCTCATTGGGGACAGTACGTAAGAATGAAGGAAACTGGTTTCTATCACCCAGGATTGGATCAAACGCACCAAAACTAATCTGAAATAAGCAACACAGAATTGATTGAAATTAAAAAAATAAGTTTCCATGCCAGTGGCTTAATGCTACAATTAATGGCACACAGCAATAAAAAAAGACAAAGTTCTGTATAAAAAGTCCGGTTCTGTTTATGTCACCTCAAATCAATTTTATATTGTAAGTGGTACAGGAGTATAGCCATATCCTTAAAACATTTTATTGATTTTAGTGAACTATTTAAATAATAGACAATGCCTGACATATCTCTGTGTTAACTCTCATAAATAAATACGTATAGTTATTTGGTTTCAATTCATATTTTCTGGCCTTTTTTTAAATCTATGTTTTGACACCTTGCGGCATGATAGGATAATTTTAGTGTCTCCAATTTGCCATGGTCAAATGGGGGTGTGGGATAAGGCTTAGAAGCATTAAGGTTATGAATAAGGTTAGAGGTTCTAGAAACCAAACAAATTCATTAGTGCAACTATGGCAATTGGTTAACAAGTACGTGAATATTTATTTCCAGAGAATGGCAGATGGATTTTAAACAGACTGTATAAAACATTTTAAAATTAGGAAAAAAATACAAATTTAGGAGTGTATGGAATTATACTTGAGATTCTGCTTACACAACGAAGGCCAATTTAAGTTGTGGAAACTATATAACTTGGTGTAAATGTAATGTTAATGTCATTGTGAAGTCAATTCCCTAGTCACTGCAATTTGCTGTAGGGAGGTAGATGAATTTGTTTTTTGAATCAAGTAACTGACAGATTCATTCTAGGAACAAACACGACCAATGTTAATTTATTTGGGAAAATATGTTTAGTTAGGTATTCTGTTGGTAATGTTTGATTAAAAGAAGACCCCAGTCATACTCTGGAGAAGTCGCTGCGCAAAAAGAGGGAACAGGTCTAAAAGTACATGGTTATTGTGCAGAAAGTTGAAAAAACAAATATATTCTTTCTTTTTTAAGTAAAACTAGAGAGATTTGAACAGGGAGAGAATCATGGAGTAAGTATGAGGTCAAAACCTATCAAATGATCTTACGTTCTGTTGGTGCTCAGAGAGTTCCTTTAATCAAAGATCTGATACTGTAATCCATAATACCTCTGGCTAGGACATTTTTAATAAAAATTATTTTAATAAGCTGATGTTAAAGTTGTTTTTAGCCAACTCGCTTCTATCATCAGTAAGGGTTTTATTCACTAATGTGAGAATTCAAGGTGAATTAAAAGTGGCTTTCAAATCTAAGGTCAAATTTAAGCCTAACTGGACACATTCTTTAAGATATTTGGGCTTAAATTTGAAATTCACTTGGAACTCACCTAGAATTCTCACTTAAGTGAATAAACCTGAATGATATAAATTCTGTATTTCCTACCTGTGGATAACTGCATAGGCCAAGCAGTCTGGCAATAGGTATAGATAAGGAGGACATTGAATCTCCCACAATCCCTGCAAAGATTGGCTCTCTCATTTCACTGTTTTGCTCATTGGACGGTGTCTGCTTCTCCCATAAGAGTTTCATTGTTGCTTGAATTGCTCTTGACTCAGAAATACAAGAGTCAAATATATCAAAACCCAGTGTAAGGTTTGGTAAAAGATTGATATTCTGGTTAATCTCCTCTATAGCAAATATAGCTCCTAATACATCTCTGTAGTATCTGATAAGAAAACTATTGAAAAAAATTTGATTCACAAAATATTATCAAACATAAACAAGGTATTTGGAGTATATTAATTGCAATTAAACATTTTATTGAAGGTTTTTGTTTCAACGATAGTTATATATCAGAGGTTTTAATGCAGAAGAAACGTGACACACATATAGTGTAATTAAAGTTTGATGCTGAAAATATATGACATTTTAGAAAATATTTATGATTTTTTGCTAATTTAATGAGAATGCATCTCTTGTTTCAGCAATGGATAACACTTTTGAAAGGTGATTGGCCTAAAGTTCCTCACTCAAACATTGACCTTTTTATTGAATTTTAATGTCTCATATATGATGGACAAATTGCAATCATACAGAGTTATTCACTAGAGTGAGAATTGGACAGGAATTCACAGTAAATTCGAGGTGAATTTAAAATTTTAGACCAAAATAGCTGAACTGGAGAATTTTTCAACATTAATTAAACTATTTAGGTCTTAGATTTAAAATGAACTGTGAATTCCCTTTGAAATCCTAACAATTCTCACTTTAGTAAATAACCCAAATTGGTTAATACCAAATTGTGGTATTCACTTAACTTTAAATTGATGGGAATTAAGCAGGAAATTTCATATTTTAAATCAAAATATCCATTTTTTTTTTAAATAGTTGAATGTTTGATTATTTATAAGTTTGCTATCACTCTCATGATCACTTTCATTACTTATGGCACTTGTTTAATAATTCACTTGAATACCCTTACAATTTGCATTTGTTTTTAGGACTACATCACCCTTACTTTCATTAATTCTAGGAATGTAGGACACTTTATACAATTAATATTATGTGTTTAGAATTAATGTTAAAAATATGTATTATTTTTTTAACAAAGTGAACACCTTAACTAAAATTACATATATTGCTTCATGTTATATATATTTATATTCATTTTATTTATATGTATTATTAACTAATAACACACTATGGAATGTAACATTAATAATCCCCCCGTTTTGTCTTATTAATATTGTTCATTTTAGGATATGAATACTGTATTAGATTTGGTTACTGACAACAGAGTTGTTTAATATTTTTTGCTACTAACCATGTCGTAACTATTTAAATAGAAAATACATACATAAATAATCTAACCTGGAATTTTTCAAAGTAAATTATTGCTGTCATATATTTTCTTTCTATATGTTGAACGTGTTACATATGTTATAGTGTGATACATGTTATTGCTATAATTATATTTCTACATTACATCAATTGATTATTAAATGCATACAAAATAGAAAATATGATTTCATCATGTGCAATATTAAAGGAACATGGAGTATTATGTTCACAAGTTGATCTGATTGTTAAATAGTCAGATGGCCACGTTTTTAGTTCTGAAACAGATAGACAGACAAATGGATGGGTGGAGAGATAAATTTATAAAATGTTTGGTTTAGATTTCCACTGTTTACACCTTTAGTCAAAAGAATATATTTATAGGTCCTGAAAGTTCAGTAAAAGATGTATGTGTGCTGAATCATCCAATAGATTACAGAATATGTACAAATATAAAGCAGCCAAAGAGCTTTACATTTATTGCAGACTGCCAATTATATATTCATGCCTCTTGAGTGAACTTGGACAACATAATGCTGTTGAGTATAAATAAATTTAAAATGTATTCAGTATTAACACCATGATTTACAAGTAAATATTTAAATAATAATATAATGTTTTATACCCTTTACAAGTCATTTAGAAAGAAAAAAAAATATTTGTCTTACCCGTCACAAGATGATAGAGGTGGTTTTTCGAGGTAAGTTACAAAAGGTTTAAAAATTGTGGAATGAACTAAAGTAATTATTCCAATAACAAAGTCTCCCTCTTTAAAGAATGACTCTATTGTTTGCTTCTCTAGACGGCAACCTGTTTGAGTTGACTCTTGGACAACTGCAATAAGAGCAAGAAAAACAAGGAGTTTTGGTAACTTCATTGGGATACATGAGGATGTATTATGTGTTATGAAACCCATAGGTTTTAAGTAAGAAACAAATCATAAAAATTTAACTTAAGAGTAAAATAAAAAATATAAATAAGTCTTAAGTATGTGAAGAATGATATAATAAATAAAAGCAGAGCTACATGATGTGCTTTGATGGGAATGGGCACTGACACATTCAGAAATATTATTATATAGGCATAAATCATATGGCTAATACGTTCATTTTTGACAATATAATTGGAAGTTGTTCAAAAGGATGATTGCAAATGATTGGATATAATTGAAAAATTATATTTAGTCCCTTAAGATATTATTGTAATTCTAATGGGATCCATTTTTAACAAGGAACATAATTTCTTTCCTCTGTTGAGATTATTTTGACAAATCGTTGGGTCATTTTAGAACTTAGAATAGGTGTGGTTAGGTAATGTTTTTATGAAGCATGACAAATTAATGACTGGTGGACCAGAGAATGGTATGTAGAACACCTGTGATTATGAGTGAAATGTCCATTCAAAATCTTGAAGTAATTATCATTTGCTATCTTGCTCACATTTAGTCACCTTACATTTCTTATAGACCACCGCCAACAGGAAGTTATCAATGCATTTTTTGCATTTTTAGAACAGAAAACTTTGATACATAACCCCCTATGCCGAATCAACATACAAAAATGTAGGTACAATGGCAGAGTTTGCCTGGCACAGTAAATGGCTGCGTGTTACAGGAGCTCCTGTCACACTCGACCTATAGACAGCTTCCATGCTCAAGTTTTCCTTTTTTCCCCCACATTACCTTTCCCACTAACTGTCCCACATGGTCTGCAGGTAGATGTCAGCCAGGAAATGTATAGTTCCTGCAGTTCCGGTCTCCCTGCTCTTCCCCCCCAAAAAATATCTCCAATAGGTCAAGGAGGAACATCGTCCATCTGAGGCACCTACCCGAAGAGGTTTAGCATACCTACCTGGAGGAGGGTTAGGACCTTACCTAGCTTACCTGCAGACATGTTCCTTATAGACAGGGCCCATAGAGCTCTTAGGGACAGTGTGCCAACTGGGGATCACCCCATAGATGTGACAGCCCATCTCCACTACTTTCATCCTACGAAGGAAAACTGAATAACATTGAGTCCTCATCTGAATTCCCTTTGAGCTACCTTTGGAATGATTTGTAATCAAAATGTGAGGAACCCCCCTTGGAGATATCTGGGAATGGATCTTGTATATTTGCAAATTATGGTTGAGCTGTTGACGGGGGTGTCTCTGAACTTGGACGTTGGGGAAGGACTGTGACAAAGTTGGGTGGAAGGTATATAATAACTACAAAACAAACAATGAAACAAAAAAAGTGGGAAACTACCCCCCCCTAAAAAAGATGCAAAAAACAACAACACCCCCCTCCTCCCATTGAACAGCACCTCAAAGAGCTCAAAGGCACATACATAATAACTACATGGCAAACAATTAAACAAAAAAAAGGGGGTCACAAAATGTATACTAAAAACACACCTCTAGAATATTACAAAAACACCCCCCCCTCCAAAAAAAAAACAAAAAAACCTTAATGAACAACACCTACACTAACTTTGATTTATTGCAAACTTGATTACTGGATAATTTCATACCACCCCACTGGAGTCAATAATGACTGTGGCACTACCCATCTGGATGCATTATGGAGGTTATCTGCACAACTGGTTCCATTGTTCCTCCCATCCTATAACACGGGACTCACAACCTATAGCCTTTTGTACTGGAAAGAACACTGCCGTCTCTACGGCCAATGAACCCCTACTTCTGGGGTCTGTCTGTGTCACCGTTACCTTGGAATAGCTGAACCCACCTGTGATGACCCCACTGTGTTGAGATTTCATAACAGGGATTTGATGCTGCTCTTTTCATTCTCCACAATTTTGCATGTGAAATGTTGTTCTTGATCCCTTTCCTTTTGTTTATCCCCTTTGAGTGCTGTTTTCATGTTATTGTTTTATACTTATGGTTTGAGTGTGGGGATATTGCTCGACCAAGGTTTGGCACTTCCTCCTACATACCATTCTTTCTCGGTTCTCAAGTGGTTCCATTGGGCTGGGTTAGACAGATGTCAGGGCAGTTTACACATTATGTATGCACTAGTTTAATCAATTTTATCAATAATGCTTTATACATTTTTCCTACTCACCTCTATTCTTAGAATGCTGTCCTTCCCCTTCTTCTGTGTTGGGTGGAGTGGGGATTACTGGGGGTGGCAACCCAGGTGGAGACTGCGTATCTTTTAAAATGTTTCTCACTAATTTTTTCCAATGGTCTCCTCAATAAAAATAAATTCCCTTAATGTCAATGGACTCAAGTCTTCCAAGAAACTTATGTTTCAAGACCTTAAGTGGCTTAAGGTCTATCTAGCTTTTGTACAGGAGATGCACATTTCAAAAAGTTCCCATTTTCCAGCATCTGAGGGTCTCTACTCAAGGATCTTTTCCTTCTGTGCTCTTCTAAAAAAGAATGGGGTATCTATTCTTTTTTTTTTTTTTATAAATTCTTTATTTTATTTGTGCTAGAGGTAACAACAGATTAGCAGTGCCACAACAACATCTGCAGGCGTATTCATTGCATCGCACAGTATGGCATGTAAACAGCAAATTTTTTTTTATAATATAACATAAAGGTCATAGGCTTTAAAACATTCGCAGTTAGTAGTAGACATGTTAGGTCTAATGTTTGTTTGACAGTTGTACACACATAAGCTGTGTTTGTGTAGGCATGTTGCAAGACAATAAGGGGGACATACCCTCAACCAAAGGTAATCAAGCTTAAGTTATGCATCAGTAGTATTATGTAAGGAGGTGGCTATTCTCAAAATGCATATAGTGACGGCTGTGTTCAAGGCTAGGGCTGTGTGACTTTTCTAAAAGCCTGCATTTATATTTCACCGGGCCAGCGACAGATGTGTGATTATGTTATCATGTACAATTATTGTTAAGTCGGAGCTTCAGTTTTAGATGCAGGTGTGTCATTTAAACAGGATTAGGTCATGCAAGGTCATACTAGGTTAGTAGCAACAACATAGTACAGTTTTAACATGCTAGTGACGACACTTGGCTAATGCATTTGTATCTGCTAAGCGTTTAACAATTAGTTAGTAGGAGATATACTGCGTATTCAATAAGAAGCAAAACATGACAAATATAGAAACTAAAGGGAACGAAAACATAAACAGAGAAGCCTATTACATTTTTAACCACTCAGCTTTACAAGGGGTTTGAGTGGGCAGCGCAGAATGACAGTCCTGCCATCCGAAAAGGGTCTCTCAGGGGTGGGCTGCACATTTAAGTAAGTGTTCCAGCAAGTGTGGGTAGTCCGTGTCACAGGTGCCCTAGGGTGAGTCTTTCTCCTTCGGTGCCGTTCCGCCGATGCCTCGTGTGGGCAGAGTACAGACCTGAGAAACTCTGCATGTTGCTGTTCAGATTATTAGACAGGTTTGTGTCCATGTGTCAGTCCAGGGCTGCAGTGCCATCAGTGCCTGTGCCATGAGACAGTCCGGAGCTTCTTGCCCGTTCATCCAATGCCTTGTCTGTGTGGTGGTCGGTGTTCGCTTGGCAGTGGGTATGTATCATGCCGGAATGTACCTGTCATACAGACGTGAAACAGTGCTGTGCCCGGGTGCCTCGTGGTGCTCCTGGATGCAGGTCCGCCATCTTGTGGGCCTTTGTTTGTCCGAGTCCCATTCGTGAGGCAGGTGTCTCGCCGGTCAGCCTTAGATGCTGGGTTCTCCGAGTAGTCGGCAGCTTGTGTGTGCCAGTGGTGTTTGCCCTGTTGTTTGGAGGCATAACTGCTGCTGTCGGGGGGGGGGGGGGGTATGGTGCTGTTTTTTGCCCTGCTGGTGCCGTTTGTTACTGGAGGCCGCCATATAGTAGCGGTGGGGCTTCCCCCGAAGAAGGCGCCGGGTAACCGGGCGGATCCATGCCTCCATTTCTCTTAGCGCTTGCCTGTAGAGTTGTCTTCGGGAGCTCAGTTTCCCCCAGAGATAAGCGCTGAACCTCTCGTAAAATTCCAGAGTGTGCTGGGGTGGTTTGGTGAGTGCACGTTTTGTCTTGGTCTGCTGTATGGCCGCCATCTTGGCTAGGCTCCGACTGCCCTGCATGCTGCGGGGTTTCGTCGCTTGGGCTATCTGAGGTGTGGGGAAAGTCGTCCCCAGCGAGGACCGGGATGTCCCCCACCGGTCCATAGGGGGGGCAGCAGGGCTTTGGTATTCTCTCGCTTGTGAGCGCTTTCCGGGCCGTGGGATCGGCCGCCTCCCCCGGACCTCGGGTCCCGCTCTGTAGTAGGCCGCCTGGCCGGCGTCTGTTTTTTTTTGGGCGTTCCGGTGCCGGGCAGGTATCTTTAGATAGCTTGAGTCCTCCTGTGCCCTTTGCTGGTCACCATTTGTCGCTAGCGCCGTCAGTTTGCTCGTTTTCACCAATCTTTTGCCTGTTGCTGTAGCAGCTCTGAGATTGTGCGTCCGGCCATCTTGGCTGGCAGGCCCCGCCCCCGGGGTATCTATTCTTATGCATAGAAACAGTCATTTTGTCATTCAGGAGTGACCTACTGATACTCAGGGATGCTTTATCTTGGTTAGGGGCACAATTACTTCTGATCAATGCACTCTAGGTTGCATGTATGCCCAAACATCATTGGATAGAGAATTATGGTCCACTTTGTCAGAGATACTCAGAACATTCACAGTGGGCATCATTATTCTGTGAGGAGATTTAAATGTTGTGCTCTGCCCCCAGTGAATAGCTCATACACACACTTATGCCTACATATAGTCGACCTGGGTGACAGGGACAAACTCTTTGCTTCCTTTGTTAAAAGTATAACAAATATGTCCTTTTTACAGATATATGTCTTATCTAATAGTCAGACCATGCCCCACTTATAAGGATCTTAACATTTCCATGCTAACCCAGCCATGTCCTCTAGGCTAAATTCCCTCCTCCTGCATAATCACAAGCTTGTGGAAAATATACACTCGGACATATATTTTCCACAAAGAGAATACTTAAGTGAAATTATTACCTTGGGATGACATTACCTTGTATTTGGGTTACCCATAAGTCTGTAATTCATTAAACACGCTATTCACTATAATAAGCAAATGAATGAAGGCATCATTTCTCTCCAGTCTGGCTTGTGCAAACTAGAATTTAAGCTCAAGTCTAATACCTCCAAAGAGACGACACAGGACCTCCTCCTGACTAGACAGAACCTTAGAACCCTCTTGCTGGATAATGCATTGTCAGACATTTTGTGATTAAAATTTATATCAGATTGCAATTCACAGTTTAGTAAGCTATAGTGACTCCATGTTGCTATCTAGGAGACTTTAAACGAATGTCAGGCATATTTTTTTTCTTACCTCTCTATTCATTTTACACTGTCTTCCTAACAAGCTTCTAATAAATGTTAGGAAGCGGAGTGATAGCCCAGATGTAAGTAAACACATACATGTATTAAAAATATATAATTATAACTTGATAATTATATAAAGGAATTAATTAATTCTGAGTTAATAGTTAATAATATTTTTTTTTACCCTAAAAGTATGCATGCAGTATTAATGATAAAACGTACTAGCAAATATATACATCTTTCTATATTTTAACAATACTCTCCAACGGACACTACCTAATCCTCTCTCTTTCATCAGACACACCTCCTTACTGATACTTAGAAACTTTCTCTGTGTTAAACATACTGGCTTTTCACTCTTAACTTTCCTAATTTTAACTAATTGGACTGATCCTCCAAAGAACAAGAGGATCCTACTACAGAAAGGTTGGTAACTATAATTGGTTCAAGATGTCCAGGTCAGAGAACATACTATAGATAAAATGGGACACTTCACAATTCACCAATAGGAGTACTTTGAGCATGTCTGAAACACACTTTGACTGGGAAATTGTCTATATAGACCCAGCTGTTCACAACAGCTTTTCCAGGCAGTAATCAATCAATATTGGAGAGTCAGTTTGTGCTATTATTAAAGAAAGCGGTAGGAAAATTCTAGTACTGCAAGTATGGAGACCTTTTACCAGTGCCAAAATATTGGTTTTATTATGAAAAATATTAACTGGTGGGGTGCTTTCTTAAGTGCCCCTATGGACTAGCCACCACTGACCTGAAATTAAACTTTAACAACAAAAATCATCTAAAATATGTTATGTCTTACTTTTCATTTCATTCAATGAATATTCTCATGAATAAAGAACTACCACTTTGCTTAGAAACATTTTTTTTAGCAATAAACGTCACTTATGAACAGTTGATTAACATCCTTTAGGCTACTTCAATCTTTATTTCAGTACTGAGTTAGAATCACATGAAACCTGGCAAATCTAAAGATAGCCAGAATTTTAGATGTCTCTTATTTTCATTCACTTTTGCTACAAATTAAATAGTTATATACTGTACACAGGTCTTTCATTTCTGTTATGAATTGAATTTTAATGAGTCAGGACTTCATCCGTGTTCAGTGAAGGAGATTTGACACAGGGCCTACTTAAAAGAACACTCAATGCATCATACTCTAAAGACCCATTGTTGTTTTTATGGTGCCAGGAGACCACTGACACTCTCCCAGGGTAAGCAGTAAAACCATTTGAATTTGACAACTTAACTGGGCCCTACTGTGCACCTGCTGCCACCTCCTCTACAGCTGGAAGGCTTTGCACTGCACATCTGACACTCACAGCCAATGATCTAGCCTTGCTTGGTCAAGCTTAGCTTGGTGGACTAGAAGAGGTGCCTTGCAGAAGCTTCACCACAGGCTTTGTAAAATCGCTCTCAAATGGTTTGACTACTTACCCTTGGAGGATGCAAGGATACTCTTATCAAAACCAGTACAGTGAGCTGTAGTGGTTATGGTGTTTGAAATGCTCATTTAATCTCAGAATCCAAGAACAAAATCAAGAAGAAATCCTAAACTTCTTCTCTTGTAGACATTACTTCACGTTTACCCTAAATTTATATACATTTAACATTATTCTATTCCTGAGATATGCACTTCCTCAGTGGTTGTCTTGTCCCCTGTATCACATCACATCAATTCTTAGTCTTCTAGTTGAGTTCTGTTTCTCATTACCTGAGATGTCATACTAAAAAGTCATTCTCTACATTCTCTCTGGACTTTAATTCTCATCACCTGGGGAAAATAGTTTTTTTAAATATTTTTTGTTAAGTAGGATGAATGTTTATTGAAGGTGACCTTCTAACTTGTTACATTATAAGTATTATAACTGTATACATTATGTATTTCAGATATGTTACAAATTAGATCCCTTGCTGTCACTGATATACTAATACACAGGTCTCAATTTTATTAAGACACGGAGACTCCTATTATGCTGCATTCTCTCTTTATTTTCCTCAGCAGCAAATAAATATAACATTAAAAAAATCATCAATATATATATATATATATATATATATATATATATAACATAAGAGGTCAATCCTAGTAACTGGAACAGCCAATCAGCATCCTTTCCTTGGCATAATAGGCGGTAACCAGTATATCACTTCCTCTTTCTTTGCTGCTCCCTCAGTTAAGTACACTGCTCCCATAGTTTTCTTAACTGTGCAATAGTTATATATACTACTGTTTATATAATCGTTGTGATTTATGTATCATTATTTATAATTTATCTACTCATTATTTCATTGTTATATTCATTAATTTCATTTTACTTTATATCATGTTTTATGTTTATTCAGTGTTAGTAATTTGTTTTTGATTTCTACATAATGTATTTCAGATGTGTAATAAATTAGGTCCCTTGCCATCACTGATATTCTAATACACAGGTCTCAATTAATACTCTATAAATAAGCTCATGGGACAGTCCTGACTACTATATAGGAAGTGCTTCCATACACCAGTTTGATAGTCTATATATTATAAGTCATAAACTTTGGTATTTATAACCAAGTAGAATCAATAATTGTAAAATATGGATTTTTTTTTCGGGATGAGGCAATATATTATTTTTACTAATCTTTTTCTGTATTTCTGCTACACAACATGCATTAATCTTATTGCAAGGTAAGATTATTTATTTATTATTATTATATATTTTTGGGTTATTCGTAGCACTTAAGCATGTTTTTTTTCCCATTAACCCCTTAAGGACCAAACTTCTGGAATAAAAGGGAATCATGACATGTCACACATGTCATGTGTCCTTAAGGGGTAAACCGCCCTTTTAGATTTGTATACATTGCATGTACTCAAAATGTAGCACATATTGGTAGGTTTGCAATACCTGCATCATTCACTAATCTGTGAATGTTGGGGGTATATCAAAGAGATTTTCTCTACTTGTTTTGGCTGCAAATGTATGCCTTTTGCTGAAAATTATGAAAATTTGTAAACACATTTATTGTGGTTTAAATATACACTACTGTGGATATCATTGTTTTGAAGCTCTGGAATACACTCAGACATACCAACAATATGGAGCTCTGAAAAAATGAGCATCAGGATAGAAAAAAGAGACAGAGGGAGTTAAGCCCAAAATAGGGACTGTCCCTCCTACAAACTTGCAGCGGAGGCTCATTTATAGGGACATCTGGGGTAGCACCCAACAGTTTTTTTGCAATTAAAAATATCAATAAAATATAAACTATATAATTTTTTTTTTCTGTTGGGTGTAAAGCTTTTTTTGTGTAAGCTAGCACAGTTAATCTATTTTGATAAAAATGTGTTCAGTTCCTTTTAAATCTTAGTACTACAGTTCCTCTTCTTATCCCCCTCTAATTGTGCTAGGTAAAGTAAAGACATCTTAAAAAAATCTGTTTAAACTGTATGTGAAGTGTTCTACTTCGCTGTCATTGGCTGCTTGGCAGCCCCCCATTATTCTCCAATGGAGTTCATTAGGGAGGCAAATAGGCAGGACAAAAATAGCCCTTCGTAGACAGGCCAGTCTTTTAGCCTTAACAGAGCCAGTGTTAGGCTATTTTGCACCTTAGGAGGGACCAGCTACTTGCATCTCCCACCCAACCAAAAAAAAAAACAAAAAAACTTGAAACTATTAGTTTCCCCTATCCCCTTTGTGTGTCTCTATCTCCCACAACCCCTCTATGTGTAGTTGTTTTATTTATCCCCCAGGCCATCTGTGTGTCTCTTTGTCCTCCCTAGTTTATCTGTGTGTCTCTTTGTCACCCCAGCCACTGAAATGCATTCCTCTACAGGCTGATAATCATTCCTTGACTATAAATAATGGAAAGTGAAACCTTCTTCATTTTAAAATAAAAAAAACATATAGAAAACAAATGTGGGAGAGAAGGGGTTAAATTAGCAATAATTTAAAGTATGCATAAGTGATATGGCATGAATACCAAACAATTGTTATTCTGATCAGTTCCATACTTTATCAATTAGATTTGACCATTTAAAGCAGTATCTAATAATCAATTTATTTATAAAAGAATAAATGCAAAATTGTGCAAATGAAGTATAAAATGGAGTGAGTTTAATGAGTCTTGCTTTCTAAACACTGTAAATTAGTGGTGGGGCATATTTGGTCATGTGGTCCAACATCATTATTCCACTTTACTGGGATGAGAGCAGGTGACCTTCAATGGCTGTCTAGTGGTTAGACAAGGGTCTGGGAACCATTCCTATGTGAAGAACAGGACTCCCAACAATCCTGATTTTTCCAGGACAGGAGCCCAAAATAGTCCCTATCAGATTTAGTTCCCTGGTGTCCACATGCTGGGACATCAGGGACCTGTACCCAGGCGGCACATTAAATGCACTCACACTCTGTGGCATGCACTAGGTCCATACAAAGAGGTTTTCAGTGATGCCCCTCCAGAAAGTCTGTCCACCCTCCTAATAACATACCTCCCCATTTTGGGAGGTATGGAAGAATGAAGGGGACGGGATGGAACACAAACCAGAAATCTATCTAGGTCACTGATGGATTTTAATCCTTCTCAGGTTAGAATTAAAGGAGGAATTGAGCTCTCCATTACTCAAATGAGCTAGATTAGCTTTAACAGTAAACGCGCTTTGAATGTTTTTGGAGATGAAGCTAATTCTATTTGTTTTTTTAATGTTTAGATTAAAAAGCTTGATTCACCTTCGCTAATTTTCGCAATCATCCATTGTTTGGTACAATCCTCCAAAGTGTGTAAACACTACCCAAACATTATAAATGGACAAAGGAAAATCATTCTAGTTGTGGTAAACAAATGATACATTTTTTGTCAGCATATCATGTCTTTAAACCCTATGTTATCCATTATCTGTGCCCATTGATTACAGTCAAACACCTAAATGGAAAGGGAAAACATGCACAATCAAAGTATGGTAAAGGCATTCATTCTTCTGGGATTGACAGATTACCCACAATTCCAGGCACTACTATTTGTTCTTCTCCTGATAATATATATCATAACTATGACTGGGAATTTGTCCATAATCTATATTGTGGTCACTGACTCTCACTTACATATCCCCATGTACACTTTTCTCCGTAATTTGGCATTCTTAGAAATGTGTTATATTTCTGTAACTGTCCCTAAAATTTTAAGTAACTATCTAATGATGACCCAAACTATTCATTTCCAATCCTGTCTCATCCAAATATATTTCCTTCATTTCTTTGGCTCAATTGAATGTTTTACACTATGTTTCATGGCTTTTGATCGATTTATTGCCATATGTTATCCACTACGCTATCCAACAGTTATGAGTAATTCAGCTTGTTATCATATGCTCACCTTAAGCTTGATCGTGGCTTTCATTGATGCCGTCCTCCATACTGTGTTGACCTCTCAGTTACATTTCTGTGGATTTAACAGAATCTTGAATTTCTTCTGTGATGTTCCACCTCTTTTATTAATTTCATGTTCTGATATCACTATGAATGAGGTCATTCTTAAATCTGCTGGTGGCATTGTGGGATTAAGTACTGCACTTGTCATAGTACTATCTTATATATATGTCATCACCACTATTTTGTCCATGAATTCTACTAAAGGAAAATGGAAACCTTTCTCAACCTGTTCTTCACACATCATTGTGCTTACTCTGTTTTATGGATCAGGATTATTTACTTATATATTTCAAAGTTCCGATTCATCTATGGGGACTGTTAGTACATTCTCTCTAGGCTACAGTGTTATTACACCATTCCTTAATCCTATAATATACAGTCTACGAAACAAAGAAATAAAACAGGCTTTGGGAAAATGTGTTACAGCTATAATAGTTCTAAGGTACAAAAACTGAAAGAATAAAATTTGTCCCCCGACAACAGGAAATTGCGTTTTGAAAAAACAGTTTGTCTTACATTTTCAATCTGGGAGCAAGGATCACTTTTAAAAGTTTACTCTACAGCAGCTGTTCACAAACTGAGTGGAAACGGAGCCTCCCTGGATATACAACCAGTATCCTGAATGGGTAGAGATAAGATGTAATGATATTGGGAAGTAACAACACCAAAACTAAAATAATGACTAATATCTAATGCATAAATAATAGATAATAAATAATGGATCAAGCTTATACACATCTCCCCTTTTACTAATCTTCTTTTTTGATGACTTCTAACATTTGTTTGGTTAACGTCCTCTGATCTCAAAGGATAATGGGATTTAAGGATTTATAAACTTTAATTTAAATTGGATATATGCACTTTAGCTACCAAAACCGCTATGATGCGTTGAGGCATGGACTCCACAAGACCTCTGTACATGTCCTGTGGTATCTGGCACCGAGACATTAGCAGCAGATCCTTTAAGTCTTGCAATGTTGCAAGGTTGGGCCTCCATGGTTAGAATTTGTTTTTCCAGCACATCCTACAGGTGCTCAATCAGGTTGAGAATTGGGGAATTTGGAGGCCAAGATAATACTTAGTACTCTTTGTCACGTTACGCAAACCTTCCCTGAACAATCTTTGCAGTGTGGCAGTGTGCATTATCCTGCTGAAAGATGCCACTACCTTCGGGGGAACACTGGCCATTAAGGGGTCTATGTGGTCTTCAGCAATCTTTAGGTAGGTGGTATGTGTCAAATTATCATTCACATGGATGGCAGGACCCAAGGTTTGCTAGCAGAATTTTGCACAGAGCAATGCCTCTACAATTTCCCCATAAAACATCCTGCAACCATCTCTTTCCTACAAGCGAACAGCCATCTACCTGATCTAAAATAAAACATGATTCATTAGACAATTGTTCCATTGTCCAGTTCTAAAGCTCACATCCC
Organism: Pelobates fuscus; assembly: GCF_036172605.1. Taxonomy (NCBI): domain Eukaryota; kingdom Metazoa; phylum Chordata; class Amphibia; order Anura; family Pelobatidae; genus Pelobates; species Pelobates fuscus. Next base: position 129,718,490 of record NC_086323.1, read on the forward strand.
CATGAAGGCACTTTCGGCAGTGGACAGGGGTTATCATGGGCACTGTGACAGGTCTAGCTACGCAGCCCCATGCACAGTGTCAGGATCCCGCGGGCGGCTGCGAGGGGAGGCTGCAGTCCACTCTCGGCACTCACCCTCCAGCCATCCGCGGTCTCCTTCCTGGCGTGCGCTCGGTGGGCGGCATCCTCCCAGCCACGGATGCCGCCCACGTCTTCCTCTACGTCCCCCAGCGGCAGCATGCATGACGCTGCACGCTGGGAGACCGCCCATTTTAATAAACGCCGGGGTCAGCGTTAAAGGCACAGTGCCTCAATCACAGTGGGAGGTCTAGATATCTCCCACGTGTGATTGTTAATTCTGATTGGAAATTATCCAATCAGAATTAACCTATAGATTTAAATACTTACCTTTCCTGTTCCTCTCTGCCCTGTTGTGGTCTTTGCTTTCTAGTATTGCTACTGAACTTGTGTTTCTGGTTACGTACTCTCTGGCTTGTTTATCTGACTTTGTGACTTTCTCCTACCATTTGACCTCGGCTTGTCTCTCGTTATTCTGTCTTCTGGTTCCCCTTACTCAGCTTGTCTCCTGACTATTCTTTGTGTGCTTAGCCCGGCCACTCTAAGGTCCGGTACTGCACCTTTTCTGTGTGTGTGTTAGCGTATTTGGTTCCTAGAATCGTGACACACAGCAAACTGCAGTGTACTGTGTGTTCTGACTCCTTTCTATCTTGGCCAGTATTACGTTTTTCAGCAATTTGGACTACAGAAGCTCTTTTGTGTGATTGGACCAGATGGGCTAGCCTTTGCTTCCCACGTGCATCAATGAGCCATGTGTGCTTATGACCAGGGCCGGATTAACATAGGGGCTGATGGAGCTGCAGCTCCAGGTCCAGGCCCATGGAATAGGCCCATTGGTATAAAAAAAAAATTTTTTTTTTTTTTTTTTTTTACACACTACTCTTAGGGTTGCCAGGTATTTCTTAGGGTTTCCAGGTATTTCTCAGAAGTATTTCTCAGGTATTTGAGGCTGCCTAGCCGGTGCCGGTATTGCAGTAATACCGGCAATACAAATGTCTGTCTCAGTATAAACATAGATTATTCTGCAATACCAGCGCCGGCCAGTAGGGGTTGCTGTTTGTGTGGAGAGAGGCAGTGATAAGAAGTTACGGCATCTCCCTCACTGCCTCTCTCTACTCACTGATCCGCGGGGGAGCAGCTCTGCACAGAGAGTCCAGACAGCAGCTCCGAGACATGGGGACGCTGAGACATTGGGACACTGGGGAACATGGGGACCCTGAGCATGGACGTCCGCAGGAATTTTTCCGGTGGGGGGGGGAGGGGGCATAATTGTAATGACATCCATGCTTGGCCCCTTTTTGACAGTGTCATGAAAGGAAAGGAGCATAGTCATTTTCACATAAAGCAAGAATGAATAGCGTTTTCACAACTATGGTGTCAGGAATATATGTTTGTATTCCTGACACTATAGTGTTCCTTTCATCAAATTACAGGAACATTCTGGTCACCATAACAACTTTATCTAAATGAAAATGCTGTGATGCAAGGAGGCCCCTGGGTGCTCTTTCTTTGAAGGGGTGAAACCGCTCTCAAATGGTTTACCCCCAAAGGCTTCCTTCAGCTCCAGATCTCCAGGTCACTCAGTGGTATTCGACTTCTGAAACAGAGTGTCAGGAAGTGCAGATTGACGTTGGGCATGGGTGCCGCTGATTGGCTAGAGTGGTCAGCTGACACTCTAAGCCAATCGCTAGTTCCCGATTCATAAAAATGTTTTACGTTTTTATGAATGGGGAGCTACTGATTGGCTTAGAGTGCTAGCTGACCCATCTAGCCAATCAGCGGCACCCCTACCCAGTGGCACTCTGTGTTTCCTGACACTCAGTAAATAAAAGTGAACACATTAACACTGATATTGTTTGTTTTTACCTGGGGAGATGAGAAGGTCCAAAGTTTCCCTTCTGATTCTTCCTGCCCCTTCCTGCTCCTTGCTGCCCCTTCCTGCAGACCCTTCCTGCTCCTTGCAGACCCTTCCTGCTTTTTACAGACCCTTCCTACTCCTTTCTGCCCCTTCTTTCTCCTTGCTGCCCCTTCCTACTCCTAGCAGACCCTTACTACTCCTTGCTGACCCCTCCTGCCCCTTGCAGACCCTTTCTACTCCTTGCTGACCCCTCCTGCTCCTTGCTGCCTCTTCCTACTCCATGCTGCACCTTCCTACTCCTTGCTGACCCCTCTTGCTCCTTGCAGACCCTTCCTGCTCCTTGCAGAACCTTCCTGTTCCCTCTTCCTACTCCTTGCTGCCCCTTCCTGCTCCTTGCTGCCTCTTCCTACTCCTTGCTGTCTCTTCCTACTCCTTGCTGACCCCTCTTACTCCTTGCAGACCCTTCCTACTCCTTGGTGACCCCTCCTGCTCCTTGCAGACCGTCCCTACCCCTTCCTGCTGCCCCTTCCTATTCCTTGCTGACCCCTCCTGCCTCTTGCAGACCCTTTCTACTCCTTGTTGACCCCTCCTGCTTCTTGCTGACCCCTCCTGCTCCTTGCTGCTCCTTCTACTTTACCCCCCATCCCTCACTTACCTGCTCTGTAGGCTGCCTCTGTGCTGCTCCCCTGCGGTTTCAGTCATGAGAGAGAGGCAGGGATAAGCTGTAGCTTCCTGCCTTTCTCCATTCACAGTGCCACCTACTGGCCAGCGCTGGTACTGCACTGTATTCTCACACTAAAACGAAAAATAGCAGCACAAGCTCAAAAATCGGGGGGGGGGGGGGCGGACACTGGGAGACATGGGGACACTGGGCAACATGGGGACACTGAGAGACAGGGAGACATGGGGACACTGGGCGACTTTGAGACATAGGAGACATGGCAGTGTCCCCATGTCTCCCAGCCAGTGTCCCTAGTATCTCAGTATCCCCATGTGTCCCTGGTGTCTCTCAGTGTCTGTAGTGTGCCAGTGTCCCTAGTGTCTCAGTGTTCCCTAGACTCCCAAAGTCCCCTAGTCTCCCAATGTCTCTGTGTCCCCATGTCTCCTTGTGTCTCAGTGTCCCCTAGTATAAAAGAAAAAAATCTCAGGCACTCACTGTGATAGATTTAGGCAGGTTTATTGGACACTGCAACGTTTCGACCTTTACCCAGGTCTTTATCAAGTCTCCAATGTCCCCTATGTATCATTGTCCCCTATGTATCAGTGTCTCAGTGCCCCATGTCTCTCAGTGCCCATAGTGTCTCTGTGCCCGTAGTGTCTCTGTGCCCGTAGTGTCTCTGTGCCCGTAGTGTCTCTGTGCCCGTAGTGTCTCTGTGTCCCCTAGTATAAAATAAAAAAATCTCAGGCACTCACTGTGATAGCTTTAAGCAGGTTTATTGGACACCGCAACATTTTGACCTGTACCCAGGTTTTTATCAAGTCTCCAGTGTCCCCTATATATCACAGTGTCTCAGTGCCCCATGTCTCCCCGTGTCCCCTCGTGTCTGTCACCCAGTGTCCCCAAGAGTCTCAGATTTCCTAGGTCTCCCAGTGTTCCCTAGTATCTGTGTCCCCATGTCTCCCAGTGTCCCCATGTCTCTCAATGTCCCAATGTCTCCCAATGTCCCCTAGTGACATGGGGACACTGGGAGACATGAGGACACAAACACTAAGGGACTAGGAGACATAGGGACACAGACATTCCCCCTTTTTGTGTATGTTCGCCCTTTCGGCCGTTCTGGTTATGAGATTTGTGTCAGTAGCCCACCCTTTTACCGCATCCATAGACTTCCTGCTTTACTGGACACTGCTGTTAGGGGGTATGGGTTTACTTGAAAGATGAAAGCATGAGATTAGCAAAGGGTATGTGTTTTCTCATAGTTGCATCCTATGAGTTTCCCTACAGCATCATCTCCATCAGATACATGACGCTTAGGAGGTAGGACTGTTTTAGTGTTTTTGGTCAATAAGATTTTGTAATTAGGCCCATCATAATTATCAGCACCAGGCCCACTGGGCTCTTAATCCGGCCCTGCTTATGACCCTGATTCCAGTTCACCGATTGTCCCTCCTTGCACCACTTTTGGTCGGTATTAACCCTTGCATATAGGTAACATGCCTCTAGAGTTTATTTAGAAAATAATCTGACCCAGTTGTATAGCCATTCTTCTTTTAACCTTTGTCAAAGTCACTCAGATCTTTTCATTTTTCAATTTTTTCTGCTTGCAACACATGGAATACTAGAACTGACTGTTCACTTTCTGCCTAATATATCCAACCCTTGGCAGGTGCAATTGTAATGATGTAATCAATGGTATTCATCTTCACCTCTCAGTAGTTTTAAAGGTGTGGCTGATCAGTGTACAATTCCTAATTGTTAACATTTGTACATAATACAATAACACATGGATTTAATGTATCATAAATGTTTTAAAATTGTTTATATGTATACTTGTTTTGGAATGTACACTTAATTGCTTATATTTAAATTAAGATTTATACATTTAAATCATTGTTATGTGTGTAGAACGAGCAGTTGTAATGAAACATTGCTGCGCTTACAAAGTGTTCCTTTAAAGGATATGTACAATAACTGCAGCACGCTCATGTTGACAAAGCCTGTTGTAGTGAGCAAAGAGCACTGATTGAGCAAGCTGATGATTGAGGAGCTGAGGGAAGGAATATCTCTCTTCATTTGAAGGTGATACAAAATTGCAATATCAAGTAAACCAAATATTTTGCAACACATTGGGATACAGAATTTCTTCCCCTGCATGATATGCGAAGACTGCTTAACAAAATAATAGTCTTAATATCTGTGTGTATTCTGGATGCTATTGTTGCTATGCTATGTAGTCCTGCGAATTTGTTTTTCTGCACTTCACTATTTATGGGCTGTTAATATATAACTTGGGCTTTGCACTCAACGACTCTGATAAATGCTATAGTCCAGCCCAGTGTTGCATCCTGGGCACCCTCCGCACCTCCCCCACCTTCTAAATACACATACACACTCACTGATATACACTCAGAGTCAGACACACACATACACTAGCTAACAGACATACACACTCACTGACAGACACACATACAGTCACTAACAGACACACACAGTCACTAACAGACATGCATACACTCTCACTAACAGACACGCATACTAACACACTCACTAACAGACATGCATACACACTCACTAACAGACACACACACACACACACTAACAGACACACACACACACACACTAACAGACACACACTAACAGACACACACACACACACTAACAGACACACACACATTCACTAACAGACACACACTAACACACTCACTAACAGACACACACACTAACACATTCACTAACAGACACACACAGATGCACACTAGCAGACACACAAACACACTTAATTTTTTTGAAAAATTCAATCCCCCTTACCTTTGGGAGTGCTGGGGTGGATTCTCACTTTCCCTGGGGTCCAGTGGGGCTGCTGGGTGGCCGGCCAGTCACTGCAGTCGACGAGGGAGTACTGATCCTCCTGTCAGCTCCCTCGCACGCCACATAGTGATGCCGGGGCTGTAGTGACGTCATATTCCGGCTCCGGCATCATTGCGGTGAGCGCGAGGGAGCTGAACAGGAGGATCAGTGCTCCCTCACCGCCCACCCCGAAAAATGCCGCTGCTTCCAGCCTCGGGGGGGCCCTGAGTTTGTCAGCTCCTGGGCCCCCCAGGACAAGAGGCTGGCAAGGCATTTGCCAGGGCGATTGGGGGCGGCTTTTTTTTTGCCACCCCCTAGAAAGTGCCAAATGCCTTGTCAGCCTCAAGATAAATACACCCCTGGTCCAGCCGCATAAATAAATAAGCTTGGTGGAGATCACACACGGACATCTTAAAATGTTGACATAGGTACTGCCAGGACTGCATAACAAGAACATGGGACATTCTGGAGGCAGGGAAATATTCCTTATATTTATATTTAGGGCAAAATAGAATCTTAAAAGGAACTTGAGAATTTGTAACATAGTGAAGTGATACCCATGTATTCACCCAGAGCACGAGGAGGTAGAGATTGCCTGCACATACTGTATTCAGTCTTCTGTATCCGCTGTTAAAACATGTCTGCATTGTGAAGATTCTCTATGTGAAAACTATCCTGAGGGTCCACGTTAAATAAGCAGAACATGTCTTAATTGAACCTACAGCCTTATTGGAGAAAAGAAAATGCTCCATCCACAAGGAAATCCTAACATATTACTGCACTAAGGATGCAGTCTGTATCTGTTTGTCTTGCATTCTGTATGGAGAGCACAGGGGACATCAAGTGGAGACTCTTAGAGAGGTCTCAGAGAAGAGGAAAGAGAAAATGAGAAATATTCTGAAGCACTTGTGTGTGATGTGTGTGAGTGCTGTGTGTGATGTGTGTGAGAGTGTTGTGTGTGTTGGTGCTGTATGTGATGAGTGTGTGGGTGCTGAGTGTGATGTGTGTGTGTGGGTGCTGAGTGTAATGTGTGTGTGGGTGCTGAGTGTGATTTGTGTGAGAGTGCTGAGTGTGAGAGTGCTGTGTGTGATGTGTGTGAGTGCTGTGTGTTAGAGTGCTGTGTGTGATGTGTGTGAGAGTGCTGTGTGTGAACGTGCTGTGTGTGATGTGTGTGCTGTGTGTGCTGTGTGTGTTGTGTGAGAGTGCTGTGTGTGCTGTGTGTGCTGTGTGTGAGAGTGCTGTGTGTGAAAGTGCTGTGTGTGAGAGTGCTGTGTGTGCTGTTTGTGAGAGTGCTGTGTGGGAAAGTGCTGTGTGTGATGTGTGTGCTGTGTGTGAGAGTGCTGTGTGTGCTGTGTGTGACAGTGCTGTGTGTGAAAGTGCTGTGTGTGATGTGTGTGCTGTGTGTGAGAGTGCTGTGTGTGACAGTGCTGTATGTGATGTGTGTAAGAGTGCTGTGTGCCCGGTGTGCCCGATGGCCAGTCCAGGCCTGACTTGAACTCAGAGAGAGATGCAACTGAGAAAAGAGTACATGCTCTGCAAGAGCACATGAGTATAGTACATTAAAACGTGGATGTTCCAAAAAAGTTAAATACTGGAACAAGTCAAACAACAATATACAGGTAGTGCCAAGAAAAATACTCCAAACACAATAGTATATAATAAGAGCAATAAAAGCAATAAGAACAATAAAAAACACACAGGATATAAAAATAATCCACAATAAAACTTGAAAGAATAAAAAATACCAAATGGTACGGCACAGTCTTAAAGGTGGCAATAGATCTTCTAGTCCTGGTATGACTTTCTTGGTAGCTTCGCTTAATCGCAGTATATGAAAAGGAAGCAAAAACAGAGGCAAACCAATAGTGCAATATGGTAGTACGTGGTAGGACAAATTACACTTAGATAAGATGTCAACTCACATATGGTAGAGCTATAACCAGCTCTAGGTAAAACAGCATGCAGTGGAATACAATCCCCACTAGTGTCCAGCCCCCACCCTCCTCAATGACTGAGATCATCAATCTTGATGATCTCAACCAATCAAATGCAGGAAAGATTTGGGAGCAAAGTGCTCTGCCAATCAGCATCTCCTATATCTCTACCGGGAGTGCCAGTGTTGAACACTGTGCAGCACTGACCCCCAGAAAGGATCTCTAGTGGCCGTCTGAGTGACGGCCTCCAGAAGCATTAGTAGGCAGCAATGTAAACACTGCCTTTTCTCTGAAAATGCAGCATTCACATTGAAAAGGCTGCAGATACATACTATAGACATCAGAACCACTCCATTAAGCTGTCCCTTTAATGCTAGAAGTTTTACATTGTATGAAAGGTTATTCATAGAGAACCCCTTAGTATAGTGCCAGCTTTCACAATGCTGCGTAATGCCATGGAAATTTTGTGTTATTCCATCTTGCAGTTGTATACACCTGGTGTACCCAATGAAACCTTGCACTTGAAATGGTTACATAGTTACATTGTTATATAGCCGGAAAGAAACTTGCGTCCATCACGTTCAGCCTTCCTCACATATGTTTTTATGGTTATATATATGTATTACCAATACAGGACACATACGATTTGATGAAGATACGATTTGATAAAGACATGCGATTTGATAAAGACCCTTATCAGAGGGGAGTAAGCAGACGGGAGCTTTCAAGTAGCCATTAGGATTTCAGTGTGGAAGTGAATATCAAACTGTTCCTGCCTCAGTCTCCACCCTCTGCATGCAGACACTGAACGTTCCTCCTAGAGATGCATTAATTCAATAAATCTCTATGAGGAGATGCTGATTGGCCAGTGATGTGTTTGGCTTGTGCTGGGTATGCCCATGATCTGCCTCTGTGGTGGAATCTCGGTAAAAATAAATTTAGTAGGCCGAGATTACCACGTGGCATGTGTACGTGCATATGCTGACGTATCGATCAGTTGGTTGCACGAGGCAAGATACGATCAGTAGTGTACGGAGCATGTGCAAGAATACAGGATGTAGTATTCCCCTCCTCCATTGTGCTGGACAAGCCATGCGGTCAAGCAGGAAGTTAATTCTTATTTGTATTGATTGGTCAAGAGAATGTGCGGGTGGAGCTTAATATGGGAGGAGTTATGTGCCTATATAAGGAGCCTGCACTATTGTCCGGGGCTCAGAACTTGCTGTATTTTGGTGACATTAGTCCCTCTGAGTCCCGATCGGTGATCCAATAAAGAATCTCTTCCTTCCTGAAGAAACCTGTGTCCATCTCTCTGTGCTTGGCTTCCGTCAGTTTCTCGGGTATCATTTGGTGCATTGGCCGGGAAGCTCATCGTTCAACGGTAGCTGAGAGGCAGAGGCGTGAGACGGTCTATCTTTGCCCACGTTCTCTACGGCTGCACCCCTGAACTTCTGCGTGGACCTCCCTTCGTCTCGGCGCCACTGGTCTGTTGTCCAGGAGATCATCGGCCTCTACGTAAAAAGTGCTGGGGTGTCCCCGTCGATGAGTGTGAACTCAGGTTCAGGAACGAGGAGGTAAGACAACTGCTGTTTTAGACGGCAGACCCACTAGGGGTATACCGATTGTGCGGTAGGCCCATAAGGGGTTATGTGTGTATGGAATCTGCCCCCTCTGTCGGAGGGAAGGAGCGAAGGCGCACCGCTCAATCGAACGCTCTTTAGTCAGACCGTTTGATTTGGTTAGTCAGGCGGGGTCCTGTGTAAATAGCCCTAGCCGGACACCGGTGTCTTGTCTAGACTAGCGTTCTAGGGTGTATATTACATTCGCTAGGTCGGAGGGACCGGGAGACTAAGCGGCGCCTGTGTAAATTCGGTTCGCTAGCTCTCAACCTATCTTGGCTAAGTGGGAAGGCGTGTAAATTTGGAACCCACTAGATTTTTGATAGTAATCGACTAAGAGGCGCCTGTGTAAATTCGGTCCTCTAGCTCGCTATATGTGGTGCTTGGGCAGTGTGGCTAACCAAAACGGGTGTACATAGTTTTAGGTAGTCCATTCAAGGTACTGGCCAATAGTTTAGTTGGGAATTGTAAATGTGTTAAAGATTGTTTAGTAAAGTGTATATCTTGTTAGATTGCGCGAGCTCAGCCGTCTAGCGAGAGTGTTAATAGTGTGTTGCTGTATCATAGTGCACGGTACCATAACCCTGTATATTTACTGACACTGTATATAAGTACTAATCATTGTCGTCTATTGCATGTTTAACACCATAACCACTAATAATTGTATTGTGACCTTAAATTGTGCTTTGACCTATGCTAACCGTACTGTAACCGCTATTTGTAAAAGACGATGTTACTGGGGTGTGTTATAGACGGGTAATTCATATATAGAGAATTATAGCGTGGGTGACTGTATAGTTTCGCCAAAGGGCATAATATTGATTATTTAGTGACTGGTGTAACAGCTGTGCGTGTACGGGAATTCCCTGAGTGTTTATTGTGTTATTGTGTACGTTTCACTTGGTAACCGTACCACGTGGTGCTGTTGCCAGAGGAAACGGGTGTGACTGTTGAAAAGTACGTGTGCATAGTATTCGTTGTCAACGACGTTCCATTGATAAGTATGGGCGCGTCGGAGTCAACGATTCCGGATCCCTTAGGTTGTATGGTGAAGCATTTTAAAAAGGGATTCAAAACATGTGATTTGGGGGTTAAAATGTCTCCTGTACGTTTGGTCACTTTGTGTACCAGGGAGTGGCCTACTTTGGTTGCGGCATGGCCGCCACGTGGCAGTTTGGATCCAACTCTGATACAGCGCGTACACGTGGCTGTGTCGGGTAGGCCTGAACTTTACGGGCAGTTTCCTTATATTGATTGTTGGAGACAGGCCGTAAATGACTCGCCAAAATGGATTCAGACATGCCACGAGGAGCAATGTCGCCTCATGGTGGCTAGGACTTGTTTGTCCACTAGGACTGGTGTTAGGCCCATTTTGGACACGCCCCCTGAGTCCGAGATCCCTTTGCCGCCCCCTTACTTTCCTTTAAGAGGAAGTGATGCGAATGCAGGAAGTCCTGCACCCCTTTCCCCATTGCCCCCATCCACTTCCGCTTCCTCCTCCAGTACAGAATCCACCCCCTCTCGTACTAAATCTCCCCTTCCGGAACCAGAACCAACCCCCATTAGATCTGAATATCCTGATTTGGCACCACTTCAGACTTCCGGTCAAGCTTCTTCTAGCTCGGCTCGAAGTGTTCTATTTACTAACTTTTCCCAAAACCAAGCTCCCACATCCTCATGCTTTATTACCCCCCGACCGGAACCTCTAACTGACGCCCCTTCACGTAGCCCTATACTAACCCGACAACTGACCGGTACCCAACAATTAAAACATTATCAGATGCCTCTTCGTCTGAATCCCGGGTCAGCCTATATTGATGCCGCAGGTCAAATGGCACATGCTGACCCAGTCTTCGTATATGTCCCGTTCACGACTACCGATCTCTTGAATTGGAAGACCCACAACTCCTCGTATACTGAGAAACCACAAGCTATGACCGATCTGTTCACCTCAATAGTTCAGACACATAACCCGACATGGGCTGATTGCCAGCAGTTATTAATGACTTTGTTTAATAATGAGGAAAGGACAAGGATTAATCAAGCGGCCATTAAAGCGCTAGAGGATAGAGCCCGTGCCTTGAATCAAGCCAATCCGGCAGCATGGGCCGCAACACATCATCCTAACACCGATCCCGACTGGAATGTAAATGGCGCAGATATGGTTCAACTCAGAGCCTATAGAGACGCTATAATTGCTGGCATGAAAGCCGGAGGGAAGAAAGCCATTAATATGTCGAAGACAGTTGAGGTGATTCAGAAAAGTGATGAAGCGCCTAGTGTCTTTTATGACCGATTATTGGAGGCATACCGCTTGTATACCCCCTTTAATCCGGAAGACGCAGATAATTCCCGAATGGTGAACTCCGCCTTTGTCAGCCAAGCTTACGGAGATATTAAGCGCAAGCTACAGAAGTTAGAAGGGTTTGCAGGAATGTCTATCACCCAACTAATGGAGGTAGCGAATAAAGTGTATATGAATAGGGAAACAGAAAGTAAGAAAGAGGAAGAGCGCAAGATGCGTAAAAAGGCAGATATGCTAGCGGTAGCGATCGCAGGCGTAGATAGACGGGGCCCAGATAGAGGCAGGCCTGTAGATGGAATAGGGAACCTTTGAGTAGGAATCAGTGCGCGTATTGCAAGGAAGAAGGGCATTGGAGGAATGAGTGTCCGCAAAGAGAGCAGTACGAGAGAGACCAACCCAGGGCAGGTTACGGAAACTTTAGAGGCAGAGCGAGAGGTAGAGGAGGCCCCGGAGGGAATAATGGTAATAGAGGGAGTAATGGGAACAGAGGAAGTGTTAGGGAAGATAGGTATTTTCCAGCAGCGCAAAGGTCCCGCGATAGAGAAGGTAGGGACTTTGTAGGATTGGCTGACACGGTCATGGAGGACTATTGATACCGACCGGGCTCCATCCCCCTTGGTCGAGCGGAGCCTATGGTCGATGTATCAATACGGGGAAAACGGAGTGCGTTCATGATCGACACTGGTGCTGAACATTCGGTGGTGACTAATCTAGTTGCTCCTCCATCTGGAAGAACTATTACTGTAATAGGAGCAACTGGAAGAAGTGCTGAAAAACCGGTTCTTAAAAGTCGACTCTGTACATTGGGAGGCCACGTAGTAAAACATCAATTCCTTTATATGCCTGAATGTCCAGTCCAATTGCTGGGACGTGATATGCTATCCAAATTACAAGCGCAGATTACGTTCCTACCAAATGGAACAACATCCTTAAAGTTTAATGGACCTTCAGGTATTATGACATTATCCGTACCAAAGGAAGAAGAGTGGCGACTTTATACAGCGTTGACTAGCCAAAACCCTAGGAGTGATGAGTCCTTATTCAACATACCAGGAGTTTGGGCAGAGAACAACCCACCAGGACTGGACCGCAATATTCCACCTATTAAAACTTGGGGTTTATCCAGTAAGCCTAAGACAATATCACATCCCGCAGAAGGCTAAGAAGAACATCCAATCTTATCTGGATAAGTTCATACGGTATGGTATCCTAAAATTCTGTACTTCCCCCTGGAACACCCCATTGCTGCCTGTTCAAAAGCCCGGTACAGATGAGTATCGACCTGTGCAGGACTTGAGAGCAGTCAATGATGCGGTTGTTAGTATACATCCAGTTGTACCCAATCCATATAACCTGCTTGCTTTAATTCCGGGCGGGGCTACATATTTTACAGTCTTAGACCTCAAAGATGCCTTCTTTTGCCTCCGAATTGCCGCAGAAAGTCAATGTATCTTCGCTTTCCAATGGGAAAACGCTGTAACGGGCTCAAAATGACCTGGACAAGACTGCCCCAAGGGTTTAAAAATTCACCTACCCTATTTGGTTCAGCTCTAAGTCAAGATTTATTGGATTTCGAGTCCATCCCAGGAGAGTGTGTATTGTTACAATATGTAGATGACTTGTTGATAGCAGCAGTTACAAAGGAAATATGTCAGCAAGCAACGCACGATCTACTACACATTCTCTGGAAGGCAGGATACAAGGTGTCTAGAAAGAAGGCTCAGTTGTGTTTGCCAACTGTCAAATATCTGGGATTCCATATCTCTGAAGGTCAAAGAATTATGGGGCCAGAGAGAAAAGAAGCTGTGTGCCAAATACCGATACCCAAGAATAGAAGACAAGTGCGAGAATTCTTGGGGGCAGCAGGCTTCTGTAGGATATGGATTCCCAGCTACGCGATACTGGCAAAACCTCTGTATGCAGCTATCAAAGGTACAGAGCACGACCCCTTCTTATGGACTCAAGAACAGCAAACGGCATTTGAAGATGTGAAAAAGGCTTTGATGAGTGCCCCAGCATTAGGTCTACCTGATCACACACGACCATTCTACCTGTATGTACATGAGCAAAGAAGAATGGCTGTGGGAGTATTGACACAGTACTTGGGATCATGGCAAAGACCTGTTGCCTACATGTCTAAGCAACTGGATGCAGTGGCCAGCGGACTTCCACCTTGTCTAAGAGCCGTAGCTGCAGCCGCCCTGCTAGTAGCTGAAGCCGATAAACTCACTCTGGGTCAAGAACTTTATGTACGAGTCCCACATGCAGTACAGACGTTGTTGGATTACAAAGGAAATCATTGGTTTAGTAATAGCAGTATGACCAAGTATCAAGCAATGTTGTGTGAAAACCCAAGAGTGCATTTAGAGACTGTAAATACCTTAAATCCAGCTACCCTTTTGCCACAACCTACTGAAAGTCAACATGATTGTTTGGAAGTAATGGATGAAGTATTTTCAAGTAGACCAGATCTTCGTGATTTTCCCATCCAGAACCCCGATGTTCAATATTACACCGACGGCAGTAGTTATGTGAAAGAAGGGATCCGCTATGCAGGATATGCAGTAACAACAATAGACAAGGTGATAGAAGCTCGGCCACTGGCGAAAGGAACATCAGCACAAAAGGCAGAATTGATAGCACTGACACGAGCGTTACAATTGGCTGAAGGTTTAAGAGTGAACATCTATACGGACTCCAAGTATGCGTTTTTAACCACTCATGCCCACGGAGCTTTGTATAAAGAAAGAGGACTATTGAATTCAGAAGGCAAAGAAATCAAGTATGCAGCTGAAATCCTACAACTATTGGAAGCAGTGTGGGAGCCGAAAGAAGTCGGTATTATTCATTGTCGAGCGCATCTGAGAGGAGATGGTGATGTGACCAAAGGAAATCGGATGGCAGATAGTGCAGCTAAGCGTGCCGCTGAATCGGGAAGACAGGAGTATGTGGGGCATATAGCTGCTCTTATACCAACTCCACTGTCTCAATGGACTCCAGTTTATACAGCTCAAGAAGAGGAGTGGTTAAAGACTGAACCTGGAAAGTATTTGGAGAACAAATGGTATCAGTTGGAAGATGGAAGAATAGTCATTCCAGCATCACTAGCGGTAGAAATTGTCCAAAACTATCACAACGGGACACATTCTGGGAGAGACAGCACAGAAGAATCTCTCAGAAAACATTTCTACATACCAAGATTGTCCAACTTGACTCAGGCCATTGTACGAAGATGTGTAACGTGTGCTAAGAATAATGCAAGGCAAGGACCAGTAAAGCCACCAGGAGTCCAGTTTATGGGGGGACTCCCCATGTCCGATTTACAAATTGACTATACAGTGATGCCTAAATCGGGTGGACATCGTTACCTGCTGGTAATTGTGTGTACCTATTCAGGCTGGGTAGAAGCATGTCCTACTCGTACAGAGAAAGCAGGAGAAGTTGTGAGATTCCTGTTACGAGAAATAATACCCCGATATGGACTACCCTGCTCTATAGGATCGGACAATGGTCCAGCTTTTGTTCATCAGTGCCTACAACAACTGACTCATATGCTTGGTATAAAGTGGAGGCTTCATACGGCATATAGACCCCAGAGTTCTGGTAAGGTAGAGAGAATGAATAGAACTATTAAGAATCAGTTGGCTAAAATGTGTCAGGAAACCCAACTTAAGTGGAACGTTCTCTTACCCATAGCTCTATTGCGAATCCGCAGTACACCTACCAGAAGGATGGGCCTCTCTCCTTTTGAAATCATGTATGGGCGACCACCTCCCGTACTTGGTAACTTAAGGGGGGATTTGAGTCAGTTGGGAGAAGGAATTACCCGGCAGCAGGTTGTAGAGTTGGGTAAGACTATGGAGGAGGTACATAAATGGGTACAAGATAGATTACCTGTGAATATTTATCCCCCAGTTCATAGTTACCACCCAGGAGATCAAGTGTGGATTAAAGAGTGGAATAATGTACCGTTAGGGCCCAAGTGGAGAGGTCCTTATGTTGTTCTTTTGTCTACCCCTACAGCGATAAAAGTAGCCGAAGTGACTCCGTGGATACATCACTCCAGGGTTAAACCAGCAGCAGTCGATTCTTGGCAAGTTACAGCAGATCCAGAGAATCCCTGCAAGATCCGGTTAAAGCGCACGACTCAGTCGGAGTAACGAGGAACCTTGTGGATTACAAATTTTATTGTTTCAGAGATTTGGTAAAGTGAGTGTTTAGACGGCCATAATAAAGCCTGTCCGCTCACCAACGTGTGATTTAAAAGCCAGGAAAGTCTCGAAGGGACCCCTGTGAAGACGAGCAGAACTCCATTCCCTGCAGCCCTTACATCCTGGAAGCTGAGGTGCCTTCGCACGGACGAAGACTGAGGATGACGACGAAAGAAGTGCTTATAATAATGTTTATTTATGTGTATTTTTATATTCAGGAAGGTAGAGGTACCGACACTCCTAGCTGTGAGGTATGCATTAAGACTACAAGAACAGGTAACCATATTTCCCAAACCCTAATTTGGCATTCACAATACGAGTGTAAAGGAGATGTATCAAGATGTAGATACCTAAATATAGAATATAGTGTGTGCCATTTAGGAGTAGGAGAACCTAAGTGCTTCAGTCCGGAGTATCAACCTCGTACAATTTGGTTGACTCTCAGGAATGGAGATCCTCAGGGGACCCTAATTAATAAGACGGTGTTAGAATCCGTACATTCTTCGGGTGTTCTGCTATTTGATGCGTGTAAGGCGATATCAAGTGGTAGAAAGCCGTGGAATGTATGTGGGGATCTTAGATGGGAGAGGACGTATGGGTCTAACGATAAATATATTTGTCCCAGTAGTAAAAATAAATATGTGAGTCCTAGATGCCCAAATAGAGATTATAACTTTTGCCCATATTGGTCTTGTGTGGGGTGGGCAACTTGGGGACAGACAGTAGACAAGGACATGATTGTGACTAAGTTGCCTACCAGTCCATATTGTAAGTCTATGGAATGCAATCCAGTCCATATACTTATAAATAACCCCGACAAGTTCTTAGATACATATGGTAATTTATTTGGGTTTCAAATATATGGGACGGGTTTAGATCCTGGGACAATATTGTTTATAGGGATAGAGACTGATACGGTAACCTCCCAAACTCATCAAGTATACCATTCCTTCTATGAAGAGATGAGCATAGATAATAAGATCCCCCATAATGCTAAAAACCTGTTTATTGATTTAGCTGAAAGTATTGCCGGTAGTCTTAATGTTACCAACTGCTATGTGTGTGGAGGTACTAACATGGGAGACCAATGGCCTTGGGAAGCAAAGGAGGTAATGTCCGGTTCTGAGGCAGTTGACCAATTAATATCTACACAAGCCGATTATCATATGAGTGTTAGAGGTAAATCTGAGTGGAGATTAAAGACCTCCATCATAGGTTATGTTTGCATAGCAAGGAAAGGAATGATGTATAATACTTCTGTAGGAGAATTAACTTGTCTAGGGCAAAAAGCTTATGATGATGATACAAAGAATACAACTTGGTGGTCGGCTTCAAATGTCTCAGAACCATCTAACCCGTTTGCTAGATACGCCAATTTAAAGGATGTGTGGTTTGATTTATCCATCACATCTAACTGGAGAGCCCCAGCAAATTTGTACTGGATCTGTGGTAAGAAAGCCTATTCGGAGTTGCCACAGGACTGGGAAGGGGCATGTGTGTTGGGTATGCTCAAACCATCCTTCTTCTTGTTACCTATTGAAACAGGTGAGACTTTAGGTGTTAAAGTGTATGATGTGAATCATAGGAAGAAAAGGGGACCCATAGAGATAGGCGCCTGGGAAGATAATGAATGGCCTCCCCAGCGTATTATAGATTATTATGGGCCAGCCACGTGGGCAGAAGATGGTACCTTTGGTTATAGAACCCCTATTTATATGCTCAACCGTATTATAAGATTACAGGCGGTGGTTGAGATCATTATTAACGAGACATCACAAGCGCTCAATCTTCTAGCGAAGCACAATACCAGGATGAGGATAGCAGTATACCAAAATAGATTAGCCTTGGATTACCTTTTGGCAGTAGAGGGAGGTGTATGTGGGAAGTTTAACCTGAGCAATTGCTGTCTTCAAATAGATGACGAAGGGCAAGCAATAGCTGAGCTTACTAGCCATATGGTTAAACTAGCGCATGTGCCTACTCAGGTATGGAAAGGGTATAATCCAAGCAGTTGGTTTGGTAGCTGGTATGAGTGGTTTGGAGGGCTTAAGGCAGTGGTAGGTGGAGTCCTACTGATTTTAATGTTGTGTCTACTCCTGCCGTGTCTTATACCCTTAGTAGTTAGGTCTGTGCAAAGCCTGATAGAAAATATAGCAGAGAGGAAGGCTGCTGCACAGATAATGGCAATTTATAAATATAAGGCTCTAGATCAGGGAGAACCAATGCAGGAAGATGAGTGTTGAAGATTCACATCATAAGATAAGTCTGGTCTGGTTCAAGGTAACTTGCGGTGTATGCAAACTAAGGTTAAGTGATGCCTCAAGTAATTGTGAAATATCAAGAGGCATCAAAGGGGGGAATGTGGTGGAATCTCGGTAAAAATAAATTTAGTAGGCCGAGATTACCACGTGGCATGTGTACGTACATATGCTGACGTATCGATCAGTTGGTTGCACGAGGCAAGATACGATCAGTAGTGTACGGAGCATGTGCAAGAATACAGGATGTAGTATTCCCCTCCTCCATTGTGCTGGACAAGCCATGCGGTCAAGCAGGAAGTTAATTCTTATTTGTATTGATTGGTCAAGAGAATGTGCGGGTGGAGCTTAATATGGGAGGAGTTATGTGCCTATATAAGGAGCCTGCACTATTGTCCGGGGCTCAGAACTTGCTGTATTTTGGTGACACTAGTCCCTCTGAGTCCCGATCGGTGATCCAATAAAGAATCTCTTCCTTCCTGAAGAAACCTGTGTCCATCTCTCTGTGCTTGGCTTCCGTCAGTTTCTCCGGTATCACCTCTTTGACAAGCTCAGCCAATCCAATGCTCTCCCATGTGAAGACATTGTGATTTGCTCAGAGCAACACTTCTGATCATGTCAGCCAAGCAGGCAGATCAGGGACTGAGCCAACAGCAGCAGACTGAAATAAAAGTAAGACTTTGCTATATTTAGGGAGGCAAGGGGTGCTAGATGGTGGTTTTAACACTATAGGGTCAGGAATAATGTTTGTATTGTACTATAGTGTTCCTTTAAATTAACATGCATTTTGGGGAACACAAACGCTTTAAATTGACATGTCTTGTCTATCAGTTACTGTGGAAGCTCACTATTTAAGCAATTCAAGCTTTTCAAAAATGGTTTGACAAGTTACTCCTGCAAGCAACTTCCACTATCTCCACTGAGCTAAGTTCTCCAGTACAGGACCAGGGCCTTACAGGGACAAAACATGGCCTGGGCATTTAAAGGCAGAGCAGTCCGAAACACAGGACAAATCCTAGGAGGGCATACAAGGGAGCAGTGGAGAACTAAAACATTTTCAGCACTCCATTTTCACATGCCTCCTCTCTCCCCTGTATATTTCAGCAGCGTAGGCGCCTACCTTCCAGTTAAGCAGATGCCTACTCTGCCTTGGCTAATAAGTAGAAAACAAAAGTAGCACAAAACAGAAAAAAAGGGTGCGCCTAAAAACAGTAAGTCCAAAATGGTACAATCCTCGTGAATGTGAAAGGCACTTGAAAATGGAGTAGGTCTTTACGGATATGTGCTTGTAGTTCAGAAGAACATATAAGAAAAAAAAAAGGAAAAACAGGACTCCAATGGTACAGTATGTAAATGATACACAATAATAGAATAGTGGTAATAAGTAATAAGTCACCCACAGAGACTATAGTATTAAATAGCAATGCTGGCCTAAAAGAATAGTTTCCTTTCTTTTATGTTGTATCTGGTTTATCTGATAGCAACCTTATATTGTGCAGTTATACTTAAAGGGTTACTAAAACCACCATGGTCACTTCCATGATTTGAGGTGAGTATGGTGGTAGAAGAAGATCCATCTTAACTATAGGCCCAAGGGCAAAGCAGTGCACTAGGGCCTTACTTACACAACTACTCACAGAAATACAAATTTAATTATTACATAGTTACACTTGCGTCCATCAAGTTCAGCCTTCCTCACATATGTTTTTGCTGTTGATCCAAAAGAAGGCAAAAAACCTAGTCTGAAGCACTTCCAATTTTGCAACAAGCTAGTAAAATTCCTTCTTGACCCTAAAATAGCAGTCAGATGTCTCCTTGGATCAAGCAGCTCTTACCCCAATTATATTGATAAAATGAAGCTTACATTTATGGGTAGTGCCAACGAATGTAATACATAGATATGATACATGCACACTGACTGCTGAATACATTCACAGACTGCTGAATATACATGCACACAGACTACTGAATACACACCCATACAGACTGCTGAATACGTACACACACAGGCTGCTCAATACACAGACTGCTCAATACACGCAGACTGCTGAATACACACCGACTGCTGAATACACACACAGACTACTGAATACATACACAGATTGCTGAATACACACACACAGATTGCTGAATACACACACAGACTGTTGAATACATACAGAGACTGCTTAATACACACATACACACACACACATACACACACACACACATACAGACTGCTGAATACATAAACAGACTGCTAAATACATACACACACACTGCTGAATACACACACACAATTCTGAATAAATAAACACAGGCTGCTGAATATATACACAGACTGCTGAATATATACACAGACGGATGAAGCGGAACATAGTTCTTTCCTCCCACCTCCCTCCATTCAAGATTTGGAAGAAATCCTCCTTCATTCCTCCTCCCCACTCCCGCCTTCCTATCCTCACTTGACTAGAGGGTGTGCTTGCACTACGCGCACTTGAATCAGTCCAATCACTTCCTATGAGAAGCCAGTGATTGAAACAGGTGTTTGGCTCAATCCCAAGCCTAAAAGTACCTGAATTGCAAACTAATTGACACATGCAATGCTGAACATGTCCGAGGAGTTCTGCCTATGTCACCAAAAAAAAAAAAAAAGAGATGAGTGTTGGGGAAAAAAAACAAGATTGATGGCTATGGAAAAGTCTCTTATTTTTATTCGCAGATCAAGTGAGAAGTGAGTAATAGAGGGAAAAACAGGAGGAGCAGTAAAAAAAAAATATATATATATATATATATTTATTTATTTATATATTATAGATTTAATAAATATATGATACATAAATATAGATTTTGTTTCACTGCTCCTCCTATTTTCCCCTTTATTGGTTACTTTATCTCTGTTGATCTGTCAGCCTAATGGCAGAAAAATGCTCTTCAAAATATATACACGTTATATTACGGATATATTTTGCAGCTCACCCGATTATCCCATTTTTGCAACCTTTTCAGTTTGTTCTCCTGCTATAGTTTCCAAAGCAACATTTGTCTGAGCCAACCAACATACGACCACATTTCTATCTTCTTAAGATATAATTTGACACAAAAGAACTTTCTCTGACAAGTCAAGTCGGACTTAGTTTGTCAAGTCTCAAGAAGGGACTTAGTTTGGTCTTGTCAAGTAAGCAGCTAATGGCATTTAACCTTTGTACCTTTATCTCTGGAAGTCAGTGAGTAAATAGTGTTTTTTGATTTGACCATGCCCCAATGCCTAAATTACAGTCGGGTCTTAGTAAGTCTTCCTGACTGTAAATACACTTAGCATTCCAAATTTTACTTGAATTGGAATGCACTTTACCATTAGCATTTGTGTAGACTTGCAATAATTCATTTAGACTGGAAGCTCCTCTGAGTAGGACCCACACCTCTTTTGTTCCTGTAAACCATTATTTTCTTGCAATGTATTTTATGTCTCATTGTACACCTCTGCAGAATATGTGGGTCATTTATAAATGACAATAATTAAATAATAATTGAAATCACAAATTTTAGAATTATAGATCCAGTTGCAGGGAATTTTAGATATTATGAAATATACATTCTGAGTATAGCGACACAGAAAAACTGCTGCACGAAGCCTAAAGGGTTATTAGTCAGGAATGCAAATTCTGTGTGATATGTGGACCCAACCCAATATATGGGAATATGGTAAAGGTTGCTCCACTGGTTTTCAACCAATGAATTGTAATATTAAATTTTAGTGGTAAGTTTTATTTAATCTTCAGGCTTTTGATGGCGTTTGCTGATTTAAGACATGAGCTCACCTGTTTCACCTGCACTGAGATTTATACCGATGCTGGAACCTTAGCATGTGCTCATAGCTACTGCCAGGTCTGCGTTACAAGAACATGGTACAACCTGGAGGTGGGGAGATATTCCTGTCCTGAATGCACACAAACATTTAGAAAAAAAAAAAGTTTAAAAGCAACGTGAGATTGAGTAACATAGTGAACTATTTCCCATTTTCTAATACAGAGCAGGAGAATATAGGAAATCACTGCTCTTATTGTGTTCATTGACCAACACATGCTGCGAGAACTGCATTGTGAAGCTTCTCTATGTAAAAACCACCTTAGGATTCACATTAATTTATCAGAAAATTTCTTAACTGAACCTACAGCCTCCTTGGGGAACAGAACATGCTCCATTCATGAGCAAATACTGAAATATTATTGTTTTAGGTTGCTGTCCTTATCTGTGCATGCTGGATGGAGAGCACAGGGGACACGAGGCAGGGACTGTGAAAGAGGCCTGTGAAAACAAGAAAGAGAAACTAATACATATTCTGGAGAAATTGACCTCAAAGAGAGATGATTGCAGAGTCTACAAGTGCACTTGAGAAAAGAGCAAAAAAAGCAGCTGGTATATCAAAGCAAAACAATGGCTTAATAAGGATGACCATGGAGAAGCTAGAAGCTCTAGACAAGCAAGTCCTAAGTGAGATCTCCAGACCAAAATAGAACATCTTACTGCAAGTCTCAAACCTCATTAGGAAGCAAAAAATGTCTTAAGCACCAGAGGTTACTCCTCAGGGCAGCATTATTGGGCAGTAGGAATGGTCTATCCAAAATAGTCAGGAAATGAGATCAGTCATGGATTGGACAGAATAAAATGACCTGGGGTTTGTGGAGGTCATATAATAATCAGTACTCTGTGATACCTGATAGTAAAGAAATTCAGTTGCTTCATGTTGCTTCTTGCCAGAGATTGGGGATATACCTAGACTGAGGTTGGACAGCTGTCCTTTTATAATCTGTGTGACCTAATCAGACATTTACACAGATTCACAGCCAGGGCCGTCTTTAACGCGGGGCAAACAGGGCAGTTGCCCCGGGCCCTGTCCCTGCTTGGGGGCCCAAGACAGCTGCTCCGTTTGCCCTCTGCCCACAAACTAGGGGGCCCATCGGGTGGCCCATGCACTTAGGGCCACCCGGTGGGCCTGTGTCAGCAGGGGCCCAGTCGGGCGCTGTGGTGCTTTAACAGCGCGACCAGGCCCTTGCTTTTCGGCAGCACTGGGAGGAAGTGACAGCCGCGCGTCACTTCCTCCCACAGAAACAGGAGCTGCGCAGGAGGAAGGATCTCTTCAGGAGGGGGACAGGCCGGGAGAGCTTAACTCCCAGCAAACCCAGCCAGTCCACTGGACACCAGGTAAGCCACCCTCCAGGAAAAGGTAAGAAACTGGAGGGTGGTTATCAAATTTTGCATGAGTGAATGAGTGTGTGTGTGTGTGTGTCAGTATATATGTATGTGTGCATGTCTGTTAGTGTGCCAGTATATCTGTCAGTGTGTCAGTATGTCTGTGTGTGTGTGAGTCTGTCAGTGTCTGTGTGGTTCAGTATGTATGTGTGTATGTGTGTTTCAGTATGGCTGTCTGTGAGTGTCAAAATGTCTGTATGTGTGTGTGTCTGTCAGTGTTTATGTGTATGTGTGTTTTAGTATGTCTGTCTGTGTGTATGTGTGACAGAATGTCTATGTGTGAGTCTGTCAGTGTCCGTGTGGGTCTGTATGTCTGTGTTTATCAATATGTCTGTGTCAGGGTACCTGAAGTCTCTACCTCTGAGAAAGGTAGAGACTTAGTCGTTTATCCGTCTAGACGAGCCGTTTCTCCCGTTCCTCGCGGTCCATCCAGTCACTTAAACGCTGGCCGTGAGGGATCCGCTTCCTTTTCTAACATGACGCTCGGTACGTGACGTCTTGACGCTATCCCGAGCGACCTGTCACTCTATTGGCTTTATCGAATCAGTACTCATCGGAGGCGTGTCTACTCCCCGGAGTCAGGGTATTTAAGCTTGCTTCTCTCTTCAGCTCATTGCCCTGTCGTGGTTCTAGCTTGTCTAGTCACTCAGTGCTCTTGTATTCTAGTATTCTCTTTGGTTCTGACCCGGCTTGTTGTACTATTCTGCTTATCTTTGTTATCCCTCTGACCCGGCTTGTCTCTCGCTTACCTGTCTTCTCGTTCCCTCGACCTCGGCTTGTCTCTGACCATTCTCTATTATTCTCTGTACGTTAGTCCGGCCATTCTAAGGTCCGGTATACGTACCTTTCTACTGTTTGTACTCTGCGTGTTGGATCCCTGTCCCGATCCTGACATTACGACAGGGCCAATGGATCCTGCAGGTACAAACAGTCAGCTTGGTTCTCCCGACCCCAGGTTTGATGCCATGGAACACAGGATGGATCAGATGGCCCTAGCACTACAGGCGCTATTGTCTCGTGCTAGTAACCCACCAGAGGAGACACGTACTCCTTCGATTTCTCCTGTAAGTTCAGGTCTAGAAGTAGCCACTGTAGGTGCTTCTTCTCGTATTACTCCACCAGTACGTTATGGCGGTTCTCCTGAGAAGTGTCGTGGCTTTTTGAACCAGATCAGCATCCATTTCGAATTACAACCCCGCTCCTATCCTACAGATAGAGCGAAGGTTGGATTTATTGTTACGTTACTCATTGAGAAGGCTCTGAGATGGGCTAATCCTTTATGGGAGAATGATAACCCGTTAGTCTATAACTATAATGCCTTTGTAGCTGCTTTTAAAAGAACTTTTGACCCCCCTGGTAGAAAGGTCAATGCAGCTAGATTACTGTTGCGCCTTAGACAGGAAAATCGAACACTTGTGGATTATGCACTAGAGTTCAGATCCTTGGCGGCAGAAGTTAAGTGGAACGAACAGGCTTATATAGATGTATTTTTAAATGGGTTATCAGATGTAATCCTTGACGAGGTCGCTACTAGAGAGCTCCCTGAGAATTTGGAGGATTTAATTTTTTTTATCTCTCGCATTGATGAACGCTTAAGAGAGAGGCAGAACACTCGAGATAGGACTCGTAGACCCTCCTTTAAACTAGCTCCTGCATTTCAAAATTCTGAGATCGAAACCTTACGTTTCCCAGTGCCTATGCAGATAGGTAATACTCACCTCACAGAGGAGGAGAGACAGTACAGGAGAAGGGAGGGTTTATGTATGTACTGTGGAGTCAGAGGTCACTTACGCCTAAATTGTCCCAATCGTTCGGGAAACGCTCGCACCTAAGTTTCTCTAGAGGACAGGCCTTGGGTGTATCTATTTTGTCCTCTGTTCACAATTATAAAGATCACAGGCTTCTGTTACCCGTTTCTTTGACTTGGGAGAAGGGAGTAGTAAAAACCATGGCTTTGATCGATTCTGGAGCCGCTGAGAGCTTTATCGACCAAGTTTTTGTTACCAAGCATGCTATCCCATCCCAGTTAAGGGAGACACCTCTGGCCGTTGAGGCCATAGATGGTAGACCTTTACTTGAGCCTGTTATTTTCCGTGAGACCATACCTGTTAATTTAACTGTTGGTATCTTGCATGAGGAAGACCTATCCCTATTGATTATTTCCTCTCCTTCTATTCCCATAGTCCTGGGGTACTCCTGGTTAAAGAGACATAACCCTATCATTGATTGGGAGTTAGGGGAGATAGTTTCATGGGGTCAGAATTGTCAAGAGAAATGTTTGCGGAGGGTCTCGCCTCTTTGCCTAGCTAACACGTCGGCTAACTCCTCCAATCCTACAGAGACACAAATACCGCCTCAGTACCTGGATTTAAAGGCAGTATTTGATAAAAAGAGAGCCGATACCTTACCTCCACACAGGTCCTTTGATTGCAAGATTAACCTACTCCCTGGTACTATGCCTCCCAGGGGACATGTATACCCGTTATCTACTAAAGAGAATTCAGTTCTAGAGGAGTATATTCACGAGAATTTAGACAAGGGATTCATTAGGAGATCCTCCTCTCCTGCCGGGGCTGGATTTTTTTTTGTTAAAAAGAAGGATGGTACACTTAGACCTTGTATTGATTATCGAGGTTTGAACAAGATAACCATTAGGAATGCTTATCCCATTCCTTTGATTACCGAACTCTTTGATCGTTTAAAGGGTTCTAACATTTTCACCAAGTTAGATCTCAGAGGGACATATAACTTGGTGAGAGTCCAGCAGGGACACGAGTGGATGACGGCGTTCAATACTCGATATGGTCACTATGAATATACAGTAATGCCTTTTGGGTTATGTAATGCACCGGCTGTATTCCAGGATCTGATAAATGAGGTTCTTAGGGAATTTCAGCATGAGTGTGTTATTGTATACCTGGATGATATACTCATACATTCTAGAGAGATTGAGACTCACCACGAACAAGTCAGAAGGGTTTTGCACAAACTTCTTCAACATGGCCTGTACTGCAAATTGGAGAAATGTAGTTTCGATCAATCCCAAGTAAACTTCCTTGGTTATGTGATCTCTGGGGAGGGATTTAAGATGGACCCGGATAAACTCCAGTCCATTCTAGATTGGCCTTTACCCAAGGGTCTCAAGGCCGTTCAGAGATTTATTGGGTTCTCCAATTATTATAGGCGCTTTATTAAGGGATATTCTTCTATTATTGCGCCCATCACCAATATGACCAAACAGGGGGCTGATACTAAGAATTGGTCTACGGAAGCTCTCCTTGCTTTCAAAACTCTCAAAGAGCTTTTTGCTTCCGCTCCAATTTTAGTTCACCCTAATACCACTCTTCCTTTCCTACTTGAGGTAGACGCCTCAGAGACTGGCATAGGTGCTATCCTATCCCAAAGGTTAGGTGTGGATAAACCGTTACATCCATGTGGATTTTTTTCTAAAAAATTATCTGGTGCTGAGAGCAGATATGACATTGGTGACAGAGAACTACTAGCTGTTATCAAGGCTTTAAAAGAATGGAGACATTTATTGGAAGGGACATTACATCCTGTTACTATTTTAACGGATCACAAGAACTTGTCCTATATTGGAGAGGCCAAGCGATTGTCTTCCAGGCAAGCTCGTTGGTCGTTATTCCTCACCCATTTCAATTACGTTCTTACTTATAGGCCTGGTTCAAAGAATTCTAAAGCCGATGCTCTATCTCGCCAATATGAACCTTCGGCTTCTTCTGAACCGGTTCTGTCCTCTATAGTACCCCAATGCAATATTATTGCTAACACAAGTCTCAAAATCCATTCTCCGTTGCTTGCCCAGATCTTGAAATTACAACATCTGGCACCTGGACAGACTGCTGAGGGAAGAAAATTTGTCCCTTCTGAACTCCAACTGGAGCTCTTACAGTGTTTCCACGAAAGCAAGGTGGCTGGTCATCCTGGCATTCGCAAGACATATTCCCTGATCTCCAAGGATTTCTGGTGGCCTTCCTTACGAAAGGATATTAAGGAGTTCATCGGAGCATGTGAGACTTGTACCAGGACTAAACAGCCTCATACATCTCCTTGTGGTTTGTTGCACCCCTTGGACATTCCTGAGAAACCATGGTCCTGTTTGGCCATGGACTTTATTGTGGATTTACCTGCTTCCAAGAGACAGACTGTTATTCTCACGGTGGTTGATAGATTCACTAAGATGGCTCATTTCGTGCCGTTACCTAAACTCCCAACTTCTCCTGAATTGGCGGAGATTTTCGCGAGAGAGGTTTTTCGCTTACATGGGATACCTTCTGAAATTGTTTCTGATAGAGGCTCTCAATTTGTCTCACGATTCTGGAGATCCTTCTGTTCTCAATTAGGTATCAAATTGAACTTTTCCTCTGCATATCACCCTCAGTCTAACGGAGCCGCTGAACGTACTAATCAAAAGATTGAACAATATCTGCGCTGCTTTGTTTCCGAACACCAGGATGATTGGGTCGGTTTGATTCCTTGGGCAGAGTTCGCACACAATAATCTCGTTTGTGATTCTACTCGTTCTAGCCCCTTCTTCATGAACTATGGCTTTCATCCTTCCATTTTTCCTTCGGTCTCTTCTTCCCAAGGAGTACCGTCGGTTGATGATCATGTCGCCAATCTGAAGAAGTTGTGGGATCAGACTCGTCAAATTCTCCTGCATAATTCTATGTTGTTCAAAAAACACGCTGATAAACACAGAAGGGCGGCTCCAGTTTTTGTCCCTGGGGATAGAGTATGGCTGAGTACTAAGAACATTCGTTTAAAAGTTCCCTCTATGAAATTTGCGCCTCGTTACATAGGTCCTTACAGGGTTTTGACTCGTATCAACCCGGTTGCGTATCGCCTAGCTCTGCCATCGGCCTTACGTATTCCCAACTCCTTTCATGTGTCTTTGCTGAAACCACTAATTTGCAACAGATTTTCCTCTACGGTTTCCTCACCTCGTTCGGTTCAGGTGGACGGTCAGGAGGAATACGAGGTCAACTCCATTATCAATTCCCGATTCTCCCGGGGGAGGTTACAATATCTGGTCAACTGGAAGGGATATGGTCCTGAGGAGAGGAGTTGGGTACCTCAGGAGGACGTTCATGCTCCTCATCTCCGCAGGGCGTTTCACTCCCGCTTCCCATCTCGTCCCGGTTCCTTCCGCCCGGTGGGCGTATCTGAGAGGGGGGGTACTGTCAGGGTACCTGAAGTCTCTACCTCTGAGAAAGGTAGAGACTTAGTCGTTTATCCGTCTAGACGAGCCGTTTCTCCCGTTCCTCGCGGTCCATCCAGTCACTTAAACGCTGGCCGCGAGGGATCCGCTTCCTTTTCTAACATGACGCTCGGTACGTGACGTCTTGACGCTATCCCGAGCGACCTGTCACTCTATTGGCTTTATCGAATCAGTACTCATCGGAGGCGTGTCTACTCCCCGGAGTCAGGGTATTTAAGCTTGCTTCTCTCTTCAGCTCATTGCCCTGTCGTGGTTCTAGCTTGTCTAGTCACTCAGTGCTCTTGTATTCTAGTATTCTCTTTGGTTCTGACCCGGCTTGTTGTACTATTCTGCTTATCTCTGTTATCCCTCTGACCCGGCTTGTCTCTCGCTTACCTGTCTTCTCGTTCCCTCGACCTCGGCTTGTCTCTGACCATTCTCTATTATTCTCTGTACGTTAGTCCGGCCATTCTAAGGTCCGGTATACGTACCTTTCTACTGTATGTACTCTGCGTGTTGGATCCCTGTCCCGATCCTGACAGTCTGTCAGTGTATGTGTGTTTCAGTATGTCCATCTGTCTGTGTGTATATGTGCCAGTATGTCTGTCAGTGTATCTGTATGTCTGTGTGTGAGTCTGTCAGTGTCTGTGTGGTTCAGTATGTCTTTGTGTATGTGTGTTTCAGTATTGCTGTCTGTGTCAGTACGTCTGTCAGAATGTGTATCTGTATGTTGTCCATTTGTGTTTGTGTGTGTATCTGTATGTGTCAGTGCTTGTATCTGTATATCTGCATGTGTGTCAGGTTGGGTATCTGTGTGTCTGTATGTGTGTCAGTGTATCTATATGTAGTCAGTGTGTGTACCTTTGTATCTGCATGTATGTCAGTGTTTGTATTTGTGTGTGTGTCTATGTGTGTGTCAGTGTCTGTGTGTATCTGTATGTTCTTGTGTGTATCTATATGCGGTCAGTGTGTATCTGCATGTGTGTCAGGTAGTGTATTTGTGTGTATCTATATGTAGTAAAGGGGGCCCAAGTACATGCTTGCCTAGGGTCCAATCAAAATTAAAGACGGCCCTGTTCACAGCCACTTTCACTGAACCCCTTCATGCAGGATTTGGTGTGGGAGAGAATGTCTGGGTTACAACTGGATACATAATTGTCCTCTCTGCCTGTTCTAGCTGTACTGTAATGAGCAGTAATATTTAAAGGAACACGCGCATGATAATCACTCTAGCATGCTCTTTTAGTAACAGTGACAGGAATGCCCAATGTACATAGTCAAACCATTTGCTAATTGTTTGACCTCCAACCTAGAGCCACTGCATGTCCCTCCCTGCCTCCTCTGTGGCCAGAAGCTCTTTTCATTGAGCTAAGTCTGGCATACTGGGCTCAGACTTAGCATGGCACAGATTAGCTCATGAGAACTAATGGAATTTTCTTTACAGAGAGACAGCAAATCAAGCCCAGCAGACCACACGTAAGAGGTCAAACTGTTAGCAAATGGGGGCATGTTAGGGCACTTATTGTGGGGTGTGATGAACTCACTCATAAACTACTACGATCCACTAAGCTCCTACCTCCCTGTCCAGTTTCCTACCCTTTCCTCCCCTCACTGAGAGCAGGAGTGTCCAGATGTTATTAGAGGGACCATCCTACAACCAATCTGGAACTGCGGCCCGGTCATCTTACACCTTCCATTTCACCACTTTCCCAGCAACTTAGAAGAGTGCTTTTTGGAGGGAAGCTTCTATCCTGAGAACTGAACACTCACTCTCTGAAATCACCAGGGAGCTCCTATTTGCCACATAGATATTGAGTAAATTACAGTAAATTACCGAGGATTGACCCTGATTGCATGGAACTCTTTTTGGCCAAGGTTGTCGTGTAAAATTTTGACTGTGTGGTGTTGGAACAATTCTGCATGGATCAGAGTGCTCTTTTTGCAGAATGGATTTTGTTAATGTAGATTTAGTGACATAATTTCCAGTAGAGAACCTCTGAATCTGTGTTCTGCAGTGTCTGACAATGAGAGATATTAAGAATATTTATTTGTATATTCTAATAATATTCCCTCATCTACATATGTTTCACCGTATTCATTGCTAATAAGGACAGCTGTAATGTTACCGCTGCTAATTGCTATTAAGGACAGCTGTAATGTTACCGCTGCTAATTACTATTAAGGACTGCTCTAATGTTACCGCTGCTAATTACTATTAAGGACTGCTCTAATGTTACCGCTGCTAATTGCTATTAAGGACTGCTGTAATGTCACCGCTGCTAATTGCTATTAAGGACTGCTCTAATGTTACCGCTGCTAATTGCTATTAAGGACAGCTGTAATGTCACCGCTGCTAATTACTATTAAGGACTGCTCTAATGTTACCGCTGCTAATTGCTATTAAGGACTGCTCTAATGTTACCGCTGCTAATTACTATTAAGGACTGCTCTAATGTTACCGCTGCTAATTGCTATTAAGGACTGCTCTAATGTTACCGCTGCTAATTGCTATTAAGGACTGCTCTAATGTCACCGCTGCTAATTGCTATTAAGGACTGCTCTAATGTTACCGCTGCTAATTGCTATTAAGGACAGCTGTAATGTCACCGCTGCTAATTACTATTAAGGACTGCTCTAATGTTACCGCTGCTAATTGCTATTAAGGACTGCTCTAATGTTACCGCTGCTAATTACTATTAAGGACTGCACTAATGTTACCGCTGCTAATTGCTATTAAGGACTGCTCTAATGTTACCGCTGCTAATTGCTATTAAGGACTGCTCTAATGTCACCGCTGCTAATTGCTATTAAGGACTGCTCTAATGTTACCGCTGCTAATTGCTATTAAGGACTGCTCTAATGTCACCGCTGCTAATTGCTATTAAGGACTGCTCTAATGTTACCGCTGCTAATTGCTATTAAGGACTGCTCTAATGTTACCGCTGCTAATTGCTATTAAGGACTGCTCTAATGTTACCGCTGCTAATTGCTATTAAGGACTGCTCTAATGTTACCGCTGCTAATTGCTATTAAGGACTGCTCTAATGTCACCGCTGCTAATTGCTATTAAGGACTGCTTTAATGTTACCGCTGCTAATTTCTATTAAGGACTGCTCTAATGTTACCGCTGCTAATTGCTATTAAGGACTGCTGTAATCTTACCGCTACTAATTGCTATTAAGGACTGCTCTAATGTTACCGCTGCTAATTGCTATTAAGGACTGCTGTAATGTTACCGCTACTAATTGCTATTAAGGACTGCTCTAATGTTACCGCTGCTAATTGCTATTAAGGACTTGTCTAATGTTACCGCTGCTAATTGCTATTAAGGACTGCTGTAATGTTACCATTTCACTACTCACTGCCTCATTATGCACTTTTAGCTTGATCATTATCCTTCACTGATTGCTGTTGCTCTGCTTTACACTCCTTTTACTCTATCATACAAAGATGTATTTATTAATAATATAATAATGATCTTTGCTGTCTTTAGATTCAGTGCCCTCCTTTGTAAATTAAAAACAAAAAAACAAAAAAAACAAGAACAAAAATATGGAAAATAACCATTATCTTTAATACAGTATTGGCGCAATCTCCTCCCAGCAGTCACTCCACCTTCTGTGAGGTCGTAAAGATTGATTCTGTCCAATGCTTTTTTAGAGACATATTAGAGACATAGTGCACAGGCATGGCAATTGTCAATCTGATGTTTCACAAATAAAAGTATTGAAGTCAAGCATTAACTGTATTGGTCGTCATGCTCTATGTGCTGATGCCAAACATAAAGAAATTCAAAAATCAAATGTTTTAAGGAGATGGTGCAGCTAGTGGCTTTCAGTTTGATAGTCACTATAGGTGGGTTGTCGGACAAATGTAAACATTGTAAATGTAAACTATGGGACAACGTCTATGTATCATACCTGCTGCATTAAGTTGTAGTAGTTCTGGTGCTCAGAGTGTCCCTTTAAGGACTGTGTATGATTTTTTTTTAAATAGATTTTTATATACTTCTTGATTTTCAGATTTTACATTACCAAAATGAGGAATTAGTGTTTCCCCTCCTATCTACTATGTGGACCTTGCTGAGAAAAGATACATCTACCATACTTTTTGGTAGACCATACTTGCTGCAAAAAGATACGTTTACCAAACTAAAAGATGATTTTACTCACAGATCAAGTGAGAAGTGGCCAAGAATGCAGTATCCAAAAATCTATTTTCACATATTTTTTTTCTTTTTTTGTAATTCTTTATTTTGGTTGTGCATTTATGAAAATTACATACAAACGTTCTATAGGTCAATGCATCGTAAACAAGCTTCAATACTATACATTTAAAACTGGAAGTGACATTTGAGGAACTTGCACATTTTTTATATTAATGTTTAACCCCTTAAGACCGCAGCCAAATGTACAAGTTGTGAACCAAAAAAAATGTAAACAAACCACAGATTTTGACTATATGTCTGTTCAACAATAATTTACCTCTTTCATACTAAGTGCACCCACACTTATTATATATCATTTTGTTCAGGGGAAACAGGGCTTTCATTTAATATCAAACATTCATGTATGGAACTCCATTTTATATGAATAAAATCTAAAAAACTTGAAAAAATTATGAAATCTTGTTATTTTTCAATTTCAGCATGGCAATTTAACTGTTAATGTCAGAATACTATTCGGTTTTCCTGCAATAAAACATACATATTTGTATTCAGAAATGTCTCACGAGTAAAACAGTACCCCCCATGTATAGGTTTTATGGGGTTTTGGAAAGTTACAGGGTCAAATATACGACTTGTCCATTATTTTATTTTCTGCATAGAAATTTGACAGATTGGTTTGAGTGACCTAGGTTGCCTTTTAGACCGTATGGCAGCCCAGAAATGAAAATTACCCCCATCATGGCATACCATTTGAAAAAGTAGACATCCCAGGGTATTCAAAATGGGGTATGGCCAGTCTTTTGTAGTAGCCACTTGGGCACAAACCCTAGCCAAAGTTAGCGGTTTTTTTTGTGTTTTCTTTTTTTTACATAAAATCTGTACTTTCACTGATAATATTATTGTTAGTATATAGTTTACTGCCCTGAAACACTCCTAGTTCTGCTCAGTGATGTCTCACATGCGCCATGGTACCCCCCATGTATAGGTTTTATGGGGTTTTGGAAAGTTTCAGGGTCATATATACGGCTTATCCATTTATGCTTTTTCACCTTGAAATTTGTCAGATTAGTTTGCAGTGTCCAGGCTGCCTTTGAGACCGTATGGCAGCCAAGAAATGAAAATTACCCCCATCATGGCATACCATTTGAAAAAGTAGACATCCCAGGGTATTCAAAATGGGGTATGCCCAGTCTTTTCTAGTAGCCACTTGGGCACAAACCCTAGCCAAATTTAGTGTTTGTTTGTTTTTTTTGCATTTTTCACATAAAATCTGTACTTTCACTGATAATATTATTGTTAGTATATAGTTTACTGCCCTGAAACACTCCTAGTTCTGCTCAGTGAGGTCTCACGAGCGCCATGGTACCCCCCATGTATAGGTTTTATGGGGTTTTGGAAAGTTTCAGGGTCATATATACGGCTTATCCATTTATGCTTTTTCACCTTGAAATTTGTCAGATTAGTTTGCAGTGTCCAGGCTGCCTTTGAGACCGTATGGCAGCCAAGAAATGAAAATTACCCCCATCATGGCATACCATTTGAAAAAGTAGACATCCCAGGGTATTCAAAATGGGGTATGCCCAGTCTTTTCTAGTAGCCACTTGGGCACAAACCCTAGCCAAATTTAGTGTTTGTTTGGTTTTTTTGCATTTTTCACATAAAATCTGTACTTTCACTGATAATATTATTGTTAGTATATAGTTTACTGCCCTGAAACACTCCTAGTTCTGCTCAGTGAGGTCTCACGAGCGCCATGGTACCCCCCATGTATAGGTTTTATGGGGTTTTGAAAAGTTTCAGGGTCATATATACGGCTTATCCATTTATGCTTTTTCACCTTGAAATTTGTCAGATTAGTTTGCAGTGTCCAGGCTGCCTTTGAGACCGTATGGCAGCCAAGAAATGAAAATTACCCCTATCATGGCATACCATTTGAAAAAGTAGACATCCCAGGGTATTCAAAATGGGGTATGCCCAGTCTTTTCTAGTAGCCACTTGGGCACAAACCCTAGCCAAATTTAGTGTTTGTTTTTTTTTTTTGCATTTTTCACATAAAATCTGTACTTTCACTGATAATATTATTGTTAGTATATAGTTTACTGCCCTGAAACACTCCTAGTTCTGCTCAGTGAGGTCTCACGAGCGCCATGGTACCCCCCATGTATAGGTTTTATGGGGTTTTGAAAAGTTTCAGGGTCATATATACGGCTTATCCATTTATGCTTTTTCACCTTGAAATTTGTCAGATTAGTTTGCAGTGTCCAGGCTGCCTTTGAGACCGTATGGCAGCCAAGAAATGAAAATTACCCCTATCATGGCATACCATTTGAAAAAGTAGACATCCCAGGGTATTCAAAATGGGGTATGCCCAGTCTTTTCTAGTAGCCACTTGGGCACAAACCCTAGCCAAATTTAGTGTTTGTTTTTTTTTTTTTGCATTTTTCACATAAAATCTGTACTTTCACTGATAATATTATTGTTAGTATATAGTTTACTGCCCTGAAACACTCCTAGTTCTGCTCAGTGAGGTCTCACGAGCGCCATGGTACCCCCCATGTATAGGTTTTATGGGGTTTTGGAAAGTTTCAGGGTCATATATACGGCTTATCCATTTATGCTTTTTCACCTTGAAATTTGTCAGATTAGTTTGCAGTGTCCAGGCTGCCTTTGAGACCGTATGGCACCCAAGAAATGAAAATTACCCCCATCATGGCATACCATTTGAAAAAGTAGACATCCCAGGGTATTCAAAATGGGGTATGCCCAGTCTTTTCTAGTAGCCACTTGGGCACAAACCCTAGCCAAATTTAGTGTTTGTTTGTTTTTTTTGCATTTTTCACATAAAATCTGTACTTTCACTGATAATATTATTGTTAGTATATAGTTTACTGCCCTGAAACACTCCTAGTTCTGCTCAGTGAGGTCTCACGAGCGCCATGGTACCCCCCATGTATAGGTTTTATGGGGTTTTGAAAAGTTTCAGGGTCATATATACGGCTTATCCATTTATGCTTTTTCACCTTGAAATTTGTCAGATTAGTTTGCAGTGTCCAGGCTGCCTTTGAGACCGTATGGCAGCCAAGAAATGAAAATTACCCCCATCATGGCATACCATTTGAAAAAGTAGACATCCCAGGGTATTCAAAATGGGGTATGCCCAGTCTTTTCTAGTAGCCACTTGGGCACAAACCCTAGCCAAATTTAGTGTTTGTTTGTTTTTTTTGCATTTTTCACATAAAATCTGTACTTTCACTGATAATATTATTGTTAGTATATAGTTTACTGCCCTGAAACACTCCTAGTTCTGCTCAGTGAGGTCTCACGAGCGCCATGGTACCCCCCATGTATAGGTGTTATGGTGTTTTGGAAAGTTACACGGTCATATATACGGCTTATCCATTTAGGCTTTATTACATTGAAATTTGGCAAAGTGATTTTCTGGGCCTATATCGCATTTGAGAGAGCATGGCAGCCTGGGTAATAACATTTCCACTATTATGGCATACCATTTTCAAAAGTAGGCAACCCAGAGTATAAGAAATGGTGCATTGCAAGATGTTTGGTCTAACCACTTTATCAGAAATGAAGGGCCCACATAGGGGTTATAGCTTTATTTGTGCTTTTTCACGCACATGAACTCCATTTTCACAGGACATTTCATATTCCTGATATGAGTTATTGCAACAAAGCCTCACTATTTGTATTTAACATTGTCTCCTGAATGTAACAGTACCCCCATGTACTAGATTCTCTGTTTTGGGGGGGAAGTCATGGGGACAAAAATATTAGATGTCCTTTTCAAAGTTGGCAATTTAACAAAGTGATTTTCTGGGTCTATCTCGCCTTTGAGAGAGCATGGCAGCCTGGGTAATAACATTCCCACCGTTATGGCAAACCATTTTCAAAAGTAGGCACCCCAGAGTATAACAAATGGCATAATTTGAGATGTTAGGTCTAGCCATTTTAACAGAAATGCTGGGCCCATGTAGCGATTTCTACTTTGATTTTTGTCTTTTTAATCAGATAAATAGCATTTTCACTGGAAATGTCATAATACAGATATTAGTTAGTGCACTAGAGACTTGGTATTTTGATTTAACACTGTCTTCTGAATATAACGGTACCCCCACGTACTATTATTTAAGATTTTACTGATAAGTCACAGGGCGAAATATATTAGATGCCCTTTCAGCTTGTAAGTTTGCCAATATTATTTTCTGGGCCTATGTAGCTTTTCAGAGAGTATGGCAGCCTGGGTAATAACATTCCCACCGTTATGGCAAACCATTTTCAAAAGTAGGCACCCCAGAGTATAACAAATGGCATAATTTGAGATGTTAGGTCTAGCCATTTTAACAGAAATGCTGGGCCCATGTAGTGATTTCTACTTTGATTTTTGTCTTTTTAATCAGATAAATAGCATTTTCACTGGAAATGTCATAATCCTGATATTAGTTAGTGCACTAGAGACTTAGTATTTTGATTTAACACTGTCTTTTGAATATAACAGTACCTACATGTACCATGTTTCCAGGTTTTTATTATATCACATGAATAGAACAGTACCCCACATACACTTTGATCTGAAGGCAGAGAGAGGCAGATAGATCTTTGATATCACATAGAGAGTCACTGTGCGAAAAGTTTGAGAAGTAAAAAAAACGAAAAAAAAACAACTATTTTTTGTAACCCTTTCAGTGCTAATCACAGCATTAACTCTGTGATCAGTTTTTTATTGGGAAGTCACATTTCAAGTACTACAAATGTAGTATTTTGAGTTGTTTGGTGTAGCCACTTTAGAATGGCTAGCGTAAACAGGGACAGGCCAAGGTCAGGGGAATCCAGAATTCAGAGTAGTCGGTAAAACAAGCCAATGGGTCGGTACAGGCAGCTAACAAAGCGTAGTCAGGACAAGCCGAGGTCAGAAATCCAGGTAAATCAAGCAAACAAACTGCCAAAGTCCCATACAGAGTGATTCAGAAATTCAGCTCTGTATGGTAGACTTTGAAACAGTCTGTTATGCAGAGGGCGGGTAGAGATGGGCAGGTTGGACAATAAAAACTGGAGTCCTTTCGGACTCCTTTCTTGTAGCAAACACGGCACTTTTTTTGGGGAGCTTTTTTACTAGGGGTGGATGGGATTCGGGAAGGGAAGTGTTTGCCACAAAGTCTTTGGAGATCTCCTGATTCCAAAGTGGGATTGGGGGGCTGGGTAAATAACATACGGGACAAAATGCTTAATGTGAATTCGAGGAAAGGGCAGGGCCTACCTATGACCTCTTTTGTATAGAGGACATAGGCATTGAAAATTGCAATCTGGCTCACGTAGATTGCAATTTTCTTGTACCAGGTCCTAGTTTTTCGGTTCACCAGATAGGGCTGTATGCATTGGTCAGCCAAGTCTACTCCCCCCATAAACTTGCTGTAGTCTACAATGCACTTCGGCTTTTCCAGATGCTCAGTGCTACCTCTCACAGACACTGGCACTGTACTTTCGTCATGCATCGTAGACAGCATGTATACATCTTTCCTATCTCTGAAGCGAAGAGCAAGCAACTCATCCTGGCGGAGAGCTGAAGAGGAACCTCTACTGCTTCTGCCACTTGCCAGGGCTTGGGGGAAACCCCTGCGATTCTTCCTCACTGTGCCACAGGCTAGGGTTTCAAAACAATATAAATTTTTAAATAATTCTATACTGGTATAATAATTGTCAACCCATAGCCTATATCCCTTATTCAACAAGGGAAGGATTAGATCCCAAACAATCTTGCCACTTGTACCCACAGAATCAGGGCATCCTGGTGGGTCAAGATGGCTATCCTTCCCCTGGTAAATGCGAAACGCCCATGTGTAACCAGTACAGGATTCACATAATTTATAAAATTTAACGCCATATCGGGACCGCTTCGATGGAATATATTGCTTAAATAGCAGTCGACCTTTAAATTTCATAAGGGACTCGTCAATTGAAATATCTTTATCGGGGACATAATTTTCAGAAAATTTGTCTGACAGGAGTTGAATAAAGGGCCGAATTTTATATAGCCTGTCAAACAGTGGGTCGTTTCTAGGGGGACACAGCGAGTTATCATTAAAATGAAGGAATCGCAGCAGTTGCAGGTAGCGATCCCTCAACATAACCTCAGGGAAAAGAGGTGTAGCCAGGATACGTTGCTTGCTCCAGTAGGACCTGATACTGGGCTTTTTTACAATACCCATCATTAGGGTTAAAGCCCAAAACCGCTTCATCTCTGCGACATCCGTGGGTCTCCACATATTCCTGCGACCATGATGGGACCCCGGATGTGCAGAGAGATACTGCATAGCAAACAAATTCGTTTGCTGAGCCATGAGCTCAAATATATCGTCTGACATAAAGAGCTCAAAAAAACGAATTGGCTCGCAGTCGTCCACTGTTACAGTGATGCCAGGTGTAACAGTGAACGGCGGTATTTCTGGGGCCATCATATTTGGAGGCACCCAGTCTCCGCCTGGCATTGGGCTTGCTGAGCGTCCTCTTGTGAGTGGTGGTGGGGCACCATCACTTGAGGTCTCACTCAGAGGCTCAATGTCAGAGGCAGTGATAGTGTCACTGTCTTGCAGAGTGTCACTATCACTGCCTGCCAGAATGGCATACGCCTCCTCGGCTGAGTAGCGACGTGCCATTCTAGGGGGACAAATTAATTAATTTATATACTAAAGTGGGTAATTAATTATCTACCTGCCTAACACCTACTACCCGCCCTCAAAAAATAATATAAATGTACTGATCACAGTATAGGCAGCTGCAATCAGTACACTGAAAGGGTTATTTTCAGATCTATAAAAATAACCCTAAAAAAAAGTCAGTCTGATCAGAGAGCCCTCTGATCACAGTGATCACTGATACAGTACTGTACAGCAGATAAACTGTACAGTTTAGTGATCACGGCAGCGGGGAAAGGGTTAAGGGAGATTTGGGTTGCTGCGACTGACACAAAGGGTCAAAAAAAATTAGAAATAATTTTTTTGACCCAAAAAAGTTTTTAAAACTGAAAGGGTTATTTTTTGATCTGTAAAAATAACCCTAAAAAAGGTCAGTCTGATCAGAGAGCCCTCTGATCACAGTGATCACTGATACAGTACTGTACAGCAGATATACTGTACAGTATAGTGATCACGGCAGCGGGGAAAGGGTAATGGAGATTTGGGTTGCTGCGACTGACACAAAGGGTCAAAAAAAATTA
Organism: Pelobates fuscus; assembly: GCF_036172605.1. NCBI lineage: Eukaryota > Metazoa > Chordata > Amphibia > Anura > Pelobatidae > Pelobates > Pelobates fuscus. The sequence goes on from NC_086323.1 coordinate 129,758,106, forward strand.
GAAATAATTTTTTTGACCCAAAAAAGTTTTTAAAACTGAAAGGGTTATTTTTTGATATGTAAAAATAACCCTAAAAAAGGTCAGTCTGATCAGAGAGCCCTCTGATCACAGTGATCACTGATACAGTACTGTACAGCAGATATACTGTACAGTATAGTGATCACGGCAGCGGGGAAAGGGTAATGGAGATTTGGGTTGCTGCGACTGACACAAAGGATCAAAAAAAATTAGAAATAATTTTTTTTTGATCCAAAAAAAAAATAATAAATAAATACCCTAATCAGGTTGATCACAGTAATATGCTGTGATCAGCACTGAAAGGGTTAAATAAAATATAAATTTTAAAACTTTGAAAAAAAATTTAAACTTTCTTTTTCCACAGGAGCTGCAAAAACCACGATCTCTCTGCCTCTCTCTCTCAGATCGAAGTGAGGTGAGGAGAGGGGCAGAGACAATGTGTCAGCCAGTGATCTGAGATCATTGGCTGACACATACTAACAGTGATCACAGTGACTGGCTGTCACTGTGATCACCTCCTACAGATCGCGGTAATTGGCCACAGGGGGATGCCTGGGAGGTACAGGCATGCCCCCACCGCGATCTGTAGGGGGCTAATGGCTGCAGTTACATGTGTCAGCCAATGGGCTGACACATAGTAACACTGATCGCACTGACAGGCTATGGCAGCCTGTCAGTGTGATCAGACTGCAGCCTGACAGTTCAGATCGCGGTCACTGACCCCAGGGGGGCTGCCTGGGGGGCCAGGCATGTCCCCCGACCGCGATCTGCTGCAGAAGAATGCGGCCGGCTCCATGTGTCAGCCGATTTCAAATCGGCTGACACATGGTAAATACCGATCGCAGTGACAGCCTGTCACTGCGATCGGAAGCTGCAGACCGCGGTCCCCAGGCACAGGGGGGCTGCCTGGGGGGCCAGGCATGCCCCCCGACCGCGATCTGCAGCGCCATGTTCCGCCGGCCACGTGGGGCTGAAGACCGCCCAGGACGTACTATGCCGTCCTGCAGCGTTTAGAGCCACCAAAATAAGGACGGCATAGTACGTCCTGCGGTCTTAAGGGGTTAAACAAGCTTTAACCATTTAGTTGCGTCTAACACAAAATGGTAACGTAGAGCTCCTTTAAATAATAAGAATAATACAGTATCTTAAACTCTGCGGTTAGGTACAGGGGGCACGTTACAAATTGCTATGGGCATCAGGAGAGAGATTATCTGGTGAGACCGTGTTATCAAGGCATATTGGGTAGGCAGACATTAACATTGTCAGAGAGGGCGGCTAAACATCATCTTGTATATCACTGTAGGCTGGAGCCGCAGTGAGGCAATCATTTTAATACAGTGCTAAAGCATTGACTTTATGCCTGGAGAAATGTCTAAGACATACTACTCCCCAGACCGTGGTATTTCTTGTCGTATTACTCATGCTGGCTAACCTGACCGTTATAACTGAGTTAACTGTACATTAGGAGAATGATGAGCGCCCTGTGGGCTCGGGATAATGTCTCTCTTATCTGGTGCCTGCTGGTGTGAGACTGTCGGCGCCTGCTGGTGGTCTGCGGGAGACTGTTGATGCTCAGGTGATAAAATAGACTATAATATGGGTTAAGGAAGTCATCTGTGGGCGAAGTGGTCTGAGCCTGCTTCCGTGCACTGGAGAGCTTGACTAGTCTTTGTGGTAGATCTTGATGGTCATCCTATGCCCATTCTGTATGCGTGGAACTGAAGCTCAGCGTGAGGGCCCCTCCAGAGCCGGCTCCATGCCCCAACCCGTGCCCGTGCACAGTTCTCATTGCTCCGTTCGCTCGTTGCTCCACGAGCACGGTCTTGAGGTCTGTGTTGCTCCCTCCGAGGGTGTGGGAAGGGCGTCTGGGTAATCTCCCTGTGGGCCCCCATCTTAGAAGGGTAGTAGCGGGTGTGAGACAATATGGGTCGTGAGTGGGCAAGCTTGAGGTGGGCTTTCTTCTTCTTGTGCATCTTACCAGCAGGAGGTTTTCGCGGCTTCCATCTTTTGCCGTCCTTTGGGTATGCGATGCTGTGAGGCAAGCTCCGCCGCTTGTCGTTGCTTCGTGGTTTCTCCATCCCCTGCCGGGGCTGTTGTGCCCTCACACCCCTGCCGGGTTGGTGGTCTAGCTCCGCTGCCCATACCTCCTGTGGTGCTGGTAGTACAGGGACATGGGTTCGGCTCTGGATGCGAGCCCAGAATTCTTGGCATATCCTCTCAAAATGGGCATTGAAGCGTGCCTGCCAGCACTGGCTCTCCGAAGCGTCAGGAGGCAGTGTCGCCCGCAGCGCGGCAGCCATCTTGCTGTTCATTTAGGGCTTTGATCTCTGTAGTATCGGTCAGTAATAGCCTATATTTAGCTTGATTAGGCAGGAGCCGATATGAAACGCGTCCGGCCATCTCGGCTGTCAGGCCCCGCCCCCCCCCTATATAAATATATCTTTCTTTTTTCCTGCTCGTCCTGATTTTTCCTCAATTGGTTACCTTTTCTACATGATCTATGAAATAAATGGCGGTAAAATTCATAGGGAAAATCAGTGTTGAGAGAGATTAAGTGCATTAGGAGATTTTGAAGATGACCTTACACTCAGATTAAGCTAGTGCTTTGATTGTTATAAAGGGAAAATGTCATGAACAGGAGGCTTTGGACATGTCACTCAATATGAATGCCAGTTTAGACATGCTACTGGATGTAACCACTGCTAGTAATTATGTAACCGTATTCCGGTCAATAATGAGTCAGAGTTAGGGATTTGTTTTTTATTTAGATTATTCATCACTTAATTGCTTAGTGAAGTAGATGATGTTCTTTGACTACTACAGAACTTCCTCATGCAGTTGTAAAATCTCATCTTCAGTTTCAATTTGGTATTTAGCAATGTGTAGCCTGCAGAAAAGAAAACAATATAGTATTCATGAAAACATATTACCAATCAGCTAACATTGAGCCTTATAAACCAATTTTTAAAAAGGCAGCCCCATAATATTGACATATGCACCAAGCCATAAAACTCCTGTAACCAGGGCGCAGAAAGAGAGCTAGCCATGAAAAAATGCTCAGGTAACAGAGACAGGAAGGGATATCTTGGAGGTCATGCACTGTTCTCACCTAATAAAGACTCTTTTCTAGGCACTTACAATATATTCTAGATTAGAGGTATATCGATTGCACCATACCCTCTCAATAAAAAAAAACCCTTTAGATAACACATCATACCTACCAGGGGTCAAGTCCTGCGGAATAAGGTGTGGGAACTCACCCAAGATCCACACCCCCCCCCAAAAAAAAACACTTGTATGCACATATAAACGCGTGCACACACACTGACAGGTGCACACACACATACATACACTCACAAACACACACATACACTCATACACATATACACACACAGATACACTCACAGACACACACACTCACATACACACACACATACACTCACAGACACACACACACATACACACACACACATACACTCACAGACACACACACATACACTCACAGACATACACACACGCACATAAGCTCACAGACACACACACACACATACACTCACAGACACACACACACACACATACACTCACAGACACACACACACACATACACACTCACACACACACACACACACATACACTCACAGAAACACACACACCCTCACACAAATTATTATTATTTTTTAAAATTTAAAAATGTCCACCCAGCCTCTCTACCTGGAGAGCTGGCGTGGACCTGTCCCTGGGGTCCAGTGGGGCTTCAGTGCGGCGGGTACCTGTCTCCCGGTCAGACACAGTGAGGGAGCTGTGTTCTCTCTGCTCCCTCTCACTGCGCGGGCTGTCTACTGATGCTGGGAGCCGGAATATGATGTCATATTCCGGCTCCCGGCATCAGCAAACGGTGGGCGAGGGAGCAGAACAGAGAGAACATAGCTCCCTCACCGTGTCTGACCTGGAGACAGGCGCCCGCCAGGGGGTGGTCCATCAGGTGGCCATGAGGCCACTTCTTGGGCCCCCCATGACAGGGGCAACACGGGGGGCATTTGGGGGCGGCATATTTTGCTTCCCCCTAAGTGCCTGCAGGAACAACAGGAATGGCGTTCCTGCTGTAAAAAAAGTGCAGGAACGCCGTTCCCACGTGTTCCTGCAGGACTCGAGCCCTGATACCTACCAAATGAGGAACAATTTGTTAAACATACAAAAAACATACTTAGTGTTGGATCTGTTGGAAAATGCTTCATACTCACCCATATGTTTTATTTTTATTTTATTCAGTTTCCAGTGGGTGAACCTTTCCTACTCCAGAGAGCGTAGCAGGAACAGCTCTTAAAAGAGCTAGTGATTATAATTCCAGGGGAGTATAGTGATATAGCAATCCCCAGGGTAGACACAGTTTTTCCCCCCCACACATGAGATGAGACTCTATGTTGAGGGTAAAACAGGAACTCAATTTTAATGGAGGCACACTGGCCTTTTATGCAAGTTTCCCAACAAGGGTGACACCCAGGTGGACCTTGTTGGGTACAGGGACACAAGTTAACAAACCAATAAAAACAGCGTTATACAGTGGGACACTCCCATACATAAACAATAGAATCCCTCCTCTGTGCTTGGGAGATAATTGAATCAGGTACTGTACTAATCTAACCCAATTATCTCCAAGCACAGGAAAACATAAAATTTTATGAAACCCCAAAACATATCCCCATAAGCCTGATCTGGGTGAACAACATATCCAAAAATCACCCAGATCAGAGCAGGGATTCAGGAAATTCCTGGAAGTCTCTTGTTGACTGACCGCACGCATGGTTTCATGCACAAAACAGTTCCAGAGAATAAGGCTGTGCGGCCGGTCTATTTTAAACAGTCAAAGTACCGTTCGAATTACCGAACGTAATTCCAGGGGGAACGTTATGGTGAATGAACATAGTCAATGTGTGTCCCTTGTTCATGGGCTTCGACTCACCGAACGCCGTTCAACTCCCGTTCGAATAGTCAAAGTTCCCTGGAAGGTAACTGTTCAGCTGTTTTCTTGCCATCGCATGTCCGATTTGAGTTCCATATTTCTGTAACTGTCCCTAAAATGTTTACCAACTACATTATGAGAATCCAGATAATTTCTTTACAAGAGTGTTACATTCTGTGGCTTTCTTCTTTGACGTACCACCTCTTTTAGCAAATTAATGTTCTGATACCACTCTGAACAAGGTAATTCTTGAATTTGTTGGTGGCATCATAGGGTTAAGTACCGCACTTGTTATAATAATATCCTATTCTTATATCATTGTTATGATTGTTACGATTGTGTCCATGAAGCTACTAAAGGAAAATGGAAACCCTTCTCAACTTGTTCTTCGCACATCATTGTACTTACCCTGTTTGTTGGATCAGGATCATTCATTCCGCAGCGCTTTACAATAAAAGGGGAATTTACCAAATGAGACAATAACAAAATGTAATAGGAACAACAGGTAGTTGAGGACCCTGCTCAAACAAACTTGCAGTCTAGAGGAGGTGGTCTATAAAAACACAATAGGAAGGGTATTGAGAGAGACAGCAAATAGACATGGTGGGAGGTGAGAGTGGAGTGTGGCCCTATAGGAGAGAGCGAGAGGAAGGTTTGAGAGATAGAAGTTACTCTTAGAGGCCATAAGCATTCCTGAAACTATGGATTTTGAGGGACTTCTTAAAGGATTGAAGACAAGGGGAGAGTCTGACAGGGGTAGGCAGGCTGTTCCAAAGGAAAGGAGACGCCCGTGAGAAGTCTTGTAGGTGGGAATTTGCAGTAAGGATGTGAGCAGCAGAAAGGAGAAGGTTACCAGTAGAGCGGAGACACCGTGAGGGGGCATACCTATGAATCAGTGAAGAAATGTAAGAGGGGCTAAAGTTGGTTAGAGTTTTATAGGTAAGTTAGTATTTTAAATTGACACTTGGTGGGGACAGGAAGCCAGTGTAAGGATCGACAGAGGGGTGAGGTGTGAGAGGAGCAACAGGAGAGAAAAATCAGGCAGCAGCATTTACCACAGATTGCATGGGGGCAGTACGGCTTCTGGGGAGACAAATTAGGAGAGATCACAGAACACATTGCCACTGCTCCAGAGTCCAGTGATGGCTTGCTTTACAACACTTGATCTGATGCTCGGCATTGTACTTGGTGATGTGAGACTTGCATATCCCTTCTTCACAATGAAAACCCATACCATGAAGCTCCCGCCACACAGTTTCTGTGCTGATATTAATGCCAGAGGAAGTTTGGAACTCTTCAGCTATGGAATCAGCCGAGCATGTGCGAGTTTTACACTGACCATGCTCTGTGACTTTAGCTGATTTTGTTCTTCATGGCTGGGTTGTTGCTGTTCCTAAATGCTTCCACTTTCCCATAACCCACAACATACAATTGTCCATGGAATATCTAGCACAAATAAAGTGACCAAAAAATCTTTAATGGATTAAAATACACAACATAAAATATCCACAACGCGTTTCGCCTTGCAAGGCTTCTTCAAAATGGAATAGAACATAATACCTGGCAGGGTAGGTTTAAATAAGAATACAGGTAATTAAAATTGGCGCCAAAACTAAGGGCAGCCAATCAGAATGCATGTAACAAACAAATAACTTAAAACAAATTAAAACAGATTTTAGCTTATATTTATAACAAATATAATGCCTTATAAACATTGTGCTGTAACTCAATTATAAAAACGAGGGTTTACTAATGTAATATAAGATTATACAGGCGGTCACTTGACTTTTGTGAATGCCGCGATGTATTTTGGGAATTGTAGTCGGCGTGCTAATGTGGCGTGCCAACGTCATGATAGAGGGCAGGGTAGAGACGGATACAAGCATCCTATAGGGTGATGTAAGTCGAAAGTCAGCGAGCACGAAGCTGCAGCCGATGTCGGGATGTGTGGGCGTGTAGTGAGACGTTGGCACGCAAATATCCAAAATAAAGCAGAGAGCTTGTTTAGCTTTTTCTCCTCCCTAATAACATATTTCTATCACATAGTCCAGGGGTTGGCAACCTTTGGTAGTGCTGTGCCGAAGCAAAACTTAGAACGCACTTTTAATATGGTGCTGGCCCTATTTTTCATGTTTTTTTATGTTTGTTTTATTTTTGTTTTAATATTTTTTATGTTTGTACAGGAATTATACTTGTGTTATGTATTGGTGCTTTGTGAGGTTGTATGTATATGGATTGTGTGAGGTGTTGCCTATATGTGTATGGGCTGTATTTATTGTGTGTGTAGGATATCTGTGGTGTTGTTTAAGTCTTCATGCAGACTGTATGCAATTATGTTTGTTGTAATGTGTAGAGGGGTTTGTTGTAGGGTTTTCTGTGTGAAGGCTGTGTGTGTTATTGTGTGCATGTGTGTGTGGTTGAGTCTGTTTTTGCAGTTGTGTGTGTGAGCTTCATTTTGTGCTATGTATGTTTGTGTGTTTGCGATATATGTATATATATATATATATATATATATATATATATATATATATGTGTGTGTATAGAGTTCAAGTAGAGATTGTAGCCGTATAAGTATATATACAGTATCTCACAAAAGTGAGTACACCCCTCACATTTTTGTAATTATTTGAATGTATCTTTTGATGTGACAACACTGAAGAAATGACACTCTGCTGCAATGTAAAGTAGTAACTGTACAGCCTGTATAACAGTGTAAATTTGCTGTCCCCTCAAAATAAGTCAACACACAGCCATTAATGTCTAAACCGTTGGCAACAAAAGTGAGTATATATATATATATATATATATATATATATATATATATAATATTACAAAGACCTTGCACTCCAACAAAACATTTATATTAAGATTCTAAATCGCTCTCTCTCCTCTGGCATATTTCCATCGCCCTTCAAACATGCAACTATAACCCCAATTCTAAAGAAGCCCAACCTTGACCCTAACTCCCCATCCAACTACAGATCTATCTCGCTACTGCCTTTTGCATCCAAGATCCTTGAAAGAGTTGTGTATGTGAGATTGACAGATTTCCTCAAGTCCAACTCTCTGCTAGACCCGCTTCAGTCTGGTTTCCGCGCAAAGCACTCGGTGGAAACAGCACTGACCAAAGTATCCAATGATCTACTCGCTGCAAAATCTCATGGTCACTACTCTATCCTAATTCTCATTGACCTGTCTGCAGCTTTTGACACTGTTGATCATCAACAGCTAGAGATGTTCCGAACAGTTCGCTGGCGAATAGTTCTTGTTCACGTTCGCCACGGATGGCGAACATATGCGATGTTCGGTCCACCCCTATTCGTCATCATTGAGTAAACTTTGACCCTGTACCTCACAGTCAGCAGACACATTCCAGCCAATCAGCAGCAGACCCTCCCTCTCAGACCCTCCCACCTCCTAGACAGCATACAATTTAGATTAATTCTGAAGCTGCATTCTTTTTTTTTTATTTATTATTATTTTTTTAGACAGAAGTGTGTTATATTTGAGCATGCTAGGCGGAACGTGCGTATATCATGGCTAGTTGCACTGAGGGTATGAGTATATAGCAGTACATTGTTGTGAAAGATGGCTGTCATGTTTAGGGTGTAGCTTGCACGTTATCAACTGTGTATTTATATCAGCAGCTCCACCACTAGTTATAAATCAAGTGTGAGTCGCCCCATGAGATGAGACTAGTGAATAACATAATACATGAACTATTAGGCATGTAAGGAACTACGACAATAAACTCTTTAGGAGGTGAAATAATGACACGTTTAAACGCTTGCTACTTTACGATTAGTTAATGTGCAGAGTGCAGTTCATGTGATCAAAGACATGGTGTGGAGGATCAGCTATAGTGGGACATGCTTGGCAGGCTGCTGTTTACTGCTTGTGCTCATCCGATCCCTTCTGGGCGCCAGGTGCAGACCCTGGGTGTCCCTGATACCTGGAACAACAAAGGCAAGTCACTGGCTGAGTGCCAGGTTTGCGGCTTGAGGTGGTGGAAGCTTGTTTTGTCGGGTGGTCGGATCTGTCCCGGTGGTGCTTCACGTCCGGTGCGGGATTGTGGTGGCTTAAGGTGGAGGCGAGTGCTTGACGTGGGGCAGGCTCTGCATTTCTGTTTGTGCCTCCGGTCCCGTCTTCGATGCCTTTTGCGTTGGTGGATTTTAATGGGGACTGCTTCGCTTAGTGTGATAGAATTTATCTTGATTCCAAGGCTCAAGCTTATAGGTGTCATATAATGATATCCTATATTAAAATTGGCTAACTTGGAATTAGGAAATGCTTGATGCTTGAACAACACTTAAGACCATATATGTCTAAGTTCCGGGAGCAGAGAGCCCCCACCTAAGATGTCTCTACTCTAATCTTTTTGTTCTCTCTTACCTTGAAACTTATTTGTTATGTGTACATGATGCTCATCCCTATGTCTTGTCTGTACTCCCTTGCTATTACTGTTCTAAGAGTATTTGCACGTAAGCACTTACTTTTTAATGTTTAAAACCCAGCTGATGAATAAAACGTCAGAGGCTTATTTTGAATACCAACAGGTGTCTGGTGTCTAATTCTCGCTTTTCCAAGTGCACTTGTAACAACAATTTGGGCTTCCTCTGAATATAACAAAGATCAACATTCTGATCCACAACAATTTGGTGCCGAAACCCGGGATCAGACGAATCCAGTTCATCCGGACCCAGAAGGGTTGGCTCGGAGCCCAGACGGTTAATCAGCTGCAGCGGGTAAGAAAAAGCTTTTATTTTTCTACCTATAAATGATTTTGACTCTCTGGTGCTCTTTGAGACCCCTGTCCGGGTGGGTAAGGATTTTAAAAACGTCTGATCTAAAGAACTTGTTTTCTGTGGTATTATGGTTATACTCAGGTGGAGGTTGTGTTATGTCTTGTGAAAGGAATCTTGAGATAGTGGATTATAACTGTGGGTTGTAAGTTATTTTTATTGTTTGCCTTCTCATTTGTTTTATAAATTGAGTTAGAATCCTCCAAGGGCAGATCTCCTGATCTGTGTTTAGAAGACAGAACTGTGAAAATTCCACTGCATTGGTCAAAAGTGTTTTAAATGCACTGTTATTGTACAGTTTGTCTTGTGTAAGGAAGTAATTAACCCTTACAAGTTTTAAGATGGGTAGCTCTGAAAGTACCCAAGGGGGATTTAAGGCTTTGACTATTGTCAAGCATCACAAAGGACAAGGAGCAATTAAGAATGTTAAGAGGTTACTTAAGAAAGCTGGCATGCCCTCAGAGGGCACTCTAGACCCACATATATGGAGTGAATTTATGGCAAATTACAGAGGTTGGTTAGAAGATAATGACTTAGTAGAAGTTGCACAACTGGCATGATACTGCTGTTGAATTAACTAAATGTGGTTGCAGAGAAACCACCAGGAAAGGTGTACCATATTATCAATGTTTTGGACCTCTAGGGTCCCAGAGTAGGCAAGATCCTGGGAAAAATCTTGTAAACCCACCCCTTTACCAGGATAATGCAGGGACTCCTTTGGTCCCTAAAGGCCAGGCGATTTCCCTTTTACGGAGATCAAACCCTCTCTTTCCAGTAATATTACGCAGTGGGATTTCATATGGTTCCCTAGCAGCCCCTGTAAGACCTATGGGTTCATTAGAGCAGGCAGATAGTCCAGACTTAAAGGAACCCCTAGTTGCCCCCATAGACACCCCAGTGGGGCCATTAGCTCCACAATTGTCTACTCCAATGATACCCAAAGTTGAGAGCGTGTACCATGAGAACAGACAGCCGAGCTCAAGTATCCAATACTGGGAAGAATATAAGCCCTGGACACCCAGTGAACAACTGGCAATAATACAGCAGCTAGCAGATGTTGAAAAGGCCCCCTTAGCTCTAGTCCAGTCTCTATCCACAATTCAAGCTACTTACCAGTGTACTTGGATGGATTTAAACAGATTGTGACACTAAAAGCTGGCCCCATTTGGGCTAGAATAATTGCTAAATATACTGATGCCCATGAAGATAACCTCAGAAAAAGCAACATGCAAACAGATGAATGGTTTAGAACCAAGTCTGCATCTGGAGCATGCTATGTCACTGCAATGAGAGAATGGGCTAAGGTAAAGACAGAGGAACTAGCCCATAAATTAGGAGATATCCTACAAGGGAAAGATGAATCTGTAGAAACATTCTTCACCAGACTACAGATGGCTTGGGAGGCATTGGGTTACACAGATATTGAAACCACTTCCACCAGACTGCTTATTAACTGCTTCATGGATGGTATCCACATACCCATAAGGACTGGTCTCCAAAATGCTAGACCTCAGTGGAGAAGTTTAACCTATGGTGATCTGGGGAAGGTGGCTAGGGGAGTGGAAGCTAATCTAAATACTAGAAAGAGGAGCACACCTCTAATGGCTGTAACTGTCCCTAGAGCTGATGGAGACAGAAGGCAGGTAGACTGCTGGAATTGTGGCAGGAAAGGACACATTAAACGTAACTGCAAATGTCCTCCTAAAAATAGAAAACCCCAGGATTCTAATGATAACTCCCAAGACAGCCAACCACCTCCACCACCTCCCCCTCCCCAATAGGAAATTGGCAAACCAGTGTCTCTACATATTATAAATATCCCTGACTCTGCAGGACCCTCACCCATTATCAATGTTACACTACCCGGGGACCGAATAGTCCCTTTCCTGTTGGACACTGGCACTGCTAAATCGATGTTACAGGAAAAATATGTGTTCCAGTATGAGAAATCTAATGATGTATTATCATTGTAGGGGTGGATGGTATCGAAAATGACATTCCCCTTACCCACAAGCTGAAATTGAAGCTACACGACTCTACTGCCCTTGTAACAAGGCTACATGTCAGCCCTCATGCCCCTGTTAATCTACTAGGCAGTGATATACTGTCTGCTCTTAGTGCAAATATCCAGTATAGCCCCACTGGAAAAGTAACATTGTCTGTGCCTTTGGAGGACAAACAAATGATATCTCTTTCAAATGTTCTGGCAACTCTCACTATGCCCAGCCATGTGCCAGAACCTACCATTGACTTGTCCTCAGTCCCTGATTCCTTATGGGCTACAGGGAAGACAGATACAGGCAGACTCTCTGTGCCCCCAGTCAAGGTGAATCTCCTGCCCGGAGCCAAACCTCCCTACCAAAAACAATACCCCCTAAGCCCAGCACAGGAAGATGCTATTTCGCAATCTGTGCAAGAGTTTCTGCAGGCAGGGGTAGTTGTCCAGACCACCTCCCCTTGTAACACACCATTGTACCCAATTAAGAAAAAGCAAGAGAAAGGTAAACCTGTGGTATACCGTATGGTACATGATTTGAGGGCAATTAATTCTGTAACTGAACTGATTGCCCCTAATGTTCCCAACCCACACACCTTGTTGGCACAAATACCACCTTCCTCTAAGGTATTTACTGTTATTGACTTGGCAAATGCATTTTTCAGTGTCCCCCTGGATCCCGACAGTCAGTTTTTATTTGCATTTACACATAAACACAAGCAGTACACTTGGACAGTATTGCCACAGGGCGCACAAAACTCACCCACTATGTACAGCATGGCAATGGCCCAGATTCTTGAAGAATAGGAAAGGCCAAATAATGTAATTTTATTGCAGTACATCGATGACCTACTCCTATGTTGCGATGATATGGAATCTTGTATTGTAAACAGTCTTTCCTTGCTGAAATTCCTGGCAAAAGCAGGCTGTAAAGCGTCAAAAACGAAACTGCAAGCTTGTGTAGAGAAAGTTATTTTCCTAGGACATTGCATTTCCCAGGGCATAAAACATCTCACGGAAAGTAGAAAGACTGCAGTTCAAAATATTAAACCCCCCCGCAGCTTAGCCCAGCTTCGTACATTTCTCGGTTTGATATCTTACTGCCGTCCTTGGCTGCGTTCAGTAGCTATCTACATGCAACCACTGTATGACTGTCTTGCCAACGAAAACAAACCATTTAAATTAACCCATGCGGCAGAAAATGCCTTCTATACACTTAAGATACTGGTAACGTCAGCTCCAGCACTGGGTCTCCCAGATTACAGAAATAATTTTAACCTGTTCTGTACTGAGCAATCAGGTTATGCTACATCTGTCCTTACACAGGACCATGGTGGTAAACAAAGACCAATAGCTTACTACTCCACCAGATTGGACCCTGTTGCCAGGGGTGTCCCCTCATGTGTTAGGGCAGTGGCGGCTGTTACTGCCCTCCTGGACAAAGCCACTGATATTGTTTTAGATAATCCGGTGACCATATACACACCGCATGATATCAACAGCATACTGTCACAAGTTCAACCAAAACACATACATACTGCAAGGCATCTCAGAATGCAATGTGCCTTGCTTATGCCACCTAATGTTACTCTTAAAAGGTGTATGGTGATAAATCCATCTACATTACTTCCCCTGGATTTAAAAGAGGGGAGTGGTAATGGTACTTGTACTTCTGATCTTATTGTAAATTCACTTTCACAAGATGAGTTAGCTGATGCCCAGGTACTTGTATTTCTGATGTTTTTGTAAATTCACTTTCACCAGATGAGTTAGCCAGGGGCGTACCTAGAGCATTTGGCACCCGGGGCGGACCCTGAGTGTGGCACCCCCCCCCCATAATAAAAATGTAAGAAAACACCCACATTATTTTCAATGTTTTCAATAATATTTATTGCACACATTTGTAAACTGCTTGTAAAATTTGTAAAATGCGCCAGTTTTGAAGAAGGGGGAAGACCAGTGCTTTTGTAGAAAGGGGCTGGTGAGAACCTTCTAGAAAACTCCTGCCCTGCCCCTTTCTACAAAGCCCCTTGTCTCGCCCTTCATATAAAAACCCTGCACCCCGATCACATAAATGTCATACACTCCCTACACATAAAAACCCTGCACCCCAATCACATAAATTTCATTCACTCCCTACACATAAAAATCCTGCACACCCCCTTAATAAAAAACCCTGCACACCCCCTTAATAAAAAACAAAAACGTGCACAACCCCTTATAAAAACCCTGCACACCCCCTTAACAAAAAACAAAAATCTGCAGTGCACATCCTCCCTTAATAAATTGAATACTGCAACCCCCTTAATAAAAAAAAAACCTGCACCCCCATTATTTAAACCTCCCCCTTTAATTCTTTAATCCACAGCCCCCTTTAATTAATCCACACCCCCCTTAATTAATACACCCCCTTAATTAATCCACACCCCCCTTAATTAATCCACACACCCCTTAATACACCCCCCTTAATTAATACACCCCCCTCAATTAATACACACACCCCTTGATTAATCCTCACTGCCCCTTAATTAATACACCCCCCTTAATTAATACACCCCCCTCAATTAATACACACACCCCTTGATTAATCCTCACTGCCCCTTAATTAATACACCCCCCTTAATTAATCCACACCCCCCTTAATTAATACACCCCCTCAATTAATACACACACCCCTTGATTAATCCTCACTGCCCCTTAATTAATACACCCTCCTTAATTAATACACCCCCCTTAATTAATGCACCCCATTAATTAATACACCCCTTTAATTAATCCTCACTCCCCTTAATTAATACATTCCCTTAATTAATCCTCACTTTCCCTTAATTAATACACACCCCCCTTAATTAATACACCCCCTTAATTAATCCTCACTGCCCCTTAATTAATCCACCCCCCTTAATTAATCCTCACTCCCCCTTAATTAATACACCCCCCTTAATTAATACACACCCCCCTTAATTAATACACCCCCTTAATTAATCCTCACACCCCCCTTAATTAATCCACACCCCCTTAATACACCCCCTTAATTAATACTCACCCCCCATTAATTAATACACCCCCCTTAATTAATCCTCACTCCCCCCTTAATTAATACAGCCCCCTTAATTAATCCACACACCCCTTAATTAATACACCCCCTAAATTAATCCTCACACCCCCCTTAATTAATCCACACCCCCTTAATACACCCCCTTAATTAATACTCACCCCCATTAATTAATACACCCCCCTTAATTAATCCTCACTCCCCCTTAATTAATACACCCCCTTAATTAATCCTCACTCCCCTTAATTAATACACCCCCCTAAATTAATACACATTCCTTAATTAATCCTCACTCCCCCCCTTAATTAATACAGCCCCCTTAATTAATCCACACCCCCTTAATTAATACACCCCCTTAATTAATCCACACCCCCCTTAATTAATCCACACCCCCCTTAATTAATCCTCACACCCCCCTTAATTAATCCACCCCCCAATACACCCCCTTAATTAATACACACCCCATTTATTAATACACCCCCCTTAATTAATCCTCACTCCCCCTTAATTAATACACCCCCTTAATTAATCCACACATCCCTTAATTAATACACCCCCTTAATTAATCCTCACACCCCCCTTAATTAATCCTCACTCCCCTTAATTAATACACCCCCCTAAATTAATACACATTCCTTAATTAATCCTCACTTCCCCCCTTAATTAATACAGCCCCCTTAATTAATCCACACCCCCCTTAATTAATACACCCCCTTAATTAATCCACACCCCCCTTAATTAATCCACACCCCCCTTAATTAAACCTCACACCCCCCTTAATTAATCCACCCCCCTTAATCCACCCCCTTAATTAATACTCACCCCCATTAATTAATACACCCCCTTAATTAATCCTCACTCCCCCCTTAACTAATACCGCCCCCTTAATTAATCCACACCCCCCTTAATTAATCCACACACCCTTAATACACCCGCTTAATTAATACTCACCCCTATTAATTAATACACCCCCCTTAATGAATTAATACACCCCCCTTAATTAATACACCCCCTTAATACAGCCCCCTTAATTAATCCACACTCCCCTTAATTAATACACCCCCTTAATTAATCCTCACCCCCCCTTAATTAATCCACACCCCCTTAATTAATACTCACCCCCATTAATTAATACACCCCCCTAATTAATTAATACACCCCCCTTAATTAATCCTCACCCCTTTAATTAAACCTCCCTCCCCTTCTTTAATTAATCCATTATCCACCCCCCCTTTAATTAATTTAGCCCCATCACATAAAATGACTACTCACATTTTGATGATGCCTTGACCACCTGAATATCCGTGAAGGCGGGCTGACGGCGCTGCGCACGACGTCATCATGTTGCGCGACGTCGCGGCCCGCAACACTCCTCCCCCTTCTCCTTGAATTAAGTCCCGCCGGGCGCAAAGGTGCTGCGGCTGTGCGCAGCCGCCGCAGCGTAATGATGGGGGGGTGACACATGACACTGGACGTCATGGCACCCCCCTAGTCAGTGGCACCCGGGGCGGGCCGCCCCCCCCCGCCCCCCCCTTAGTACGCCACTGGAGTTAGCTGATGCCCAGGTACCTCATGATTGTGCAGCACTAATGGCACAAGAAACAGCAGGTTTTTTGCATGTAATTGATTCTCCATTATCTAATGCAGATTTTGAGTTTTTTGTAGATGGTTCCAGATATGCTGATGAGAAGGGTACTTTCCACACTGGATATGCTGTAGTCTCTGCACATGAGGTAATAAAAGCTGAACCACTCGCTCCTCACTGCTCTGCACAGGAGGCAGAGCTGAAGGCACTCGCTGAAGCATGTAAAATGGCTTCTGGTAAGACTGCTAATATTTTTACAGACTCTCGCTATGCTTTTGGTATAGCCCATGATTTTGGCCCTATATGGCGGGCTCGTGATTTTCTCACCTCAGCAGGAACTCCAATCAAGAATTCGGAAGCCGTGAGTGCACTTATGGATGCTATCCTGTTACCCACTCAAGTAGGCATCATCAAGGTGGCAGCTCACGTGAAGATCACAGATGAAATTTCAAGAGGAAACCACAGAGCAGACGAAGCTGCCAAGCAAGCAGCAATTCAAGTTCATCCCTCTACAGGTAATACCTTCCTACAAGTTGTTCTTACAGATGACGCAGTTGACTACAATATACTGTTGAGCTTGCAAAGACAGGCAAGCAAGGAAGAACATGACCTCTGGAGGAAACAAGATGCAGAACCTGATGATGACAGAATGTGGAGGAAAGGTAAAAGACTGTGTTTGCCACGAGTATTGTACCCCATGATGGCCCAGATTGCCCATGGACCTACACATCTATCCAAGATGCACATGAACAGCATAGTAAACACCCATTGGGTAGCACCCGGATTTACTGTTGTAGCAGCTAAACACACCCAAGCTTGCATGCTTTGTGCTAGAAACAATCCAGGACAGGCCGTCAAAACACCTAGTAAGCACACACCAAGGCCACTTTACCCGTTTCAAAGACTGCAGATAGACTATATTCAACTACCTAAGGTAGGAGTGTATGAATATGTGTTGGTGTGCATTGATCTCTTTTCAGGTTGGCCTGAGGCCTACCCAGTGTCGAAAGCCACAACAAAGGTCACAGCAAATCCAGACTCTGACTCTGCAACTCACAAACTGCAGCCTGGTGATTGGGTGGTGATAAAGAGGCATGTGAGGAAAGGACTTGAACCATGCTTTGACGGTCCATTCCAAGTGCTCTTGACTACGGCTACCTAGGTAAAACTAGAAGGAAAAGCCACGTGGATACACGCCAGTCACTGTAAACAAGTCACTCCGACTGATCCACCAACATGAAGCTGTTCTTATCCTTTACCATTTTATACTCTGTTCAGATATGCTACTCTGACTTAAGACCAGAAAATAATAATGCATGGCAGGAAAATATATGGTTGCAGATAGAAAAGGCTTTTAATTTAACCTCCTTTTGCCTCAACCCTCTCCTCAGTACTGAAAACGCCATAGAATCTTGTCTTATAGCTGTCCCTACCCCCATCTCACTGTTGAGGAAGTACCTACATACCCATAGACCCCATAAATCTCTACAATTATATTCTTATGCCTTCAACCCACTGGTAGGCAAGCCCCCCTAGCCCTGAAGACAATTAATGTGACAGGCGCTGAACTATGTTGGTCTTTTTCATGTAATTGTTCAAGAGACCCTAATACTGAATCCCTGTTTTGCTCAACATGGTGGAAAAATACCACGAATTGTAGAGCCCTGATCACCACTATGAATTGTACCAAAACTCACCAAGTTATGAGTTACCACTACATTGTCTATCTTCCTAAAGGATGGACTTTTTCCTGTGGAAATATTACTTATGCTTATGTCCCAGGTAACATTACAGGAGGTCCCTGTGCAATTTCTCGCCTAACCATGACCATGTTTTCTAAATCTGACCTGATCACTAAAACCACACAGCTACACAAACTGCTGAGAGACAGGAGAAATGTTAAAAACACCCTTACTTCAGATTGTAACCCTGAAATCACTCTCTTATCCAAAGCTGAATACTCTGCCCTAGCTTACACCTTGGTAGGAGTCCCAGGCTTAGCACTGTATAATACCCGAGTAGTTAATGCTGTAGCCTGTTCCCTTGCAAAAGGTTTAAATGCCACTTCACAGGCCCTAGAAGAGCTACTTATGGACAACCAGGCAAATAAGAAGGCAATCCTTGAGAATAGAGCAGCCATTGACTACTTACTAATGAAACATGACTTAGGATGTGAAGCTATTGAAGGTATGTGCTATTTTAACCTATCTGACCATGGCACTATGATCCATAAACATATAAAAGATTTACATGACTTAGTACAGGATATCAAATAGGATAACAGCTTCTTTGGGGATTGGGATTGGACATTTGGGCTAGGAACATGGTTGACTTTACTAATTAAGAAAATTGTGTACTTTTTGCTATTAGCTGTATTTGTCATTATGGCTATTTTTCTAACCTTTAGATTTTTTTATTGTCTACTAACCTCTCTATGTAAAAGCAAACCTACTGTTGGTCGTATCTTAACTTACATTCCAGCTCCGATTTCGGAAAGGTTTTATGATGTTACCTCACCTAACAAATGAAGGAACTCTCCTCTGCTGATTCTGGTGGTCTCTCAGTCCAAGGGAACCGTGGTGAAGCAATAAATGAAAGTCCCACAGGCTTTGGCTAGCAGGCCTGGAAATACCTTGGACATTTGGGTGACCCTGGGATCAAAAGAGGGGATTGTGATAGAATTTATCTTGATTCCAAGGCTCAAGCTTATAGGTGTCATATAATGATATCCTATATTAAAATTGGCTAACATGGAATTAGGAAATGCTTGATGCTTGAACAACACTTAAGACCATATATGTCTAAGTTCCGGGAGCAGAGAGCCCCCACCTAACATGTCTCTACTCTAATCTTTTTCTTCTCTCTTACCTTGAAACTTATTTGTTATGTGTACATGATGCTCATCCCTATGGCTTGTCTGTACTCCCTTGCTATTATTGTTCTAAGAGTATTTGCACGTAAGCACTTACTTTTTAATGTATAAAACCCAGCTGATGAATAAAACGTCAGAGGCTTATTTTGAATACCAACAGGTGTCTGGTGTCTAATTCTCGCTTTTCCAAGTGCACTTGTAACAACAATTTGGGCTTCCTCTGAATATAACAAAGATCAACATTCTGATCCACAACATTAGCTGTGGTGGAGCTTGTTGGGGCTGTGGTGGAGCTTGTTGGGGCTTCCTGCTAGTTATTTGCTTCCAAAATTGATTAAAGAGTCTGTCCAGCTTAGACTCAATATCCTGCCATGCTTTGCTGGTACCAGGAGGACACACAGCTGCCGCCATATTGGGAGAGTCGCAGATGAGTATGTCAGCCTGGGCGGCTGTGCTCTGTGCGTCCATTAGCTCCAGACAGCCTCTCAGGGGTGGACCGGGATAACCCCCACCGGTCTGAGGGGGGGTAACGGAGTTCCTGCCGGGAAGTAGCTGCTCCTGGGCATCCCAGGATTGGGAGATCGTCCGCCTCTCCCGCCCGGTGAGCACCAGGCCACACTTGCCACGCGGAGGTAAGTAAGACTCTGTCAAGTTGCTGACCGCTATTAAGCATGTCGGGTCAGGTAGGAGCAACATTCATCCCAGGGGGCTTGTTGCCACCTTTCGGGGACCCTTGGCGTTGTACGTGGCTGGGTGGAGGAAGAGACCTTCAATGACATCAGTGAGGACAAGGAACGGGACATGGCTAGCATGGTATCCAACCTTGTGCAAATGGGGAGTTTGCAGTTGTGCAAATGGACTGTTTGCGGTTGTTTGCGGTGCGTTAAACGGGGAGTTTGGTCTGTCACTGTGAAGCGGGCGTAACCCTTACACTACCTGATCAATACAACATCATATCTGATGTTTTAAAGCACGTTATTCCAAACAGTTTAGGAATGTTAGGTGATTTATGCCCTTTATGGATTAAAACCAGACTCTGCATCAACTATGTAATTTTCCATGGGAGTTTTGCCATCGATTTCCCTCCGGCATGCCACAGTCCAGGTGTTAGTCCCCTTGAAACAACTTTTCCATCACTATTGTGGCCAGAAAGAGTCCCTGTGGGTTTTAAAATTCACCTGCCTATTGAAGTCTATGGCGGTTCGTCCGGTTTGCCCGTTGGCGAACATTTGCGGAAGTTCACGTTCGCTGTTCGCGAAGGGAAAATTTTATGTTCGCGACATCTCTATCAACAGCTTCTTCTCATCCTCCGCAATATCGGTCTACAAGATATTGTTCTCTCCTGGTGCTCCTCCTACCTCTCCCAGCGCTCTTTCAGTGTTTCTTTCTTTGGTTCTGCTTCTTCTCCCCAACTCCTCTCTGTTGGTGTTCCCCGAAGTTCAGTCCTTGGTCCCCTACTGACATACAGTTAAAAAGCGGGTGGACAGTGCTCACAACAAATGGATGGAATCTACAGTCCCCCAAAATATGTAATCTAATACAACCTCTTAAAACACTAGTTGACGCACTCACAGTTACTTACAGACACAAACATATATACATGCAGAGACAAAGATGAATGAGCAGAGATATAAACACACCAACATGCACAAGTACGCACAGACACAGATACATGCAATCAGGCACTGGCAAGCTGGTAGGCACAAACAGACACAGACAGGTACACACATGGATGAGCCAAGGGGTAACAACACCCAGGTCCAACTTTCTTTCTTTTAGCGCCCTTACTGGGTGAGGTTTTTTAGCACTCCTATTTTACATCCTACTTTTAAGCCTTTTACTTCATTTATATGCTCGACATGGCTGCCTATATGTTGGCTGATACAAATACTGCAAAAAAACAAGTCCTGCGCTCAAACTCCCATCACTCCTGGGTGGCAGCAACGACCGTAGTACACATCAGCCCCAATACATACAGTAAAAACCAAAGAAAAAAGTTACCCAAATCCCTATGCATATTTAAACAAATGGAGGTTATTTAGTTTCTCCAATGGCCATGAGAGACTTTAGCCCACCTGCCACGCCAAGGCAAACCTTCATTGAGCTTCTGGCAAAGATATCTCTAATGAGACAGAAAGGGTTTATTTTTATTTATTTTATATACACCCCTACGTGCTTATTAACCGCTAATAAGCAACACATGGAACGGACGGCAGCATTGTTACATAGCTGTGTGATACAAAAGTGAATACAAATACAAAAAGAAAGTCCATTTCTGTCTCATTAGAGATATATTTGCAGGAAGTTCAAGGAAGCAAGGTGAAAGGTTAGTGCAGGACCTACCTGAGAGGTTTGCCTTGACATGGCAGGTGGGCTAAAGTCTTTCATGGCAATTGGAGAAACTAAATAACCTTCATTTGTTTAAATATGCATAGGGATTTGGGAAGAGTGCAGGTAACTTCTTTCTTTGGTTTTTACTCCTATTCTATAGCTTCAAGTTGCCCCCACGGCCTATAAGATAGACAAGCAGTTGCTGAACTCAGTTCCATGGTACCTACTGCTAAGTTTTTCTAACCATACAGACTCCCTTCCAGCCCTCTCTAAGTGTGAAAAAGAGTGTTTTCACCTACCTAAGCAGTGTACTGATCCTGTGGTGTTCAAGTGCCTTGGGGGATTACTGGCACACTGCTGTGAAGCCCGGACTGGACTGCTCCCAGTTGGATATGTGGGGCCTCTGCCTCTAGGTTATGCAAGAGCCTGGAGTCCACTGTCTCCCATTGACGTAAGCCCTGCTGGGCTGGACTGTGCGGGCCCTCGGCAGACCTGTGGCCGCAGGACTGTGCGGTTCGTGCATCAGAAGATTGGCCAGTGATGGAGGGGGCATGTGGAGGTGCCATATCTGCATTATCAGGGCCCTGGTATGGTGGAGGTGCAGAGGATAGCTGGCCAATGGACTCTTTACTTTAGTAAAGAACTCTAACAGTGTTAATTAAAGAGTATCTTTATGCAAATTACACAGATATACACACTACTACACAAATACATACAGTCTCTCAATACAACATACACACACAGTGTACTTTATAGATAAACACTAACATAGTCACTCAATGCATATTACAGACACAAATACATACATACAATGTAGTTTATACATACACTCAAATGACTCAATCACTCAGTACAGTTTACACACATAATACAATACAGCAGTGCTTTCCAAACTATGTGTCGTGTCCCAACACTTTACTGTGCCGCCTGGAGTGGGCAGGTGTGCCACTGAAACGGGGCCTGTAGCCCTGCAGCTGTAATGGTGTCTGGGTCTGTCTTGTCGATTGGACTGCCCAGAACTGTGCAAAATTGGGACTGTCCCTCCAAAAGCAGAACTGTTGGGAGGCCAGCCTATCGGCATGGACATATGTGTCAGTTCAAGTACAGACTGCTTCCTTCTGATCATGTCAGACTTAAATGGGATCACACAGCAGAGTCCTGTAAAGACAGAGCCAAGAGATTCAAGGCTTGATTTCCTTTCACCCTAGTGACATCCCTGGAGTTTCCAACATTTATATGGTTAAAGCATGTGCATTGCTATTAATTATCAGTGATGGTTGTGAATGTAATTCTAAAAGTTTTCATGCAGAGAAAATCACCGATTTAAAATCACTATTATTGACAAATTATGGAAGCAATCATACATTTTGAAAATCATACATTCTATTTTATATGGAATAAAAACAGCATTCTATAGTCCAGAACCTACAGAGTTATTTGTCAAGAATTTAAGTAAATTGTCTAGTCCCACTGTGCGGAATGCGCAAAGAATGCTTCAGTGATGTGTGGAAAAAATAAAACAACACTATAGTCACCAGAACAACTACAGTTTATTGTATTTGTTCTGGTGAGTAGAATCATTCCCTTCAGGCTTTTTTCAGTAACTGAGAAAATGCAATGTTAACATTACAGCCTAGTGATTACTTCACCGGCCACTCCTCAGATGGCTACTAGAGGTGCTTCCTGGGGCAGTGCTGCACAGTATGCAGCACTACCATTCAGTGTCTTCACCCTCTGCATGCAGACACTGAACTTTCCTCATAGAGATACATTGATTCAAGGCATCTCTATAAGAAGATGCTGATTAGCCAGGGCTGTGTTTGACTTGTGCTAGCTCTGCCACTGATCTGCCTCCTTGACAAGCTCAGCCAATCCAATGCTGTCCTATGGGAAAGCATTGTGATTTGTTTGGTTCATAACTTTTGATGATTCAGTCAAGCAGGTAGATCAGGGGCAGAGCTACCAGCAGCAGACTGGAATAAAGGCAAGATTTTAGTATATTTAGGGGACTAAGGGGTGACAAAGGCTAGATGGTGTTTTGAACACTATAGAGTCTGGAATACATGTTTGTGTTCTTTACCCTATAGTGTTCCTTTAATAATTATTAACATATTTTTTTATCATTTTAATTCTAGTTTCAGTTCCTGGTTTCTTGAGTGACATGCTGACATTTCCCTTCTGCCTGAAGATTTATACAGTTTATGTAACCTGGACAATTAAGCACATTAAGTGAACAGATATCAATGGTTATATTTGTATCCCTCAACAGGAAGAACTTTCCAAGGACAAAAATGTGTTTCCAAGGACAAAAAAAAAGTGTCATTTTCACAGACCCATTTTTTACTAGAGTGAGCATGTTGGCTTTCTTCTCATCTATCTAAACCCTGACCTTATCGTGAAACGTAGAGTATCATAATACTAAAACATACAAATTGCTTGTGTTCTTACAATGCAATTAACCTCACCCTTAAAACAATCTAGCTCACGTTTGTTTCCTTTGTTCTGACACTGACATTTTCTGCATGACCAAGAATAATTTAGATAAAATATCGAATGCTATATTCCTAACTTGAATACTCAAATTCTCAACTGCTATTGGCAATATGGAAGAAATGTACTTAGTATCTATTTTGGGCCACACACTAAAATGGTTGCGATTAAACCAGCTATTACAATTCAGTGGGTATCTCCACATTTGGATAATGGGGACAATTGGCTTTGTATCTGTTGTCTAATCATATGTGTCTGTGTTCCTAGTAATATTTGTGCTAATATATGGTTGGATGGGAATGCTCAGATGTTATAACATATACTGTTTAACCACGTGCAGTGCTATCATATATCTACGATGAATTTTCTGCATGTTATTGTGCATGTGTTTAATTAAAGAAAAACACAATATGTAACTTTTCCAAAATTTGGACTCTACCGCTCTGTCAGTATTATTATTTTATTATTATTGTATTATTTATATAGCGCCAGCAAATTCCTTGGCGCTGTACAATGGGTGGACTAACAGACACGTAATTGTAACCAGACAAATCTTATATATATTCTACAAAATTTTACAAAATTAATTTAAAATTTCATGAAACTACATAGCAATTAGGCAGGAATTTTAATTATTGATAAAAAAAATGTTCACACCCTATGCGTGGAATGTTGTAAGAGCTGCTCCACTGGTTTCTCAATTCAGTGATTCGTATTTATATTCTTTATTAGAATTATTAGATTTCACTTCTTGTTCCTGCTCTCAGTCATGACATCTGCTGATCTGAGAGAAGAGCTGACCTGCTCTGTCTGTACAGCCATTTATACAGATCCGGTAACTCTGACATGTGGACACAGCTTCTGCCTTGTCTGTATCACAAAAACATGGGACAGCCTGGAGTTCAGAAGGTATTCTTGTCCTGAATGCAGACAACTGTTTATGACAAAACCCGAGCTTAAAAGAAACATGAAGATGTGTAATATAGTAAAGCATTTCCTATCTCTTCACCCAGAGCAAGAGGAGGTGGGAATCCCCTGCACTTACTGTATTCACTCTCCAGTACCTGCTGCTAAACTGTGCCTGCATTGTGACGCTTCTCTATGTGAAAACCATCTTAAAGTCCACAGTAATTCCATGGAACATATTTTAATTGAACCCACAACATCCTTGGGGAAGAGAAAATGTTCTATCCACAAAGAAATCCTAAAATATCATTGCTGTGAGGATGCTGTCTGCATTTGTGTGTCCTGCAGGGTGGAGGGAGAGCACAAGGGCCATCATGTAGAGAATCTTAAAGAGGCCTCTGAAAAAATGAAAGAAAAACTGAGAAATATTCTCGAGAAACTGGCATCCAAGAAAGAGGAGGTTGAGAGAAAGGTCAGTGGTCTACAGAAACACATGAGGGAAGTGCAAGAAAGAGCAGCTAGTGTAATAGAAGGAGTCACTGCCTTAATCAGGGGCGTCATGGAGCAAGTAGAGGACCTAGAGAAGAAAATTATCTGTGAGGTATTCAGACAGGAAGAGCAAGTGTTACTGCAAGCCTCAAACTTAATTCAGCAGATGGAACTAAAGAAGGAGAAACTGTCCAGGAATATGGTTGACATTGAGGAGGTGTATAACAAGAATGATCCATTAACTGTCTTACAAGGAT
This sequence comes from Pelobates fuscus, assembly GCF_036172605.1. Lineage (NCBI taxonomy): Eukaryota > Metazoa > Chordata > Amphibia > Anura > Pelobatidae > Pelobates > Pelobates fuscus. The sequence goes on from NC_086323.1 coordinate 129,783,867, forward strand.
GGGTGCCAGACTGGACTGATTGTTATGATGCAGAAGAGAGAAACAATGAGGACATGGAGAGTGATAATAAAAAGGTCCATGCTGTAGGGGATCTTGATGTGGGTTTGGTCTCAGTGACCTTATACTCAGGTTTATCGAGAGCTGTGACTGGAACACATCACATAGTACAGGAGTCTTCATGCATGTCAGTGGATGTAAACACAGGTTCAGACATGTTACTGGATGTAAACACTGCCAGTAATAATGTGACTGTATCTGGTGACTTGAAAACTGTATCCAGGTCAAAAATAAGTCAGGGTCGCCCAGAAACACCGGAGAGAATTGAATATAATCAGGTCTTAAGTACCAGGGGTTTATCTTCAGGGCAGCATTACTGGGAAGTGGAGGTCGGGGAAACAGGGAGATGGATTATAGGGATGGCCTATCCCAGTATGGTCAGGAAAGGAAAACTGTCATGGATCGGGATGAATAACATGTCCTGGGGTTTGTTGAGATCATATAATAAACAGTACTCAGTGATACATGACAATGAAGAAATTAATTTGCTTCATGTTGCTTCCTGCCAGAGATTAGGGATATACCTGGACTATGAGGTTGGGCGTCTGTCCTTTTATGAGCTAAGCGACCCAATCAGACATTTACACACCTTCGCTGCCACCTTCACTGAACCACTTCATGCAGGTTTTGGTGTGGGGCAGAACGCCTGGGTAAGAATCCGTACATTGAATGATGTGTGAAAGTCCCCAAGTTAGTATCAGTGAGTTGGCTACAGATATCGGATTTCTGACACCTTCAGCATAAACCTGTACAGAGTATTTCAAAGGTTGTGTCAGAAAGGTGAAAGGAGAGTAAGTCCCAGAGTAAAAACAAAAACATTATGTATGAATAGAATGAGATACAGAGATGTTAAAATTGTTCTCGATCCTTCTATAAACCATGTCAGAGGTCTTAAAATGAAAAATTTATGAAATGATAAAAATGTTTTTTCTGTTAAAATTAAGTATGAATCATTTATCTAGTTATTAAACATATATAAATTGCCTAATGCTAGATGCTATACAGAAAACATACAAACATAACAATATACCTATGTACAGTATAATTTGTTATTTAGATATCACCTATATGTTCTGCTCATCTCTAAAATGGGGTAATAAGGCATACAAATTTAGCTTATTGGGACAAGAGGTTATGCTCAAATCAGTTTACAGATTAATGAAAGTTGGGTAATAATGTGAAAGGTAAATCAATATATCCAGAAGGGACTGATAGATTGTTTTCTAAATAAATAAATAATATGCCATATGGTAGTAATATAGAAAAAAAAGTGAAACATATTGACTTGATAAACAATTGTACTTCTAGGGAATTCATACATTTTAGGGATTAGAGAATAGGAACTACCCAGACACGGTAAGAAAGGACTCTCTAAAAGAATATAAAAGTTTTATAACAATCTTGTCGGCAGGATTTGGGGATCGGGTTGCAAACAGATAACTGGCAGTGCAAGGACTAAGATGTAGTATGGAGGTGTGGGGATTTGTAGCATATAACTAGCATTTTAAATTCAATCCTAAATTACGTAAGAAACAGTACGAGATGAACAAAGTGATGAGATGTGCAAAATGCAATAAATTAGAGTACATCATTTTCATTTTCTAAAGGCACTTTGGTACACACACATTCACTATACCTATGTGCTGAGACATCTTTTTTTTTTTTTTTTTTTTTGGGGGGGGGGGGGACAGCATATCCTAGACTTGCTCCTCCAATGTGACAATGATATAGTTACACCACTACCCCTGCTGCCATTATTTTTATGCAACTTCTAAATTCTTTTGGGTGCACACAGAATATATGGGATGGTTTGGGTAACACACTGTATATATTTATTTTTTAAACATATCTTGTATTAAATCAGATAAATAAAATGATTATATAAAAGTATTGTGTTGTGTGATGAATCATTTTGTTTGAATATGCTTTTGCTTTTTATTTGATGAATTAGTACAGGATAATTAATAGTGAGGAAAAATCTTATATTGTTCTGAAAAACAGTTTTCTAGAGATAATTACTTGCTTCTTCATTTGCTTTACACACTCATTCCAGGAAGGACACTGATCCAATCAGTTTCCAATAACTAGGAATGCAGGGAAAGTGCATTAGGAATACATGACCAATTTACACAGGTGCAGTTGGAAGATCTCTTCACCATGCAACATCTGACAGGGGAGAAGAGGGGGAGTCTGATTATTTTTATTATTACTTATATGGAACTAACAAATTCTGTAGCGCTGTACAATGGGTGGAATAACAGACACGTAATTGTAACCAGACAAATGGACGCATAGGAACAGAGGGGTTGAGGGCCCTTCTCAATTAGCTTACAGTGCATGGGTGTCCGCACCTACCCTAACCCTCCCCCAAGCTGGATTTTTCAGCTTGTGCCTGTATTTTTCTTCTGAGATTGAGACTACACTGCAATACCGGCGCCAGCCAGTAGGTGGTGCTGTGTGTGGAGAGAGGCTTGGATAGGAAGCAACATTTTATCCCTGCTTCTCTCTCCTGATTGAATCCGCAGGGGAGCAGCTATAGACAGTGCAGCCAGCAACTCCCAGACTGCAGAGGCAGCCTACAGATCAGGTAAGTGAGGGATGGAAAGACAGCCTACAGATCAGGTAAGTGAGGGATGGGGAGACAGCCTACAGATCAGGTAAGTGAGGGATGGGGAGACAGCCTACAGATCAGGTAAGTGAGGGATGGGGGCAGCATAAGATCAGGTAAGTGAGGGATGGGGGCAGCATAAGATCAGGATACACTAAGAGGAGTAAGACATTCAAAAGATGGGATAAGAAACACAAAATGGGTGTTAAGAGACACACAGGTACAAATTTATTTTTTTCTAACAGACTCTCCAGTGGATGCTGAGACCGCGTCTGTTAGAAGGAACCCCTTTAATGCTCTTTTTTATTATTATTATTATTATTACTGGCATTTTTAAGTGGGGGAAGTGTTGTGGGTCCCGGAATGAGCTGAGCTGCACCGCCGCCAGGGGCGCTGGCCAAGGGGGGGGAATGGGCGCAAAAATGACTTGTCAGACTGACAAGTGATGTTTGCTGCCCCCTCGAACTGCGCTCCCGGCACTCCCAGACTGCATGCGGCTCCATAAGGGAACCGCACGCACTGTACATGAGGAGGGGCGTGCCTCCCCCTCCCGCTCTGAACTAGGAGCACCGGGTGTCACATGGCTACCTAGCCCTCAGTCTGACACTGCGCGGGCCACCACCGGACATCCAGAGGTCCTCCTCACCTGCGATGTGAGGTAAAATGGCAGGGAGGGGGGCCAACAGTGTGTAGAGTGGAGAGCAGAGCCAGCCAAAGCAGGTAATTAGTATGAATGCAAGGGTCAGAGGGGGTGATTATTTTGGAAGGGGGGGTAGGTAGTAATATGAATGGAAGGGGTGTGGGGGTAGTAATATGAACAGCAGGAGTTTGGGGTAGTAATATGCATGGAAGGAGAGTGGGGGTACTAATATGAATGTAAGGGGTGTGGGGGGTAGTAATATCAATAGAAGGGGTGTGGGGGGTAGTAATATGAATGGAAGGGGTGTGGGGGGTAGTAATATGAATGGAAGGGGTAGGGCGGTAGTGATATGAATGGAAGGGCTGGGGGGGAGTAATATGAAAGGAATGCACTTGTGAAAGTAAGTGTCACTGAATGGCAGTTAGTAAATGTGGTCACCCCTAGATAATGACTATGCCCCTCCCCTTCATTACAATGTCTCAGTATGTATGCCTGTATGTGTGTATGTCTGCTTCAGTATGTGTGTATGTTAGTATGTATGTGTGTGTCAGTATGTGTGTATCTTTTGTGAGTGTATCTGTGTCCTTTTGTATCAGTGTGTGTGTGTCTGTGTTTGTGTATGTGTTTGTGTCTGTGTGTGTATTCTGTGTCAATGTTTGGCAGTCAGTCAGCATAGAGAAACATGACGAGAAGAGGAGAAATGAAACAATGTTTCTATTTCTTCTTGTCATTTATGATTATAATGAAATTATGATGAAATTTGCTAACTCTTTAAAATAAATTCAAAAACAAACAAACAACTGAACAGCAACTGGTAAAAAAAAAAGGTTGATACAAGTTATAGCTCAGCTTCAATGTTTTATTTAATTATGTAAATCAGGTAGATTCTAGAGAAAGGCAAGTCTCTCTGTAATGAAGTATATGCAGTACCTGTATGGTTTTGTTGCACATGCTTATCAGGAGATTTTTTTTTTTTTTTAAATTCTTTATTTTTGCACACGATAGGTAAGGCAAGATTAAAACAACTTGAAGGCTTGCGCAGAAGCCAATAGCCAATACTTCAACCTCGTACACACAATCATTGACAGTAGACGACAGCGCAAACCACTGTATAAATTCTGGAAAAAACTTATCCCCGTTCGAGGATTGTATGGTTTCTTAAAATTCCACGCTGAGCCCTCGATAGGCATAGCCAGAGCAATATACCCGTGAGGCTTTCGTATAAGATCAGAATACCCGGGCTCAAATTTGGAAATACCAATACTGACATCAGCCCACTTGCTATGCCTCGGTATACTTTCTACATGTCCCGCCCCCTATCGTGGATTTTGTAATTTTATTCAGGCACTATATCTGTAGTAGGAGCCCTAATCATATCAATGCTTTAGTGAACTTTAGGCATCCTCAATTCTCCATCAGCATACTTATGCCTGTAGGAGAGAGAAAAAATAAAAACAAACGCAGGAATTGAGACAACAATAAACGTCGAAAAGGAAAACAGCTAGATGTGGAAAGTGAAGAGGTAGAAGAAGAGAAAAAGAAAAGAGTTAGCAAGGGAGAGGGGAGAAAAGAAGGAGAGAGGAGCAAAAAGGTGAAAGGGCTAGGGGTGAGGGAGGCGAGCGAAGCCATTGAGGTCTCCCTTGATGCTAGACCACTCGGTACTATATCCTGGTCCTCACTATACGTCCTTCTCCTCAGTCGCCACTGGAGCCCATTATGCTAGAGTCCCATGGTTCCCAAATCTTATGGAAACTAGCGGTAGTCCCCCTCAACCTAGCAGTCAGGTCGTCCATAATTCTGCTGTCCCTTATCCTAGAAATCACCCCCTGGATCTCTGGGCCTCCAGGCGAAAGCCATGCCGCAGCGATGACTCTGCGTGCACTCAAAGTCATTACCCGTACCAATTTCTGTTCCCGTCTCGTCCATCCCTCTATAGATCTGTTTAACAAATATATCCACGGGTCCATGACTAGGAGCTTGCTAAACGTCTGCTGGATTAGGTCTTCAACAGACTTCCAAAATCCATGTATTTTCGGGCATCCCCACCACATGTGGAGATATGTGCCTCGGAGTCCGCATCCCCTCCAGCAATCATCCGTAACTATTTTACCCATTTTGTGCAAAGTTACCGGAGTGGTATACCACCTAAGCATGGTTTTCCATGCCTGCTCCTGTTGCGTGACGCAGATGGACGCACTTTTGGTTGCTTCCCAGATCTCCTGCCACTCAATTCCCTCCAGTTCCTCCCCCAGGTCCGACTCCCACCTATCTATGTACTTCAATCTACCCCATTCCTTAGTCTCCGTGCTAAGATGAGCATAGAGAAGCGTAATCAATCCTTTAGGGGTAGCACCATCTCTACAAAGCTTCTCATAGAAAGTGAGCGGACTCTGGGCTGCTGTTCTAATCCTGGGTTTTCTAGCGAAGTCCCTGATCTGTACATATCTAAAAAAGTCAGCTGGGGTCAGGTGGTTGTCGCGTTGGAGATCTTCAAATGGTACAATTTCCTTGTCTTTATACAGCTGGTATAAGCGTTGTAGCCCTGCCCTTTCAATACTTCGGAAGTTTCTAGGGGCCATTCCAGGCGGAAACTCTCTATTTCTGAGTATCGGAACCATAGGGGATGGAGAGGAGGCGAGTCTAAATTTATCGCAGTTCGCATCCCACAACCGAATAGAATTAAGTATAGACGGGCATGTCGCCCTTATCATGGGCCTATGTTCTTTTGGGACCCACACCGTAAATTGGGGGACGTCTATACCCACTAGCAGTGATTCAATCTCTACCCACCTCCGTTCCCCAACAGGGGAATGCCACATGACCACCTGAGACAGTTGGGCCGCCAAATAATAATAATAGAGGTTTGGTAGTCCCAATCCTCCTCTATCCTTCCGCCTATAAAGGATTTGTCTGGCTATTCTATGCCTTTTATTGTGCCACACAAAGTCGCAGATCGCCCGCTGTAACGGAACTAATTGAGATTTCGTGACCCGTACAGGGAGAGCCTGGAATAAGAATAACAGGCGCGGAAGAATATTCATTTTCACCGAATGAATACGTCCCAGCCACGAGATTGGCTTGTCCGACCAGTTTTCCAGGTCTCCTATCAGGGTCCTGAACATGGGGTCGTAGTTGCTAGAGTATAGTTGACCTGGATCCGCCGTCAGGTGGACTCCCAGGTATTTGAAGGAGTTCGGTTCTAGCCTTAGACGGTGTGTTGCCTGTATCCAAGCCACCTCGGCCGCAGTCAGTCCTATGGGCATCGCACTTGATTTTTGTATATTTGCCTTGTAACCAGATAGGCCCCCGTATTCACTTATGACTCCCTGTAATGCCGCTAGTGACTCGATTGGGTTCGTCAGGGTAAGGAGGACGTCGTCCGCATAAGCAGCGACCGTGAATTCTTCTCCCCCTACCCTGACTCCGCCTATGTTTGGGTGTCTGCGTATCGCCTGAAGTAGGGGTTCCAGAGCCAGGACAAAGAGGAGGGGGGACAGTGGGCACCCTTGTCTGGTTCCATTATGCAACCTGAAGGGAGTCAGGGGGGCACCTGTTATTTGTATCTGTGCCCTGACATCATGATACATTGCCTTCGTTATTTGCATAAACTCTTCCGGAATCCCCAGATGTGTCAATACCGAAAACAAAAAGTTCCACCGAACCCTATCGAAGGCCTTCTCCGCATCAATCGAGACCACTAGGGAAGGTGTACCAGTCGCCACTTGCTTCCAGATTAGATCGGTAGTCCTTCTGGTGTTTTCGAACAGTTGCCGACCCTGGATGAACCCGACTTGATCGGCATGGATAAGTGAAGTCAGGAGCGGATTCAGTCTATCCGCCTGTATTTTGGCCAATATCTTTAGGTCCTGGTTAATCAATGAGATAGGCCTATAATTTTCAGGTTGGAGTACGTCCTTCTCCGGTTTGGGCAACAGTATTATCGTAGCCAATGCCATCCCCGGATCTAACCTTCCCCCTTGCCGTAAGTAGTTGAATAACGTCACCAGTCGGGGCGTAAGCTCTTCCCTAAAAGTTTTATAATACGTCCCATCGAATCCGTCTGGGCCTGGTGCCTTATTGCCTTTTAGACTTGTTATTGCTTTGTCAACTTCTTCTACGCTAATTTCTGCAGCCAGGCTTTCCGCCGCCTCCCCCGTCAGTCTGGTCATTCCTAGACCTTCAAGGTATCGCGAGATGTCATCGTCCCCTCGTCTCTCCTGAGCTGACCCGTCCGGTGTGTGATTGTACAGTTGCCCGTAGAAGTCCTCAAATACCTTTGCAATATCAGCCGGTTTTGTTTTTGTAGTGCCATCCGGATGCCTGATGGCCATAATGTGGGATCTGCTGTGCCTGGGCCGCAACGTCCTAGCCAGGAGCGTGTCCATTTTATTTGCCTTATCAAAGTATGTACGCCTGGACCACGTCATGGCTCGAGCCGCGTCATCAAGCAGAAGGGTACGTATGTTCCTACGAACCGCCTCTAGGCGGCCGAGAGTCTCATCGTCCGGGGCAGATTGGTGTTTTTGTTCAAGGTTCCGCAGCTGTTTTAACAAAGTCTCCAGTTGTTGGTGCTTCAGTTTCTTCTTCCTCGTGGACAATTTGATCAAGTTCCCCCTTATGACCGCCTTATGCGCTGCCCATACAGTACTAATGCTCACGTCCGGGGTGGTGTTCTCATTAAAGTAATTTGTTATAGCCGTTCGAACGTCTTCTATTATCATCGTATCCCGCAGCAACGACGCATTTAGCCTCCAGCTCCAAGGGCTCGTGACGCATAAATTACCAAGTATGATAGAGGCATCCGCATGGTCAGACCAGGATATGTTCCCAACCTCCGATCCCACTATCCTGGGCATGCCCGTCGCGTTAATCAAGAAGAAGTCAATCCTGGAGTAAGTTCTATGGGGGGCCGAGTAAAACGTATACTCCCGGTCCAGCGGATGTTGCGCCCTCCATACATCGATCAATCCCGTGCCCGCCATGAATGCCTTCAGCAGGCGGTCCTGCCCCCCCCTCCCCTGCGATCTCGGGCCTCCATCCCGTGAGCTCCTATCTATCGCCGGACACGGGGCGGCATTAAAGTCTCCCCCCATAAGGATCATACCATGAGGCAATGCGGCAATCTTACCTCGCAGCTTATCCCAAAACCCTGCATCTGGCTGATTCGGGGCATATATATTAATCAAATGGATGTTGTGAGAGTGTAGGGTCCCCGAGACAATAATGTATCGTCCCTCTAGGTCTACATCCTGGGCAAGCACCTGGAAGGGGCAAGTACGTCGAATAACTATGGCCACCCCATTCCGTTTACGGTGGGATCTAGCTTCAAATGAACCCGTATATATATGATCTCTTAAGCTGAAAGTAGCCTGTTTGGGGAGGTGGGTCTCTTGTAAGTACGCTATGTCCGAGTCCATCCTTTTCAAGGCCCGAAACAGGAGACGTCTCTTTTTAGGGGCGTTAAGGCCCTTAACATTCAGAGTGGTAAGCTTAATCTCCATTCCGAAGCACGACGAACTCTGCTAATACTGCTGCGCCCTTGTCTGTACAAATAGTCGCTAGTCGAGCGTCCGAACCCCCGTCCAGGGCTAGTAGCTCGCCCGCCCCCCCCTGAGCCCTATAGAAGGAGGATACAGAAGGTAAAGAGGGAGAGAGAAAAAGAAGAGAAAAGAAAAACAGAGATATCATCCGGACACCGTCCGACATGACGAGAAAAAACAAACGAAAAAATCTGGTCTTACAAAATGCCAGAAAAATATGGGTGGCGTGTGCCCACTTCCCCCTCACGATCAACGTGTGAAGGGAACTGAGGATCCCTAGAGTCCCGCCTCCCACGCGCCCAGGAAATCCTATAGTGACCTTCTGTTCTATCACAATACTTCCCTATACCGAACCTTAGTCCTCCTCCCAGTGCCAACCCCCCATTATCCTTCCTGCAGTGTTCGAGGGATGCATACGTAGGGTCACCTCCCGTCTCCCACCCCGTTCAACATTGAAGATACATATCCTGTTCCCCGTGTAGGCCCCACCCATCCCTCAAGGGCCACAGATGAGACATCCACCTAGCTCAAAACCAATGGGTCTCCTCAAAAAAAACTCTCCCGCCTCCCTCCTGATCCGCGCCCAAAAGGAGGGGGTGCGCCTCTGCGTCAAACGGTGCACATCCCTGCTTCAATTCCGAAAGGGAGGTGGGCCCAAGTGCATAAGAAGTGAGGGGATCCTATCCAAGTGTCGTGGTGACAGGTGGGGCCATGCTCAAAGGTGTTAAGCAAAAAGCCCCAATATGACCTCCCCTAAGGCCCTCTATGAAACCCCCCCTCCCTTAAACCTTGGGACCTCACCGCTCACCCCTAATCGATACTGGCAGGAGCCACGGCAGCAAAATTTAAGGTCCCCATTTAGGAAGAGCTACCTAACGTGCCCCGTCGCTACCCACCCTTCTTAGGCTGTGTCAGTACATCACATTCAAGTTGTACACGCATATACATAATAAATTAATACATTAAATAAAACAACACAAGGCAAAACATACCATACAGAATACGTCGAGAACCAGGGTAACATAGTATATTTTCCAATCATTATTCGCTAGATCCCTCTTGCGAAGGCGATCCTATATCTCTCAAAGGGCACCAGGAATAAACACGCCCCTAGGACCTTAGCCAGATGGGTATAGATCCTGGGGTGATTAGTTCCGGAATACCCTAACCTGTTGCGTCCTAATTAAAGAATCAAGTAGTGAGTGAGGACCTCTCAAGCAAGTAAAGTGGTCTGCAAACCTATTGGTGCTGCGGTGCGAACATACAGGTTATTCGCCTCCGCATAGTATTATTCGGGACCTGGTCCCCTTGCTATATGTTATGGTTTTCTTCTTACATAAATTTTTCGTTGTTTGTTTACGGGTTTTTCAGTTTTACAGATGGCAGTTATTTTTATTTATTCAACGTTTAAGTATTATTTTTATTATTTTTATTATCTTCCCTTAACGGCCCGCTCACCTACATCTCCCCATCCCACCCCCCATATAAAGATGGCTCTGCGGGGTAGGCTGGTAGGGTAGTTGCGGAGGTGTTACTTAGCAAAATCACAGGGGACCCCAAGGCACCCACCGCAACACGTGCGAAGGGCGGCCCGGCAAGTCGCTCTACCCTACTACCGATACTTCATCCCTACTCGCCCCTGAACTTAAACACAAAACAAGTTCCCCCCCCCCACCCCCCCCCCTAATCAGTATGGAGGGCCAACAGGGTATATATACAGTTTAGTAATATTATAGCTGAAGTCGCTATTTTAACTTTCCTTTTAGGGGTCTTTACATTGTGGGGAAGTGTAACTTCTATTAGTGGTAGTAAACATCATCATCGCATTATTATTTTCCCTATCAGGTTTCTTTACGTTTTGGGAAGATGGAAATTCCGTCAGCTTTACTATACATGGATTACAATTTACTTAAATTCCCTGTTTGTCCCCTTATTCGTACATATACACATATACATTGAATTTATTTTTGTATGGGTTTCTATTATTATGATTTTTTTTTTTTTTAAATGTAATTTGCCAATTCTTTATCGTGGGTACTTCCGTCCCCATTCCCCCCGGGGGGGCAACTCTCCACCACAACCCACTGCAATACAAAAACCACTACCGCCGTATCAGGGGAGGGGCGGAAGGCACCATTGAAAACCTCCGCTGCAGCGGCATGGGGGAGACGTATCCCCCAAGGGGCAGCAGCGGCGTAGAATATACAGAACCAGTACAACAACAAACAGGTTAACCAGTCCCATAGGGGTAAGCCCGGATCCACCTGGGTGGAAAGTTCGTCACCAAGGGCATCAAGGGCATCATGCGGGGTGGTAGGCCCAGGTGCATGGCATCCGGAGTGTAGCGGAGAGTAAAAACCCGGTCCCCACCCAAGCTAGCGGAAGAAAAAACAAAAGAAAAAAGGCCCGATCCAAGCCCTCATGTCTCTGTTAGGTCCCAAGGCAATGAGCGGGACAGTGGCACCCATCCGCCCCCGTTGTAAATGCAGGACCCCGGATCCGAAAAACGAAAGGCCCAGCAGGGAGTCCGTGAGGGGAATACGGGAAAAAACCAAATCCCAAACCCGAAACAGGGGGCCCAACCCGTTCCCCACCCCAAAAAGAGGGGGGAGGTAGACACCGCATCCTCCTCCAGGCCCAGTGCCCTCATTCCAACGAAGGGGAGAAAAAACCCACAAAGAAAATCACAAAAAAAGGGGGCTAGATAGTACGATACCCTCTGCATTTATCGGTGACCCCTCCGTCCCGCTGCTCGCCACTCCTGAGGCATCAGGGGAAGATCCGCAGGATACATCGCCACGTCAGGGAGATCCGAAGGCGGTTGTATGCCGAGGCCGCTCAGTAGCCGGTGGGGATCTCCTCCCGGTGTAAGGACGTGCGCCCGGTCTCCCCGGAACACCATCAACTTGAAGGGGAATCCCCACGCATATTTGACGCCTGCACCTCTCAGGGCTTCTGTAATGGGTCGCCAGTCCCTTCTCCGTTGCAGCGTGGAGGGGGCCAAGTCATGGTAGAGGGAAACCATCTCACCAGCGTACAGTATGGGCCCTTCACGGCTCTTTTTCATGAGCGCTTCTTTAGTGCTATAGTAAAAGAAGCGGATTATAACATCACGTGGGGAGTTGTTGTCGCGCCGTTGACTCCTGAGCGCCCGGTGGGCCCTTTCCATGTGCCAGCGTTCCTCCGGTAATTGCGGGAGCAGTGGCTTCAGGATGGTAAGTATAAGCCCCTGTAGGTCTTCATCGGAGCTTTCCGGCAGGCCCCTCATACGGACATTGTTTCTCCTGGACCGGTTAGCCATATCTTCAAGGGCGAGGTCCATGTCCACCATATGAGCAGACACGCCGTTCACTCGCTCCACTACGGCATTATGGGCCTGCGTTAAGGCCTCTGCGCGGTCCTCGAGTTTCGACGTCCGTTCTCCCAGGGCACCGATCTCTGCCTGCAGGATCGCTGTACTATTCGCAATTTCGCCGGCTAGGAAGGCCCTAACCTCCGCCAACTTTGCCAGGATCGAGTCCCGGTTCTCAGGGGATGCCTCCCTGTCTGCACGAGGAGAGGTTTGCGGGGTAGTACCAGCGCCATCTTGGGTCCCCAGGCGGCTCTGTTTCTGTGCCGACATGAGGTCCAGGACGGTGCCTCCAGAATCAGGTCCCTTCTTGGACAGCTTTTTGGTACTTCTCTTCTCCATTGCGGAGCAATTTTAGGGTAGAATTTTCGAAAAAGGTCGCTTTTGTAAGCTATTTGGGCGCGTTCGTCGGGAGCCCTAGTGAGACACGTCTAGTCTCATCGACGGTCAGACCACGCCCCTATCAGGAGATTTTAATCACAGTTTTACATCACAGGTTTTTATAAATTCCATTAATTGTATTATTTCTTCTGCATGGACACCATCTTAAATCTTAAATGGACACCACAGACCCCTAAAGCATTGAAGTATTGCTGAAGTCTTTTATCTGTGAAGAGTGTATCCTATTTCATTTTACATAGATTACAACAGAAATTTTCACTTTTATAAATTAACCTAGTAATTTCGGCAATTTGGACATTCGGATGCTTCTGGATGTCCGAATTGCCCAAATTGCCGAAGTGTCAAAGTGCCGAATTTCAGAAGTGCCGAACCGAATTGCCGAATTTCGGAAGTGCGAAGTGCTTTGGATTTCTGAAAAGTGGCAAAACAATAGAGGGAGGGAAAATTATGTGAATGATGACAGGAATCTAACCCTAACCCTACCCCTAGATTTGTAAGTGTTTGTGGTGGTTAGGGGTAGGGGTAGAGTTAGAGGTAGGATTATAGGGTAGGATTTGGGTTGGGGTTAGGGGTAGGGTTATGGGGTAGGGTTAGTGGTAGGCGTAGGGGTAGGATTATAAGGTAGGGTTTGGGGTGGGGTTAGGGGCTGGGTTTGGGTTAGGGATAATTGCCGAAGTCCCAAAGTGTCGAAGTGCCGAATGACCAAAGTCCCGAATTTCGGAAGTGCCGAACCGTACCGAAGTGCTGAAGTGCCGATTACCAAAGTCGCGAATTGACAAAGTTCTGAATTTTGAAAGTGCCGAACGGAACCAAGTGTTTTGCCCACGCACATACCTAATATTAATGAACACATAACCAGAAACAAGCACATGCTGCATAGCCAGGTATTCAATGTGATCCTGTCACACTACCTAAATACAATGTTCCCAGCATCCCCTCTCAACCACCCTCCCCCTATTAGTTTTACAAAGCACTATACTACAGATCTTTCTTTTCATAATAGACATGTAGCGGGCCTGCTAGCAACCCGACTGGTTGCCCTAGTTCAGCCACTTCTTGTCCCTAGAAGGTAACCAGTTATAGTACAGAGAGACCCATTCCCCACCCAGTAACCGGACGACACACAGTCCTGGGGGTACAACTACAACTTTATTGGCCACACTCGGGTTTTTACTTTCCCCATGCAAGGGGTGGATTACACACAATGACAATGTCCCCTCCAGGGGGTCCCACCACTCCATGCCTCCTCCCAGGGTCCTCCCCCTCCCAGGGACCTGTGCGTGTGACAGGAACTTCAGTACTTTTGTCCCCAGTCCCCACCACCCATCACCAGGGCTCTTTATCCCATGAGCATCTGTACCTGGGAGTCCCAGCTCTGGAAAGTTTTCCACCCCTGTTACTCCCATCCACAGAAAGCCTGCCAAACCGCCGTTGTCCCCAAGAGAGTGTTCCCACAAATCTCAGGGACCCCCAGAACGGTAACCGCCTCCGCTTGTGTGATCCCTGGGTGAAACCAGGCAATGGAAGTGTCTCCTTTCGGGACACAAATGCTCCCCCTGGCCACCGTTCATCTATAGGAACAGCGGCCGCCCAGGGAAGCACTCATTAATTACTTCCCTTGCAGTTTCACACTTCTGTTGCAAGTTGCCAACGTTGTAATTGATTGGTGTGAACATTCCAAGGGGCACTGAGGAGGTCCTCGTTCGGAAAAAAATTAGGTGGGAAGCAATCCAGGAATGCTCCCCCTAGATGGCGTTCGTCTAACTTAATGGGACACCACGCAGGGTCGGCACGCGCCGAGGCTTCCCTTGCGGTTTGGGCTTTTGACACCTAGTTATGAAGTGTGAACGTTCTAAGACAACATTCTAAATGAGATTGCGTAGTGGTTCCCTTCAGGAGGTGAACAGAACTTGTTCGTATGGGCCCTCCCGAACAGGGAGCAGGTAAAACACAGGAATATAACACAACACAGGGGAAACATGGGGAATAATACATAACATTTCACAAACAGGCAGCGGTCCTGCCACACAGCTCCCCCTTAACCACAAGCCGGCATACAGAGTCTGATCCCAACAGATCAGCTTGGGGATGTCTGGTGAGGGCTCTCAGATCATTTCTTCAGGGCTGTCTGTCTTAAAAACCCATCAGCATTGCCATTTTGCTTTCTGGGTCTATAGTAGATGGTAAAGTCATAGGGTTGTAGAGCCAAGCTCCATCGTAACAGCCTGGCATTGTCCCCAAAGACCCTGTTAAGCCATACTAGCGGGTTGTGATCCACAAGCAGGGTGAATTGATGTCAATAGAGGTAGGGCTGTAGTTTTTCAAGGGCACACACCACCGCCAGGCACTCCTTCTCAATGGCGGCGTAGCTTACCTCCCTGGGTAGTGACTTTCTGCTGAGGTAAGCCATGGGGTGTTTGCCGCCATTGTCGCCGACCTATAACACAACACAAGGGAAACACAGGGAATAACACATAGTAATTCACTAACAGGCAGCGGGCCTGCCACAAGACAGCTTTGAGAAGCAGCTGCCTGATAAATGATTAAAAAACACTAATCTCTTCCTGCATCAACAAACTGTAGAGATCCGGGCCTAAGGAATCCCATATCTGGGGTTTCAGCCACCCCCTTCCCAAAGGAATGCCTATGCTTTTGCGGGAAACAAAATCAAAACTATAAAATCTCTTTTTGAGCTATTACTTAATGCATAAATTAATGATTTATCTAAAAAAATACGGAACACACAAATCCTCTACATTTTAGTAGTAAAACTAAAACTCACTTTATTAGTGACTGTCTTTTATTCCATCAAGAAAAAGACCTGGCAACATTTTGATCTTGATGGTCTTGGGAATAGGACCAAGATCATACAAGTCTGCTGCTTACTGTGATGAGTGCTTGCATATTATTTGTGTATACACTTTTTACAGAGTGCACATTAATATATAATTTTGATAGTATAATTCATTATGTGAGTGACTGTAAGCTTGGATGATTGGAAGATAAAGTAGTGAGTGGTGGTGTTGTTTGAAATGGGTAGAGATGAGCACTTGATGGAACACTGGACCATCTGCAAATGAAATGTCACCTAAATGTACTTTGTGCTACCTTGCAGGTGATCCATTGCATGAATTGACCACCTACAACATATTTTGTCACCTTTCCTGCATTCACACAACCCTTTAAGAAAACCTATGTACATTGAGTGGGTAATGAAAATGCAATATGTCAGATGATTATACCATCCCTTAAATTTGTGTTTGGTTAATACCTTTGATTAACAAAGAATATTTTTGTTGTAATAGTTTACGATGATTTTATCTGATTATAGACTTTTTGATGCATAGCATAGGAAGTGTATAATTAAAGTTACAGGTACTAAACACACCTTTTATTGCTTACTGTACGGTACATGTACTACTACTAACTGACTATCACTTTCGTCTTTAATATTGATATTAATTCTAGCGCTCATTCATATGAACTTTGCCAGTGATAAATCTTTACAATTGTTTTGCACCAAACCCATCTCTTTATAAAATGTTTTATATTTGATGTATTTTTATCAACACAAGCTGTCTCTGTTTGTTGCAACCAATGCCCGATACATGTTGAATGTTTCACTAAGTGGTCTTTGTAGCGGAGCTCCCTGTACCCCTGGCTGGGTATCTCAGCCAAGGACCGCTTCCTAGCTGGAACAGTCGCCGTGGCTTGACTGGGGCCTTGGAACTGCTCCTTCCTGGAGCCAAATGGGGAATTCGATCTAGACACCCCCAGGCACTGGACGACACTCAGTCCTGGGAGCTCTAGTCCGTACAAGGACTTTCCCCGTTGAATCCCCTGCAAGCTGGAACAGCAGACACAGGGGTTAAATCTTCTTCCCTCCAAAAACAGGACGACACACAGTTTTGGAGTGCAAGCTGGAATCTGTTTAATGGCAGCCACAACTGGCCTTATATGCAGGTCCCCATGCAAGGGGCACTCCCCCCTGAACTTTGTGGGGGACTGCAGCACAAAGTCAAAGACCAATGACAAAGGTGTTTAAATACATGACACTCCCATATACAATTAGATAATCAATCCTCTGTGCATGGGAGATAATTGGATCAGGTACTGTACTAATCTAATCCAATTATCTCAAAGCACAGAAAAACCATGCAATACAACAACACTCCAAAAGTACCCCTAAAACACACGGAAACCCCACAAAAGTCATATCCCCCTGATAGCCCAGATCTGGGGGACCAACATATCCATAAATCACCCAGATCAGTTCAGGGGTTCTGGATTTCCATGGAAGTCATAATTTTGACTGACCGTGCACATGGTCCTATGCCCAAAACAGTTCCATGAAATCAGTGCTAACGGTCGGTCAACTTCGGTAGTCTTTTACAGGTTTCCCTGCAGGGTCCATAGTCTGTGGGCATGAGGCTGGCAAGCAAACTCCTCCAGGAGCTCGTAGTAAACCCACATGGGAAGGGGAGTTTGTCACAGTCTTCATCAAATGTTGTTTTTATGTATATATGCCAGTATATTAAGCAAACTAAGGTCTTAAACTTTATGCCATGCTGCAATTTTGTTTATTGTTTGCAGGCAGCAAACAGCTAAATGATGATTGAAAATTTGCAAAAGAAAACTACAGTAAATGTTTTCATTCTTTTGGGATTGACAGACTATCTAAAAGTACAGGTACCACTCTTTGCTCTCCTCTTAATGGTATATGCTATGATAGGGAATTCAGCAATAATTGATGTTGTGGTTAATGACCCTCATCTACACACTCCCATGTACTATTTACTTTGTAATCTGGCTTTTATGGAGATGTGCTACGTTTCTGTAAATGTTCCTAAAATGTTAACTAACTACATAACGAATAGTCTAACTATTAATTTCAAAGAGTGTTTCATTCAAATACATTTCCTCTATTTGTTTGGTTCCATTGAATGATTTATACTGTGTTTTATGACTTTTGATCGATTCGTTGCTATAAGTTGCCCTCTCTAAGATATTCAACACTTAAGAGTCATTTAGCTTACTTCCTTATGCTGTTTTTTAGTTTGACTGTGGCTTTGTGCATGCAATGCTCCATTCTGTTTTGACCTCTCAGATACATTTCTGTGGATTGTTGTATTTCTTTTGTGATGTTCCACCTCTGTTTGTAATTGAATGTTTTGATATTACTGTGAATGAGATCATCTTTAAATGTGCAAGTAGTTTTGTAGGTATAAGCACTGCACTTGTTATAGTCATATCGTTTGCATATGTCATTGTTACTTTTGTTTCCATGAAGGCTACCGAAGGAAAATGGAAACCCTTCTCAACTTGTTCGTCACATATTATTGTGCTTGCAGTGTTTTACGGATCAGGATTATTCACTTATACCTCTCAGAGTCCCAACTCATCAGTGGGGAATGTAAGTACATTATCCCTAGGCTACAGCATCCTTAGTCCATGCCTTAATCCTAAAATATACAGCCTACGAAAGAAGGAAATAAAACAGGCCATGGGAAAGTTTGTTAAAACAGTTGTTCTAACCCTCAAACTCTGAAATATTTCCATATATGTTCCCTTATTAAAGTACATTTTTCCTAAACATTGTTTATTTGCAGTTAGTTGTTGGGAGTTTATATCTCCTTAGATTAATTCAAGACTCTTGGATCTAAGCCATAATATAAGTTACATTCTGAGAACGAATATGAATGGAAATCCAACATCAGAGAGAGTTCTGGATTACTATACTAATAAAACACTAATGATCAGAACTTTGTGGGTGGGCTTATGATCAGAATATGAATGCAATGCATAGATTGAGAGAGCAGTGCTACTTTGACAATGAAAATCTAGCAGATCTAGTAAAACATGTATGATAGAGCTGGCAAATAAACCACAGTGCAACTGATCTCAACCAAAATGGGCAGGTATTGGGTATTCTTAAATCTTTTTTTATTTTGTTCTCCTTTTATGTTATGGAATCTACTCAGGTTCCAGGTTCTACAGAATCAGAAAATGTCTGTGTGTTGTAATTAATTATTATACGTACTGTAAGTATATTATATAAAAGCATATAAAAGCACTATCATTCTGCTGAGAAAAGATATATGTTTCCATCCCATACGCTCTTCTCTTTATTATCAAAGTGTTCCATTCATCTAATTGAGAGGGTTGTTGCTACTTTCTTATACATACGAACAGTGTATAATTTTGTTTCACTATGTTTGTTTTCTATTTCTTTGTGTGGCATGAATACCAGGATGGTCTGCTCCACAATTAAATCTAAGAAGCTATCATGATCAATAAATGTTAGTAATGAAATATTCCTAAAATAAATATATCTTTAATTTCTCTGAATAATACCATCAAAAGGTTAACCTTTAAAACAATGACACTTTTCCTTACTTTTAGTGTCTCTATCCTATATCTCTCACGAGTCACAACTGTTACTAAGTCACATACACAAGCTGAAGAGCAGGGACCTGTCGCACGAAACACCCACCATCAATGCACAGGTCTGTAAGTGTCTGCTGTGGCTGAAATTGGGGGCTCTGTGTGCCCATCTGCCCATCATTACCCACTTTTGTTTTTGGGAAATATATATATAATTAAATATGTCTGCATTGTCACACTGCCCTCTTTGCATTGCAGCAAATCATAATGTTCTGTTTAGTAATTTTGTGCAGTCCTCCCTAGGTGACAGGTAACAGAAGGGTGCACAGCACACACCCTCCTGCCTGAGCAGGCACTTACAGGCACTTACAGACCAACACATTGTGCAACAGGTGCTTGCTCTGGAACTGTTATGCTCAGCTCCCTCACACACCTTGTACTGCTGTTGGAACTGGGATAAGCTACAGGGAGCTGGAAAGTCTGTGAGAGAGATCCCTGCAGCATCCAACTGGACACCAAAGAAGAGGTTCCACTCCAGTTTTCCTTGTCAAGGTAACAACTGAAACGTCAAGTGGACTTCAGTATGAAAAAAGGTTGGGTTGACTTGGGGGTAAAAAAAAAAAAAGACTTAATTAATATATAAATAATTAATCGTGTGTCTGTGTGTATGCAATTATGAGTGTGTATATCAATGTCTGCATGTAAGAGTCAGTGAGTGTATATAAGCGTTTGTGTGTATATATAAACGTGTCTATATGTCTGTGCATGTATATCAATGTGTGTGTCTGTGTCCTTAAGGGGTTAAAAGACCATGAAAGAAGCTACTGACCGAGACGGACGCATGTCGGATGAGCTCCGACCATCACCGCCACATTTCGGCAATTTATAACCCCTTACCACCGCTGGCAAACCGGATCACGGGCACTAATAGCAGTCATGGGCCGCAAGCTGAAGAAGCAAAAGCCCGACAAGCCCAAACCGGGTATGAACATAGGAGATCTACTCCGGCAGGCCCACGGCACAAGCAGGCCCAAGATGGCCGCCGACATGGATGAGTACTCAGACTCCTCGGAGGACTCGATAATGGGGATGGGATCCGCTGGGGTCCCCCTCCCACCACGGCCCCAAACGGCTCCAAAGAACAATGACTCGGCTCCGGTGACAAATGCCACTCTGAAAGAGCTACTACACGGCCTCCAACTCACCTTGCAAGCCGACATGGCCTCACTCAGGGCAGATCTAACAGGCCTGGTAGGCCGCCTGGGGATGGTGGAGACGACAACGGCTGAACATGCCCAGACGATCACCACTCTCTCTGGTGCAGTCCGGACCTTACAGAAACAGCAAGCCACCTTGGAACAACGCCTGGCTGTGATGGAGGATAGCAGGCGCCGAAATAACCTCAAGATAAGGGGTGTCCCAGAGGCGATCCCAGACGCAGAACTCCCACACCTGGTAAGAAGGCTGCTAGGGGCACTACTTACACCTAAGCAAGCAAAAAGCATAATGACTGACGGGATCTTTCGCATACCAAAGCCTCAAAAAGCCCCCGAGACCGCATCCAGGGATCTGGTGGTCAGATTCAGCAACGGCAGGGAGAAAGCAGCGGTACTAGCAGCAACCAAAGGGAAATCCCCACTTTCCTTCGAAAGCATGGCACTCACGTTCTATTCCGACCTGTCTGGGGACACCCTGAAATGGAGGAAGACGCTCCAACCACTTACCTCACTACTGCGCACCCACGCCATCCCTTATCGCTGGAGACCACAGCGGCTACTCCACATCCTGAAAGAGGACTCTGTGCACGCGGTCAGGGACATTAAGGAGGCGGCTGCCATGCTGGAAGCCATCGGCCTCCCACGAGACGCGCTCGCCCAAACAGGCCCGAGCCATACCGCTAACACGCACAATTGGGACCCCTCTAGGGTTATTCCGTTTGTTCCTCAGAGGACCCGCTCGGATGCCAATGCGGGGGCCACGACTTGAGGTGAAGCAGGGCTATCCAGGCTCCAAAGGGACATCACCCACCACTATTTTTCTTTTTTATACCCATGGTTTGGGGGTCAAATGTAACTCCTCTTTATTAAGTTATATGTTCGCTAAACTGTATATAGTATATGATTTTTCGTTAGATAGCACAACCTATATAGTCTCATTAAAGCTAGACTAGTTACAGGAATGTACAGGGTTAATGTAACTTGGTATCAGTGTACTAGTCATCATACCTGTCTACTGCTTAGTCAAATAATATACGTGACTAATTATCTATTGCTAGACGGCTTGCATGCCAACTGCGCTTGTCCCAAGGGGGAAAAATTCTGTCCTACTTTCATTAACATCGTCCAGACGACACACATAGATAACTAAGAGTATATAATATAACACGTATGCGACCTACCACGCCATTGTCGGAACACTGTGGAAACTTAGGATAAGCAGACGCGATGCCGACCTATGGAATGTTTCTTAATTCACTCATTAGGCTACACAAATTTACTCTTATGTCCCTATATAAAAGGGAAAACGTGAACAGAGAATATTCACACTTGTGCTTTGGCCTGTGGGCCTCTGTAAAACCTGTTAACTCTACCTACAATCAAACATACACCACTTAGAACAAGCATAGATGTTTCAAGACGCATGCAGGGAGCTGTACCTACACGACTATACACTTTGGTTACACCAACCCAACTTACGTAGTGACGCAAATAGTTTGGTTACTTCCCAACGATATACGATGGTGTTAAAAACGGCAAGCGAAACCTATTCCAAGTCCACTGCCTTTTACCAAAGGTTAAAAGCCGGGAGATAACCCGTGACACCTCAGGCTAGTTATTAAAATTTAGTTTTATCTTAACTTTTTATTCTTATGCTCAAACTCTGCATGTCAGTGATGTCAGGATGCCGTAAGCCAGCTCGATCACACACAAAGAGATATCGACTAGACATGTCAGCATAGCATAATACGTATAACAAAAAACTAAAATTGTGCACAATATTCCAAGCCACTGTATAATCTATGTTTACATATATATATGCACGCTGTTGTGGCGTATAACTGCGCTTTGTACTTTCCTGCACAACAAAAATAAAGAATTAAAAAAAAAAAGACCATGAAATAAGGGTGTGGGTAGAAAAAAAAAGTATTTATATATTCAGTGAAATATAAAGTTGCTTGACAAAATAAAATGTCAGTGTTATAAAACATACAATAGTTTTTATTATTTTTGAGTATTCATATTTCAAATATTTACTATTCCATTCTGTCCACTGTTGGTAATGTAGCCACTAACTTATTGTTTTTTACTAGTAATATTAGTTCTTGATACTAAGAATTCTCTTGTATTCATATGGGGTCTAAGAATGATGATGTGGCACTTGGGAGCAAAAATACAACAAAGAAGACCAAGGCTGGATGAAAGTATTGCAAAAATTTCCACTGCAACCATGTATTTTCCCTTTGTGCTGACATAGGCTGGGATGAAGGAGATCCAAACACTTGTGAAGACCAACATGCTAAAGGTAATAAGCTTAGCCTCATTGAAGCCATCAGGTAAATCTCTTGCCAAAAAAGCAACTACAAGTGTCAAAAGGGCTAAAAAACCCAAAAAGCCCAGGGCTACATAGAAAAATATTACTGAACTATCTGTGCACTCTACTGTTATTATACCTTTAGATACTTTCATGTTTAGTTCAGGAGAAGATGGGTATAGCATTACCCAACAAGTGCAGATTATGGTTTGGATGCTGGAACCAAAAAATATCATTGAATTTGGAATCGAAGAACCCACCCATTTCCGGAGAGAGCTGTTTGGTTTGGTGGCACTGAATGCTATAACCACCGTTATCGTTTTAGCAAGAATTGAGGACACACAAAGTGAAAAAATTGTTCCAAAAATAGCTTGACGGACAAGACAAGTTATTGATAAAGGTCGTCCAATGAATAAAAATGAACAGAGGAAACACAGCAGGATAGCCACTAGAAGCAAGTAGCTCAGAATTCTGTTATTAGCTTTTACTAGAGGTGTATCACGATACCGTATAAAGACACACAGCACAGATACTGTGATCAAAGAACTGACACTGCTAATACTGGATAAAGCAATACCAAGTGGTTCATCATATGATAGAAACTCAATCATTTTTGGGATGCATTTAACTCGATTGTCGTTAGACCACTGGTCTTCAGAGCATCTCACACAGTCAGTAACATCTGCATTAACAGAAGAATATATAGAGTTAATTGTTATTCACTATAGTGATACTATTCATTTGAATACTTATATAATTTTCTAGTGTCATTTGAAAAAATAAAATAAAAAAGGTTTTCATATGAGGCTCACTATCAATGTTCCAACAATAAAATTCTGTGTTTTAGGTAAGCATCAATTAGTATTTATTATGACTTATTTTAGGAATAAAATCTACTTTACTCTCTGTCTCTTTTCAATGAATATATGAAGATAGCACTCTAGAACTGCAAGGCTTGGCTCAAACTGAGAGCTGCTGCCTCTCATTTTAGTAATCTGTTAGTAAAAATTATTGTAGAATGTAATATGTGATTCTCAGTTTGTAGCCCTGTTGATAGTTTGAACATACCTGTCTGGTTAGAAATTTCTCCATCAGAACATGGAATACAATCGTAGCAACAAAAAGGTTCTCCTTCTCGAGGTGCCTTCCTAAATCCAGGCAAGCAACTATCAGAGCAAACAGAGGTCGGCACCTAAAAGTAAAAGAATACACAATTTAGAAATCAGAATTAATTTAAGCTAAAGTGAATGGTTTAGTTTAAATTTGCTGTGTTTATCAAAGTGAACAGATATTTTTAAGCCTAAATCCTATCTATGAGGGATCCCAGAGAACATTTATTTCATACATACTTGAAAAGTGCAAGAAAACTATGAACTCCAGAATTAATCCAAACATAAAAATTAATAACACATGACCTGCTGCCTGGCTCAAAGCTGGATTTTTATGCTAATTGCCTGTAGGCACCGTATTCAAAGGTGCCCCCTTGCATCCCCTTCCCCACCTCCCCCTGAAAAAATAATTGTGCAAGCAAAGTGAATTTACTGAATATATTAAGGGAGGCATGATAATATCTAAAAAAAAAAAAAACAACATATATTCAAATTTGACAACTGACTATTTATGCACATATTTCTGCTTGTAATGTAGTGTGTTTTAATCTGGAAGTATAGTATGTGTGTGCAGTTGTGTAAATGCATGCAGGGTTAAAATTTTTCACATGAATAGGATAAAATGGGATTTCATGTTTGAGTGGGGAAAAACAACAGAGTTCTCTTATTTAGGATGCTTAGAGTAAAGATGGTTAAACAATTGATATAAAGGGGTGATTAGGAATATTAAGTATAGGGTTACTGTGGGGTTAAATGTAATATTAGGGCACAGGCCATGATTATTTAGAGGAGTTAAACCTAAGATTAAAGGGAAACTCCAGTGCCAGAAAAACGATCGTTTTTCTGGCACTGGAGGGTCCCTCTCCCTCCCACCCACCAATCCCCGGTTACTAAACGGGTGAAAACCCCTTCAGTCACTTACCTGAGGCAGCGGCGATGTCCCTCGCGGCGCTCCTCCTTGTGATTGCGTCGGCCGGTGGGCGAGACTGATCTCGCCCACCGGCCGAGGAGACCTAATGCGCATGCGTGGAAATGCCGCGCTTGCGCATTACGTCTCCCCATAGGAAAGCATTGAAAAATCATTTCAATGCTTTCCTATGGGGTTTTGAGCGACGCTGGAGGTCCTCACACAGCGTGAGGACTTCCAGCAACGCTCTAGCACAGGTTTCCTGTGCTAGAAACTAGGAAGTGACCTCTTGTGGCTGTCTAGTAGACAGCCACAAGAGGTGGAGTTACCCCTGCAATGTAATTATTGCAGTTTATGAAAAACTGCAATAATTACACTTGCAGGGTTAAGGGTAGTGGGAGTTGGCACCCAGACCACTCCAATGAGCAGAAGTGGTCTGGGTGCCTGGAGTGTCCCTTTAAGGCAAATATTTTTTTCAGGCTTATTAAACTATAAGCTCACTTGCCATGTCAAGGCAAAACCTTGAGTCCTACACTAAGGTGAGCACACAGAAACTGGAGGAGCTGGGGCAGTTCTGAGGAGTTTCTGCAGTTATGCCATCAATCATAGGATGCAGACTGGGCTACAGAGGACATTTCTGTAATAATAATACCGGTGTAAAACAGATCTACAAATATAATTGTATGATAATATGCTGAGACACTGATCCGCATGCTGGGGATGCTGCATTTCAGCTGTCAGCTCTCCACAGTAGAAAGCAGAAAACTTAACTTCAATTCCTGGAAATCACTGCTTTGTCAATAGAGGTCCAATGTGCTCTCACTTTTTTAGTCTAATGTAGTCATATTAAAGGGACACTATAAGGACCAATACAACGTTAGCCTAATGAAGCAATTTTTGTGTATCGATCAAACCCCTGTAGTCTAAATGTGAAATTCTTTGCCATGTAGGATTTAAATCACCTTGTTTATACTGCCCTAGTCACAGCTCCCCTGCATGTGACTTGTACAGCCTCCCTACACACTTCCTGTAAGGATAGATATAATGTTTAAACTTCCTTTATTCTGTTTAATTTAGAATTGTTTATCTCCTGCCCTGTCAATAGTCTGTTAGAGCCTGCAGAAGCCTTGCATACATGATTACAGTTTAATTAGCAGAGAAGGAGATAAGAGCTTCTAATGTAAACACACCGTGCTGTGATAACTGATTGAAAATGAAACATGTTTTTCATGTAGTCTGTGTGAGTAACAGGCAGGAGAGATGTGGCTAGGGTTGCATAAACAGAAACAGAAACAGAAAACTAAAGTTTATTAAATAACGTTTTTGTGCTTAGAGTTTCCCTTTAAATATAGAAGTGTGCTCTTCTTGATTATGATAACATGCCGTACCTGTGTATACTTATATCCCCATTTTATGGCATTCTCACTCAGGACCAGTTTCTCTCCCTTGGGTCCCCAGTCATCAAAGATTCCAACTTTGACCATATCTCCTTTTAGATCAGGTGACACTTGCCAATTTAAGACATCATACAGCCCTTTCAGTTCACCCTTCTCATCAAAAGCCACCCTTTCCCCTCCTGTAGTCACAAGGTGTACATTCTTGATGTAATAGAAAAGCTTTAAGAAAAAACAGAAAAGCATAATATTAGTGGAAAATTATAAATCTGAAATAATTTATTTAAATAACAGTGAATAACCGTGAAATTGAAAGTTAATTTGTAAAGTTTAGTCAAAATAACTGATTTGCTAAATTTCTAAAAAAAAAAAAAAAACAATGCTATGCACTTTGTGAATTTGGTTTTGAGTATCACAATTTATCTCACTTCCAATAAGCTTTTATCCATTAAATCAGATTTCATAAATTGCAGCCTGTAATTGTATAACATTTTTTTTTTGGCAGTCAATTAGGAAACCTAATGAAATGCTACCACTTCAGCTAGATTATAGTACATTGTAACTACACACACAGCTTCATTGCCGTTAGCTATTTTGGCCTAACTTGATTTTGCTTTTATTATTTTTCAGTTCATCCCATATTGTGATAATCTACCTTTTTAGTTCATCCCATATTTTAATAATCTAATAATCTGATGAACGCCTCAATATATGATGATAATGCTGTTGGTGGTGGCTCATATGCCACATTCAAAACACACTATGAGCTTGGCACTTGTATGACACATGGACCAGATGATGTACAAGTGTAAGCTATTTCTTTATGTGACCAACACAATAAATGTTTCACAGAGATGTGTAACTTGCAGCCCAAAGGTCCAAAGTTTATATGACACCCAAACATAACTTAAAAAGCTTTGTGTGAACTCACAGATTATTTTTTTTTTTGCCTCCTTTTGGACCAACAGCTAAAACAAATCTGAGAAAGGCTAAACTTAATGGACATATGTCTCTTTTGAGCTATGTAACTATGTTGTCATTATCTAACCTTCCACTTCCCCGATCTGTCTCTTTTCTTTAATACTTATCATCCTCCCAACTACACCTACTGTATATAAAGACATGACTGGAAGTAAGGTATTTGATTAACCATTTAGAGGCAGATGAAGACTCTTGAGGGATGGATTGCCAGTAGTTTGAGATTTTGAGTAAAATATACCCTGGGCTCAGATGGCCAGTTTACTTGTTCCAGACAGGGTTTTACCCACACTTTAGTTCATATAAAGTATCTTGCAAGTCCTCACATTTTTGTAAATATTTTATTGTTTACAAAAATTTAGAGTGTTAGTGTTTATTATTCAGGAACTGCTGTGTTTAAGCGTAATGTTTATTTTGAAGTATTTATGAAATAAGGCCTCCCATGATGTTGTTCACCATGCATATAGACTTGTCATATTGCATTTTCAATTGTGGATTTTTAAATAATATCTTATTATATATATATTTTTTATTTTTTTTATGAAAAAAACGTTATGACGATAGTACACAGAAAATGATATGGATCTTTAAATACAGTGAGTGCAAATGACTAGAAATGTCTTTAGAAAATAGGTGTTAAATCGCCTAGCAAGCTAAATGTTTAATAAATGCTCCTGCAATTGATATCAGCTACATTTTTTTTTAGCACTATCAATAAATACTATCACATACCTGCCAAGGTTGAACATTTTCAACGTCTGTACATGTCCCATTGAAAAATGGCCCATTCCCTGATTCACAGAAAATCATGTTATGTATTGCTTGGGCCACGGCATATACAGCATTATACACGGAAACTGCTAATCTGAAGTTTTTAGTGTCATACACAGAGCTGTCAAGTTTAGTTAGGTCTTCATTACCCGTGCAAATGGTGGCATTAGTTCCATATAAAGATGAAACTGTATTATTGCTCAACCACTTACATGCAAAAACATACGCCCAGAATTCCTTTATAAATATATCTTTAGGGTAGTTTAAAGGATGAACGCTGTACAAAAAATTTCCGAAACCTGGGATATTGGAACTGTATTTTGCAAGACCTACAGTCCCATTCAAGGTTGCCCATAAATCATTTTGGGTAAACACAGCAGAAGGGATCCAGCTTCCCACTGCAATCCATACTTTCCCAACAATTTTCTCCTCCGTGACTGACTGTAGTAAAGCAATGAGCTCCGTAGCATAGGCATACAGGACAATGACATTGGCTGTTGATTTACGTATGACACTGACAATGTCATCCAAGTTCTCTTTACTCGGTGGGGTGGAGAGAGTTTTGGCAAAAGCCACACATATGCCATTATTATTCATCTCTGATTGTAGCTTCAGACTACCTTGATTCCCATAATCATTATTGGAGGCGAGTATACCAACCCAGGACCAGTTAAAATGCATGATCAACTGGACCACAGCCACTGGTTGGGAGTCAACAGTACCCACAGTTCTCAGAAAAGATGGAAACTGAGTTTTGTCAGCCAGAGAGGGAAGAGCTGATGCATAACTGATCTGCAAAGAAGAAAACGTTTGGAATGTATTACATAATAGGATGTGGGAAACAGTCAGCTCCTGAAAGACAGGAACACATTGGAATCTATTGGGCCATCTACTCTATCAATAGTTTGTGTTGTACTCAGGATATCTAAGCGTACTTTGAATATTAAACAAAACGTGTACAAATATTGAAAAAAAAAAAGATTTTTTGATTTTGGCTAAATGTATGACCCTATGGATTTTCTTTCCCTGAAAAAAAAGTTACATGAGTTTTAAAATCACAACAAAATAGCAGAGCTTTCAAGATTTAAGAAATGTAACACCATTTTCAGCAGCTTGGCAAATCCCTCTGAAATGTTTAGCCCAGAGAAGTGGGTGATCAGATGTTCAGTGCCAACCTCAAATGTAAAGGAGAAAGGTTCACTTGTGGTTAGTTTGTGATGGCTCATGGGGACAAAATGGTATAAATGTTTATAACCTGCAATTCATGTAATGGGTGCCAGGATTTCCTTAGAACTATATAGAGGAATCTCATTTCTAGATAAATTCCATTACAATTTCATTAATATTGATACTTACATCCTGAATTAGCCAATTTTCAGTTATCACTTTACTAGCTGTCCTGATGCACAGTGATGCACACTGATCAGTATGTCTGTACCACCTCACATTCCCTGAAATTATTACTCCAGCCCTATGTCTCAAGTTGTTACCATTTTATAATTTGGGTCGCAAGGTACTAGAATGATGTGAGCCTACAGAATCAACAACTACAAGAATACTTTGATTTTAAATCTGTAGTTATAACTATATGCAGTTCCAAAAAAATGTGTTATTATAAATGTATGGAGAGTGGAGACAAGATGTAAATCCAAAATGTATTGCGTAACGTACTATAAAAATACAATAATTCTACAGACATCCTTCTATACACTGGAGACAAGTTTACATTTTCTGTCAGTTATAGGTAGCGTAGTAACCAAAATTGCTCTTCTCTGCTCTGCTACTCTTAAAAAGTAGATTTTTTTTGAAAATGCAGAAGTACATATTTTTCTTAGATCAAGTTATGTAAAACAGATACTAGATAATTTAAGGAGAGGTTAAAGTCATATGATTCGTGAGCCGCCTATTGCATTATATTGGCATTGCATTGAAAATGTTCGATGATAGTAACTATCAATATCCTGGTCTATCATCATCTTGTAAAAAAAAGTTTAGATCTGTTCATTTGAGCTGTAATTCACCTTTATAAGAGTATGGATAAAGTTATTACATTTTGTATTCTTTAAGGAGAGAGAGTATCAGAGTATTAGAAAGTCTGTGATGTACCAACTCCTTGCACACAGTGTGTACGACGGTCTGCCTTGGTTAGTTAATTAAGTTAACTAAAATGTAGCTTTTTAAACAGCAATTGAAATGTGTAATGGTTAGCAATGCTTTCAGCCTCAAAACACAGAATTCACAGGGAATTTTAAATTTAAGGTCAAAATAGCCAAATTGGAAAAAGTCAGCTGCTCTGGCCTTAAATTCGAAATTTACTTTGAATTCACTTCAAATTCTCACTTTAGTAAATATCTTTGGAAAGCTTTTGGTACCCACATACATTACCTGTGGGAACAGAGTAAGCCCAAGTATCCTTGCCACAGCAACGGAACCAGATGATGGTGAATCTCCGACCACGGCAGCCAGCCTTGGAAGTTCTGAATTACAGCTGTAATTTGGCACACCTGTTTGCTTTCCTGAGAGATAGCTCATCACACTATCAATAGCTGCAGCATCTGAGTAACATGTGTCATAGACTTCATATCCTAGGCTTACATTTGGCATCAGAAAGGGATTTCTGTTTATCTCTTCTGTGGCATATAGCATTGCAAGAACATACTGATACTTCTCCGTATAGAACCTTGTAAGAAAAATAAACACATGCATTGCATAGAAAGGTGAGCAGACTCAATGTAAACTGTATTTAATGTGATTGGTGTATTTAACCTCTTCCTCCCCAAACCATGTACACGCAAGTTAAATTTTGTGTCGTATTACAAAGAATCAAATGTTAACCCCTCCATGGCTCTGATCTTGCCTTGTGCAGACACTGTAAATGACATCCTCAACTCCACCCTCCCTCTACAGGAGGCTCTCTGGCTCTCTGTATAGCCTACATTTTAGCAACCAGGATTTGGGATGGTGGGGTTTGGACCTTACTCAATGACAAAAAGATGGATAGACAGACAAGCAGACACGTAGATATATATATAGATAGATAGATAGATAGATAGATAGATAGATAGACTAGAATGGTAGGTCTCTTCCTATATTTCATTCAATTGAATGTAAATTAGTATAAAAATCCAATGTGACATTAACAAGGGATTTACTTGTGTTTAGTTAACAAGAGGTTGCTGGCAGAATTAATCTGTGAATTTGCTATGTTGTTTGCAAACAAGTGAAGGAAAACTGTTTTAAAAGTATTTAAATATGTTCAAATGGTTCAACAGTTATGATTCCCAATAAACTTTACTAAAAATACATGGTGCTAATCATAACAAGTTATATTAATCCAGCAAATAAAGTGAAATATATATTTTAGAAAAAGCTACTTGTGTCTCTTAAAAATAAAGTTTTATCTTTCTTCTTTCGTTCTAATTCTGCCTGTTTCCATTTCTCCTCTATCCTTGCCTCTTCTCTCACTGTGAAACTTAATTAATTGTAAAATGTAGACAAAAACTTAAGTAATTCACTACATCGCAATCACATTCTCATACTCTCGCTTAACATCTCTCACTCATCTTTCCTCTTTTGTGTGTATTCCTCTTTTCAGTTTGCATCTGTCTCTCAATCTCTTTGTTCTTTCACTTTCTATTATCTTATTTTCCTTCTCCTTTGCTTTTTACCAGTCTCTATCACAGTCTCCCACTTTCTCTCTTTTTTTAATCAGTTTATCTTTTTGTTTATCCTTTCGCTGTCTTTCTCTTTTTCCCTTTCCTCATTTCTCTCTCATGTGGTTTCTCATATGCTGGTACTCTCCTTCTTTCTCTCCTTCTTTCTCTCTTTCTTTCTTTCTTTCTTTCTTACTTACTTTTCACATGTTCTGTTTGAAGGCTTTTCTTTAAATGTAAATTTCAGCTTCACCGTTTTTTCGTGTACGGGAATTAATCCTCCTATTATGAAATCACCTTGTTTTACATAGGCAGGAAGTGGAATGTTTTTATTCTGACATGATTTATAAGCCTGTGTAATATGAGTCATTATCAAAAGAAATCTTGTTGTGACCAGGAACATTGTCTGAGAGAATAAAAAGAGCAATCACAGCATGGACAACAATGAAAACAAAGACATATGCAAAATAATGCATTAAGGCTGCTTAGAAAGTCTGATAATAACTAGTAATTAGGATATATTCCATTGATCACCCACCTGCCAAAACAATAGTTAGTCTGTAGCTGTGTTCTCTCTCAAATGAGCAGTTCAATTTGACTGTTACTTAAAACCAAAAGGTTTTGAATATAAGTTCTTACTTCGTTACCAGTTATATAGTAGTTAAAATATGTGTTATGGTTAATGAGAATATCACAAATATATTATAATGACACAGTTTCTGCAAAGAACACATATCACAAACGAATATACATTTAAACAAATATGGTACTTCTATTTAGTGCTTGCATTGAATGTATTTTACAGGAGTCAATAAAATTGTACAAATATAACGCTTTGCCAAATCTGTGAAAGTTACACTTACCCCTATCATTTAATATTTTAACACTTCAAAGGATATAGACTGTATTTTTATTAAAGGCATGAGGTCCTTGAAATTAATTAATAATGGACAGGAAAAAAATGACAAGAAAAGTTACAAATTACAGCTAACGCTAAAAGAAAGTATCAAATAGAAAACGAATGCAGTGTGGGAAATATTTACTAATTTTGTTAAATATTTGAAGTTCTGGTGTAGGGGAAAAGGGAAAAGAAATCCTATCCCAATACTGTCACTACTTGCATATGTAAGCTCAACCTGAGCTTAGAAACAATTCTTGGAGAAGAATATGGAAGACACGTGTAATTTATCAATGGAGCTTTGCCTACGTGTAAAATTAATCACAATATCACATGTTGCTAGATACAACCATAGTGATCAGACAGGAAACTATAGAAAGGTAAACATCAGAACGATATCCCACCTGCCTCATCTTCATACAGACTCCATGATTAACAAACACATTGTGCTAAAGTTTTAAACCTAAAAATAGTTAGAGAAAAAGGAAATCTAAAAATAGTTCATTTTCGTGTGACCTAGGGAATCTCGCATAGTACCACTTACAATTATGCCAAATGTAAATCGGAATACATATAAAACACGTCTACAATATTTTCTTATTAGAGGTAACTCCTAATAAAACATTTTTTTTTTTATTTTGCTACCTTATTTAAAATTATGATAGACATTTAGTTTAATTTTACATATGTATCAATGAAACAATTACTTCAGTATTTCTGGATAATGAATCTAAATATGCGTTATAATTAAAAATGAGCAACATAATAATCATGTTTAGAATTTGTTCAACATAATGTTCTGTTTCATTGTATTTAACTTACCAGTTTAAAAGTGTTATAATGGCAAGGAATGGATACCTGTGCACGTAAATCTTTTTTTTGCATTAGTGATCTAATTTTATATTGGCAGCCTATATATTCTTCTTAAACCTATTGAGATTAGTATGACTACCATATAATTAAACCAATTTGGCCTTTAGCCTGCAGTATTTCTAAAAGACTGCAATCAGTATAATACTAGACTACGATAATGACAGGGTGGAAAGATGATGAAAGTGTCAAACACAAAGATAATTATTATATTCAGTGCAATCCAGTACCCATAGGAGATGTTGGCATTTGACATTAGTAATTAAAAGTTAAGTTCAGCAAGGTAGATGACATTGGAAAATGTGGGATTCCATCTGTAAATAC
Source organism: Pelobates fuscus (assembly GCF_036172605.1). Classification (NCBI taxonomy): domain Eukaryota; kingdom Metazoa; phylum Chordata; class Amphibia; order Anura; family Pelobatidae; genus Pelobates; species Pelobates fuscus. The sequence goes on from NC_086323.1 coordinate 129,817,282, forward strand.
TATTTTTATTATATTTTATAATGTAACATTTTAATTTATTGGAAAAATATCATCTATATTTTATTTATAATAAATGCAGAATTAAGGGTCAATAGCAGCTTGACTTCAAAGTCCGCAACACAGAAGGACTATGTGGGTAGTGGAGGTTATAAACCCCAAGTTAATTATAGAGAAAAAGAAGACCTTAGCGGACTAGAAGAGTAAAGGGCAAACTGCCGTTCCTCTAATAGCCCACCCAGGAGTACCCACAACAGTAAGGGCGGCTCAAGGGGCACACTATGTACAATCAAACAATCTTTATTAAATAATATTTTAATTTAGTAGAAAAAAATAGTAATAGTGCAACACACAAAAGTGCTAGTGAGATTAAAAAGGAAAAGCTCGATGCAGCTTCAGTAGACCCTTGCAAATATAAATGGAAATGGCTATAGGGCAATGATGATAAATTGGCCTATACCGTCAAAGTAATAATCATATGGTCACTAGTGATGTCGCGAACACAAAATTTTCGGTTCCTGAACGGCGAACGCGAACTTCCGCAAATGTTCGCGAACGGGCGAACCGGGCGAACCGCCATAGACTTCAATGGGCAGGCAAATTTTTTCTGGCCACAATAGTGATGGAAAAGTTGTTTCAAGGGGACTAACACCTGGACTGTGGCATGACGGAGTGGGATCCATGGCAAAACTCCCATGGAAAATTACATAGTTGATGCAGAGTCTGTTTTTTTTTTTTTTATTTGCATGCTCAAGATTTATTTGATACAATCAGTGACATTCTAGATTTATTTTTGAAATGACAGTAATGAACTTTGTTAAAATGTCAAATAGATTTATTATAATAAGATTAAGAAAACGTGCAAAGATGCAGCCAGAATATGGATCTGATATTAAAAGATAACATAATGTTTGGCTGGAGTAGCTAATGAAATATTTTCAGCTAAAACAGCAACTGAAAATCTCACAGGCTTTTGATTTTTTTTTCCACTTCTCTTTATTTATTTTATTGTTCTTCATCTTTTTTTTTTTTATTATTCTTTATTTTTGTTGTGCAGGTGGGTACAAAGCATAGTCATACGCCACAACAGCGTGCAGTTATATTTGAACATAGAGAATTTGCACATTTTTGTTTTGAAAAACATAATGATAAACTAGGAAGCAGTCACAAGTAAGGTCAATTCTAGCGTTTTCATTAACATATCAAGTGTCGCTTGTCTAGAGGTGTCTTCTGTTTATCTAAAAACGGTGAGGTACAGGGTTAGACATAGATACGGCAGTTGTGAAACCAAGCTAGTGTATGTGGGGTGGCTGTATACCCCGAGAGATGTTGCTAGATTTTTGGTGGGGGTCGCTGGAGATATGGACTGTTGGGATCCCACACATTTATGATAGTGGGCAAATTGCAGAGATCTGCTTAGGGTGCCCGGGGTAGCCCATTAAGTGTGATGGTCAAGGATCTTTATAGTGGGTTCAGTAAGGATTTGACAGGTGCTTATGTAGAGCCCTGTTAGGCCATCTCTCTGGGTGATCGCATCTATGTGATAGGCATCAGAGCAGAGCATAAAACAAACAACAAGATTTAAACTAAAAGTAGGGCTTAATGGTTATGTACTGGGGGCCAAATTCGAATCGTGTGTCAAGTCCTGGATCTAGAGGACAGCGTTCAGCTTTAGCCTACTCCTAGGCTCGGGAACTTGTGGGTGAAACTTGGAGTCGCACCCTTCTGCATGTCTGTGTGTCTCCACCAGCTCCCATGTCTTCCACTCGCTTGAGCCTTGTCTGCCGTTGAGTAGCATAGCCCTGTAACTGGTCCTGGTCCACCGGGTCTTCTCTGTGTCGGTGAGTGGCGCTGCGGTGGGTGGCTAGTCTGGCGGTGTGGTTTGGGAGCGTGGGGTAGTTCCGTGCCGGATCGTTGTGCAGTGTAACAGTGGCGGGATGGAACGGCAGGTTTGCAATGGCGCCCTGCTCGGGTGATTGTGGGTGCTGGGCGGCTGTGCGGATGTCGATTCGCTTGATAGGAGTAGGTGATTGATGTGCGCTTTGTAGGAGTGGGAGGCCGCGGTGAAGCAGTTTGAAGCAGCTTACCCTCCAGCTTCCTCCAGAATGCATCGAAATGGCTTTGTATTCGCATGAGGATATCGTGCGAGGCGTCGCTTGCGTTGTCGGCACATGTCGTGTCCGCCATTTTAGGTAGGTCTCTGTTAGCTTTCATTGGCGTTATTCCTCTTCTCAGCAGTCTCGGGGTCGCCACCCCAGGGTGGACCGGGATCACCCTCCGGTCCGAGGGGGGGAAGCAGGGTTTGCTTGTGCGGTGAGCAGCTTCAAGGTGCCTCCGGGTAAGGGGAGCGGCCGCCTCCCCCGCCCGCCGCATACTAGGCCGCATTTTCGGTCGTGGGTTCAGTTGACCCCAATTGGGTCGTATGACATCCCGTTGTGTGCCCACTGTCGTAGATGGCAAGTGGGTGTCTGGGATTATTGTTTGTGTCGCTTGAATGGGCCATATTTTGCTTGTTTTGCTATGCTCGTGTGGGAGCTCGTGGAAAACACGACTCTCCGCCATGATGATCAGGCCCCGCCCCCCCCAGAGTCTGGTTTTAATCTATAAAGGGCATAAATCACCTAACATTCCTAAATTGTTTGGAATAACCTGCTTTAAAACAACAGGTATGATGTTGTATCGATCAGGTAGTGTAAGGGTTACGCCCGTTTCACAGTGACAGACCAAACTCCCCATTTAACGCACCGCAAACAACCGCAAACAGTCCATTTGCACAACCGCAAACTCCCCATTTGCACAAGCTTGGATACCAAGATAGTCATGTCCCGTTCCTTGTCCTCACTGATGTCATTGAAGGTCTCTTCCTCCACCCAGCCACGTACAACACCAAGGGTCCCCGAAAGGTGACAACAAGCCCCCTGGGACGCCTGCTGTGTTTGGTCTTCCACCTCCTCAAAGCCACCTTCCTCTGACTCCTCTTCTTCAGACTCCTCTCTCTGCGTTGCCTCTCTCTGCGTTATTATAAGGTGTGTTAAGTAGTACTATTCCTATCAGTTTCATCCCTCCTACTTCAAATTTGGGGCACTGCGCGTGCAGTCTAATGTGCCACCAGATAGGAATGGTGTGTTAAGTAGTACTATTCCTATCAGTTTAATCCCTGTTACGTCCCCTATCAGTGGACGTGTATATAAGGCATCGATTTTAGGAAGCGGGAGATGGAAAAACATGCTTGGTCGGTCCTCCTACTTCAAATTTGGGGCACTGTGCATGCAATCTAATGTGCCACCAGATAGGAGTGGTGTGTTAAGTAGTACTATTCTTATCCGTTTAATCCCTGTTACGTCCCCTATCAGGGGACGTGAATATAAGGCATCGATTTTAGGAAGCGGAGATGGAAAAACATGCTTGGTCGGTCCTCCTACTTCAAATTTGGGGCACTGCGCGTGCAATCTAATGTGCCACCAGATGGGAGTGGTGTGTTAAGTAGTACTATTCCTATCAGTTTAATCCCTGTTACGTCCCTTATCAGGGGACGTGTATATAAGGCATCGATTTTAGGAAGTGGGAGATGGAAAAATATGCTTGGTCGGTCCTCCTACTTCAAATTTGGGGCACTGCGCATGCAATCTAATGTGCCACCAGATAGGAGTGGTGTGTTAAGTAGTCCCCCTCATCAGGCCTTTTTTAGTCTAATGTATCGCCCACTGTCAGTCCCTTCGGGATCCATCCCTCATTCATCTTAATAAAGGTGAGGTAATCTAGACTTTTTTGACCTAGGCGACTTCTCTTCTCAGTGACAATACCTCCTGCTGCGCTGAAGGTCCTTTCTGACAGGACACTTGAAGCGGGGCAGGCCAGAAGTTCTATCGCAAATTGGGATAGCTCAGGCCACAGGTCAAGCCTGCACACCCAGTAGTTAAGGGGTTCATCGCTCCTCAGAGTGTCGATATCTGCAGTTAAGGCGAGGTAGTCTGCTACCTGTCGGTCGAGTCGTTCTCTGAGGGTGGACCCCGAAGGGCTGTGGCGATGCGTAGGACTTAAAAAGCTCTGCATGTCCTCCATCAACAACACGTCTGTAAAGCGTCCTGTCCGGCGTGGTTGTGGGAAGAGGAGGATTACTTTCACCTCTTCCCCTGTTAGATTCCCGTTGTGCTGTGACATCACCCTTATACGCTGTGTAAAGCATACTTTTTAATTGATTTTGGAACTGCTGCATCCTTTCCGACTTGCCATAATTCGGTAACATTTCAGGCACTTTCTGCTTATACCGGGGGTCTAGTAGCATGGACACCCAGTACAGGTCGTTCTCCTTCAGCCTTTTTATACGAGGGTCCCTCAACAGGCACGACAGCATGAAAGACCCCATTTGCACAAGGTTGGATGCCGAGCTACTTATGTCCTGTTCCTCGTCCTCAGTGATCTCTCTGAAGGTATGTTCTTCCCCCCAGCCACGTACAACACCACGGGTACCAGATAGGTGACAACGAGCACCATGGGATGCCTGTTGTGGTTGGTCTTCCTCCTCCTCCTCAAAGCCACATTCCTCCTCTGACTCCTCTTCCTCACAATCCTCTTCCAGCGTTGCCGCAGGTCCAGCAAGCGATGCTGATAAGGCTGTTTCTGGTGGTGATGGTGACCACAACTCTTCCTCTTCACGCTTATCTACGGCCTGATCCAGCACTCTTCGCAGGGCACGTTCCAGGAAGAAAACAAATGGTATGATGTCGCTGATGGTGCCTTCGGTGCGACTGACTAGGTTTGTCACCTCCTCAAAAGGATGCATGAGCCTACAGGCATTGCGCATGACCATCCAGTAACGTGGCAAAAAAATTCCCAGCTATCCAGAGGCTGTCCTAGCACCCCGGTCATACAAATATTCATTAACGGCTTTTTCTTGTTGGAGCGGGCGGTCGAACATTAGGAGTGCTGAATTCCAACGTGTCGGGCTGTCACAAATCAAGCGCCTTACTGGCATGTTGTTTCGACGCTGGATATCGGAAAAGTGCGCCATGGCCGTGTAGGAACGCCTGAAATGGCCACACACCTTCCTGGCCTGCTTAAGGACGTCCTGTAAACCTGGGTACTTATGCACAAAGCGTTGTACGATCAGATTACACACATGTGCCATGCACGGCACATGTGTCAACTTGCCCAAATGCAATGCCGCCAACAAATTTCTTCCGTTGTCACAAACCACTTTGCCGATCTCCAGTTGGTGCGGAGTCAGCCACTGATCCACCTGTGCATTCAGGGTGGACAGGAGTGCTGGTCCGGTGTGACTCTCTGCTTTCAGGCAAGACACTCAAAAAAAATGCCACACTGCTGAGCTCTGCAATGACGGCATTCTGGTGGTGGCAACAGCATGCGTTGATTGGCGTGCTGTCTTGCTGACCCCGGGTGTTGATGCATGCTGTCTGACTGTGACACTAGCACCTTGCAACGACCTCCCCCTGCTTCCAACTCGTCTCCTCCTCCTCCTCTCTGTCTCCCAATCTGAACTTTCCCCCTGTTCTTCTTCTCTTCTAGCGGGCACCCACGTGACATCCACTGACGCATCGTCATCATCAACCGCTTCACTTGTATCTGACAACTCAGCAAAGGAAGCAGCAGTGGGTACAACATCATCATCATCATCACACCGTACGTGTGTAATGCTGCCTGACTGAGACATATCCCTGTTATCTACATCCTCTGGCAAAAATGGTTGCGCATCACTAATTTCTTCCAACTGATATGTAAATAATTCCTCTGACATACCAAGTGAAGCGGCTGTGGTGCTAGTGTTGGTGGTGGCGGCAGGCGGGCGAGTGGTAACTTGAGAGGTGCCCGAAGCTAAGCTGGAGGAGGATGGTGTGTTGAGGTTCAGAGCGGAAGCTGTAGAAGATTGGGTGTCCTGTGTTAGCCAGTCAACTATGTCCTCAGAACTTTTCAAGTTTAAGGTACGTGGCCTCTGAACACTGGGCATTATTCTAGGGCCAAAGGGAATCACAGAACCACGACCACGACGGCCCCTGCGGGGTGGCCTGACTCTGCCTGTCATTTTTTTTTTCGATTAGTGGTACTATGCGTGCAAGCTACTGTGACAACAGATATGAGTGTCACTGGTGTGACACTGTGCCCTGGCAGGCCCTGAAGCGCACACTCGTGAAGGAAACTGACTGCTATTATATTACAGTCCAAAACTTTTATTTTTTTTATTAAATGCAAGCTATTGGGACACCAGATATGAGTGAGTGGTGGCACTGGGCAGGCCCTGAAACGCACACTAGTGAAGGAAACTGACTGCTATTATATTACAGTCAAAAAAGTTTAGTTTTTTTTAAATGCAAGCTATTGGGACACCAGGTATGAGTGAGTGGTGGCATTGGGCAGGCCCTGAAATGCACACTCGTGAAGGAAACTGACTGCTATTATATTACAGTCCAAAAAGGTTTTTTGTTGTTAAATGCAAGCTATTGTGACACCAGTGAGTGAGTGGTGGCACTGGGCAAGTGGGCACAGTATACGCTGTGAGCCTGACACACACGCTGGCAGACAACTAACTGCTATTCAATCTATTACAGTCAAAATTCTATTTTTTTAACAAAAATATACACTACTGTTACACCAGATATGAGTTGCACTGGCGTGACACTGTGACCTGGCAGGCCCTGAAACGCACACTCGTGAAGGAAACTGACTGCTATTATATTACAGTCCAAAAAGTTTTTTTGTTTTTTTTTTAAATGCAAGCTATTGTGACACCAGTGAGTGAGTGGTGGCACTGGGCAGGCCCTGAAACGCACACTAGTGAAGGAAACTGACTGCTATTATATTACAGTCAAAAAAGTTTAGTTTTTTTAAAATGCAAGCTATTGGGACACCAGTGAGTGAGTGGTGGCACTGGCCAGGCCCTGAAACGCACACTAGTGAAGGAAACTGACTGCTATTATATTACAGTCAAAAAAGTTTTGTTTTTGTTAAATGCAAGTTATTGGGACACCAGTGAGTGAGTGGTGGCACTGGGCAAGTGGGCACAGTATACGCTGTGAGCCTGACACACACGCTGGCAGACAACTAACTGCTATTCAATCTATTACAGTCAAAACATTTTTTTTTTAAATGTACACTACTGTTACACCAGATATGAGTTGCATTGGTGTGACCCTGTGCCCTGGCAGGCCCTGAAACGCACACTAGTGAAGGAAACTGACTGCTATTATATTACAGTCCAAAAAGTTTTTTTTTGTTAAATGCAAGCTATTGTGACACCAGATATGAGTGGTGGCACTGGGCAAGTGGGCACAGTATACGCTGTGAGCCTGACACACAGGCTGGCTGGCAGGCAGGCAACTGCAATTACATTACACAGAAAAAAAAAAAAAACAGACTGATGTTCTAGCCCTAAAAAGGGCTTTTCGGGGTGCTGTCCTTACAGCAGAGATCAGATGAGTCCTTCAGGACTGTAGTGGACACTGAATACACTAGCCTAGCTATCAATTTCCCTATCAAATCAGCAGCAGCTACACTGTCCCTACTCTCACTAAGAATGTAGCTTCACAATGAATGTAAAATGGATGCTGTCCAGGAGGTGGGAGGGTCTGGGAGGGTGGGTCTGCTGCTGAATGGCTGGAATGTGTCTGCTGACTGTGAGGTACAGGCCAGGGTCAAAGTTTACTCAATGATGACGAATAGGGGGTGGACCGAACAGCGCCACCATCCGTGGCGAACGCGAACAAGCGATGTTCGCCAGGAACTATTCGCCAGCGAACAGTTCAGGACATCACTAATGGTCACTAAGTAGGGGTATGACTTCAGAGGTTAGTAGCCGAACAATAGACTGTGGTTTATCTAGAAAAATAAGGGGTTCCACTAAATGGAATCCCCGAAGTACAAAATGTTACAGTCTGTATATATTCAGCTTGAAGTATAAAGTAAAAATTCAGACCATCTCTCTCTCCTGTTTTTGAGGATGTAGTATATAGCAGAGGAGATAAAAAAGATCGAGTCCACTCACTATTTCTTAGTAACTTATGATATTCATTAGAACTTAGGTTGCTAGGGTGGTCGCAGCTAAAAAACATACAGGGGTAAAATAAATTCAGTTACAATGTACTGATACGGACTAAATCCCCCAGTGTTACTGCATACAATAACCCAATATGTAATCCTTAAAGTCCTTAAAGTTTATAAATATATACACCTTCAGTGTGTGGTCTTATTGTTAAATCAGACCACACAAATCAGAAACATCCAGGTGATTTAAATTTAGAAAATCTCTTACTGCTAATAGAGGGATGTAGAATTAAAAAAATTTCCTCTCCCCTGGCCCCCACCCATGAGCGGTGGGTGGGGGCCCTAAACAAAAATAAGGGGGGGGACCTAATGTCCTCCCACTGGCCCCCACCCCTTTACAGGTTCTTAGTTAAAGGTCCCCCCCTCATTATTTTTAGGGTGAGGGGGGAAGGTAGGGGGATACTTTTTTTTTGGGGGGGAGGGGGTGACTAGGGGTTTGGGGACCCCTAGTCACCTGGGGGGGACATTTTTTTTAAGGGCCCCCACCCGCCGCTCAGGGGTGGGGACCAGGGGGAGGACAATAGATCCCCCCCCTATTGGCATTTAGGGCCCCCACCCGCCACTCAGGGGTGGGGGCCAGGGGGGAGGACATTAGGTCCCCCCCTTATTAGTATTTAGGGCCCCCACCCACCGCTCAGGGGTGGGGGCCAGGGGGGAGGACCTTATTCCCCCCCCCCTTTTTAGTATTTAGGGCCCCCACCTGCCGCTCAGGGGTGGGGGCCAGGGGGGAGGACATTAGGTTCCCCCCTTACACTGTGTGTAATATAGAGATACTGAGTGTAATACAGGGATACTGGGTGTAATATAGAGATACTGTATGTAATACAGAGATACTGAGTGTAATACAGGGATACTCTGTGTAATATAGAGATACTGAGTGTAATACAGGGATACTGTGTGTAATATAGAGATACTGTGTGTAATACAGAGATACTGAGTGTAATACAGGGATACTGAGTGTAATACAGGGATACAGTGTGTAATATAGACATAATGTGTGTAATACAGAGATACTGAGTGTAATACAGGGATACTGTGTGTAATATAGAGATACTGAGTGTAATACAGGGATACAGTGTGTAATATAGACATAATGTGTGTAATACAGAGATACTGAGTGTAATACAGGGATACTGTGTGTAATATAGAGATACTGAGTGTAATACAGGGATACAGTGTGTAATATAGAGATACTGTGTGTAATACAGATACACTGAGTGTAATACAGGGATACTGTGTGTAACATAGAGATACTGAGTGTAATACAGGGATACAGTGTGTAATATAGACATAATGTGTGTGATACAGAGCTACTGAGTGTAATACAGGGATACTGTGTGTAATATAGAGATATTGAGTGTAATACAGGGATACAGTGTGTAATATAGAGATACTGTGTGTAAAACAGATATACTGAGTGTAATACAGGGATACTGTGTGTGATATAGAGATACTGAGTGTAATACAGGGATACAGTGTGCAATACAGAGATACTGAGTGTAATACAGGGATACTGTGTGTAATATAGAGATATTGTGTGTAATACAGAGATACTGAGTGTAATACAGGCATACTTTGTGTAATATAGAGATACTGAGTGTAATACAGGGATACAGTGTGTAATACAGGGATACAGTGTGTAATACAGAGATACTGAGTGTAATACAGGGATATAGTGTGTAATATAGAGATACTGTGTGTAATACAAAGAGACTGAGTGTAATACAGGGATAATGTGTGTAATATAGAGATACTGTGTGTAATATAGAGATACTGAGTGTAATACAGGGATACTGTGTGTAATACAGAGATACTGTGTGTAATACAGGGATACTGTGTGTAATATAGAGATACTGAGTGTAATACAGGGATACTGTGTGTAATATAGAGATACTGTATGCAATACAGAGATACTGAGTGTGATACAGGGATACTGTGTGTAATATAGAGATACTGTGTGTAATACAGAGATACTGAGTGTAATACAGGGATACTGTGTGTAATATAGAGATACGGAGTGTAATACAGGGATGCTGTGTGTAATATAGAGATAATGTGTGTAATACAGAGATACTGAGTGTAATACAGAGATACTGAGTGTAATACAGGTATACAGTGTGTAATACAGGGATACAGTGTGTAATACAGAGATACTGAGTGTAATACAGGAATAATGTGTGTAATATAGAGATACTGAGTGTAATACAGGGATACAGTGTGTAATATAGAGATACTGTGTGTAATACAGAGATACTGAGTGTAATACAGGGACACTGTGTGTAATATAGAGATACTGAGTGTAATACAGGGATACAGTGTGTAATACAGGGATACAGTATGTAATACTGAGATACTGAGTGTAATACAGGGATACTGTGTGTAATATAGAGATACTGAGTGTAATACATGGATACAGTGTGTAATAGAGAGATATTGTGTGTAATATAGAGATACTGTGTGTAATAGAGAGATACTGAGTGTAATACAGGGATACAGTGTGTAATACAGAGATACTGAGTGTAATACAGGGATACTGTGTGTAATATAGAGATACTGTGTGTAATACAGAGATACTGAGTGTAATACAGGGATACTGTGTGTAATATAGAGATACTGAGTGTAATACAGGGATACTGTGTGTAATATAGAGATACTGTATGCAATACAGAGATACTGAGTGTGATACAGGGATACTGTGTGTAATATAGAGATACTGTGTGTAATACAGAGATACTGAGTGTAATACAGGGATACTGTGTGTAATATAGAGATATGGAGTGTAATACAGGGATGCTGTGTGTAATATAGAGATAATGTGTGTAATACAGAGATACTGAGTGTAATACAGAGATACTGAGTGTAATACAGGTATACAGTGTGTAATACAGGGATACAGTGTGTAATACAGAGATACTGAGTGTAATACAGGAATAATGTGTGTAATATAGAGATACTGAGTGTAATACAGGGATACAGTGTGTAATATAGAGATACTGTGTGTAATACAGAGATACTGAGTGTAATACAGGGACACTGTGTGTGATATAGAGATACTGAGTGTAATACAGGGATACAGTGTGTAATACAGGGATACAGTATGTAATACTGAGATACTGAGTGTAATACAGGGATACTGTGTGTAATATAGAGATACTGAGTGTAATACATGGATACAGTGTGTAATAGAGAGATATTGTGTGTAATATAGAGATACTGTGTGTAATAGAGAGATACTGAGTGTAATACAGGGATACAGTGTGTAATACAGAGATACTGAGTGTAATACAGGGATACTGTGTGTAATATAGAGATACTGTGTGTAATACAGAGATACTGAGTGTAATACAGGGATACTGTGTGTAATATAGAGATACTGAGTGTAATACAGGGATACAGTGTGTAATACAGGGATACAGTGTGTAATACAGATATACTGAGTGTAATACAGGGGTACTGTGTGTGAAGGACTTTTATGCAATTGCCTATATGCTTCAGTTTAATTATCTCCCTGCTATTTTAAGATCTATATTTTTCGGTTCCAAATGTCAAGAATGAATGTATTCATATACCGAACGGGGACCACACACCCTGGGTAGCAAGTAGCAATTAGAACACAGAGAAAACCACAACTTAATTGCTACTGGGTGGCCGCCATTCGACATACGAACATGTGGCGAGAACAAAGGATGGCGGCCATCTTGAAACTCACTAATGCGGTCAGCGGGGATTACGCATGAATTGCATGGAACGGTTTTTGGTACGGGAAACATGCAAACGCCCGGTCCCCCATGGAAGTCCTGGATGAATACGTTCCCCTCCACGAATAAAACTGGCGTTTGGTAGATAGTATCTACCGGATGAGGGGAACATTCACAGGTAACCAGCTGAACCATACGAACGGTAGTTTTCGTATAGTTAGATGCGAACGGAGACCGGCTCTTGCTACTGATTCTATGGAACTGTAACCCGGATACCTCCACATGGCAAGCCGGTCAAACTTCCACACGATGCGACACGGAAACTACCGAACGGAAATTCGTGAGATTTGGATATGTGACTACCAGTATCCTCAGCTATCCAGGGATGTTAACAGTATAATTGTATGTCTTATAGAAAGTATGTTTCTGAAATTGTTATAAATTGTAATGTTTCTGGCCAGCAGATAATTGAGCTTTGTGTATTGTAGAAACTCAATTATCTAGCCTGGCCCAGAGGAGGAGTTTTGTGTTGCATAAATTGTGAGTTCTGTGTGCCAGTAAATCAGTCTTGTTCCAGCATTAAGCTTTGGCACATGTGTGGATTATTCGGCGATTCCAGGGATATTTCTACTCGTGGAATATTGGGTGATTTTCTTTTATGGGAAGAAGGGAATGCTTGACGGGAATATTTTCTACTACCGTCACACTGTGTGTAATACAGATATACTGAGTGTAATACAGGGATACTGTGTGTAATATAGAGATACTGAGTGTAATACAGGGATACAGTGTGTAATACAGGGATACAGTGTGTAATACAGGGATACTGTGTGTAATATAGAGATACTGTGTGTAATACAGAGATACTGAGTGTAATACAGGCATACTGTGTGTAATATAGAGATAATGCGTGTAATACAGGGATACAGTGTGTAATACAGGGATACAGTGTGTAATACAGAGATACTGAGTGCAATACAGGAATACTGTGTGTAATATAGAGATACTGAGTGTAATACAGGGATACAGTGTGTAATATAGAGATAATGTGTGTAATACAGAGACACTGAGTGTAATACAGGGATACTGTGTATAATATAGAGATACTGAGAGTAATACGGGGATACAGTGTGCAATAAAGGGATACAGTGTGTAATACAGAGATACTGAGTGTAATACAGGGATACTGTGTGTAATATAGAGATACTGAGTGTAATACAGGGATACAGTGTGTAATATAGAGATACAGTGTGTAATACAGACATACTGAGTGTAATACAGGGATACTGTGTGTAATATAGAGATACTGAGTGTAATACAGGGATACAGTGTGTAATATAGAGATACTGTGTGTAATACAGAGTTACTGAGTGTAATACAGGGATACTCTGTATAATATAGAGATACAGTGTGTAATACAGGGATACAATGTGTAATATAGAGATACTGTGTGTAATACAGATATACTGAGTGTAATACAGGGATACTGTGTGTAATATAGAGATACTGAGTGTAATACAGGGATACAGTGTGTAATACAGGGATACAGTGTGCAATACAGAGTTACTTAGTGTAATACAGGGATACTGGGTGTAATATAGAGATATTGTGTGTAATACAGAGATACTGAGTGTAATACAGGCATACTTTGTGTAATATAGAGATACTGAGTGTAATATAGGGATACAGTGTGTAATACAGGGATACAGTGTGTAATATAGAGATACTGTGTGTAATACAGAGATACTGAGTGAAATGCAGGGATAATGTGTGTAATATAGAGATACTGAGTGTAATACAGGGATACAGTGTGTACTATAGAGATACTGAGTGTAATACAGGGATACAGTTTGTAGGACCACTCGGTCATGAAAAATAACGGTGTGGGTGTCTGGAAAGAAGAAAGCTTGAAGTTCAATGATGCGTTTAGCAGTAGAAATCACTATTAGAAACACTGTCTTATAGGTAAGACACTGAGTAGTAATTTCTCAAAGAGGACCATATGGACCATATTTGTAAGAAACTCTAGGACCAAAGGAATATCCCATGGCAGAGAAGTATTCCTAGGATGAGGCTTGATTATTATAGTTGCTTTAAAGAATTTTGCCGTTAGTGGATGTGAAGACCAGGAAGTATTGCACTGGGCAGATAGTTCAGTTTATTGGACTTTTAGAGTACTTAGACCATTCTCTAGGCCAGATTGAAAAAAATTCCAGGTAATAAAGCTGGGAAAGATGAAGGATATCAAAGGTTTGTAGAAGGGCTCATTGCTTGAAAGTTTCCTATACTCTATAATAACATGCTGAAGTTGAAGATTTCCTGGATTTCAGGAGAGTTTCTACTAGGTTGTCTGATAGGTCTTGGTTTAATAGAGTTGACCGTTCAAAAACCTCATGCTACTCCATGAGCCGTAAAGGCGAAAACATAATCAAGTACACAACAAGTATTATGACTCTTTAATCTTCCTGTGTATTCTCCTAGAATGAGTTCTTAGACAGGTTGTTAAAAAGTTACTCCAACCATCATAAGCACTGCTAAATAAAAAAAATAAAAAACGTCATGCTACTCCATAAACCGTATAGGCAAAAATAGGATCAAGAACACAAGTCTCGTGACTCATTAATTTCCTCTGTGTTTCCTCCTAAAATGAGTTCTTGAACAAGTTTTTAAAAGGTTACTCTAACCATCATAAGCACTACTAAGCTGAAAATAAATACATAAATGATCATGGTACTCCATAAACCTCAACGGCAAAATATAATCAAGAACACAGCAAGTATTATACATTATTCTTCCTCTGTTTCTCCTCCTTGAACAAGTTTTAAAACAGGCGGTTAAATGGCTGACTTAAAATGCCCCATGTTGCTGCAAGAGATGAAATTACACCTCCTGCAGCAATGGGTTTAAACTTGGTATGTGTACTTTTTCACAGTGAAAAGGTGCAGATGCAGACTCCAGACACCATGACCTCTTTAAATGACTGAAGTGGACATGCTGCTTGGAACCATGTAATTTAAGTCAACATCATGGTTCTAGAAAAAAATGTGTCTATGGTTGATTCAGTAAGACAGGGTAGATATTGAAGATTTTAGATATTGACATTTTTTTTCTTTACTTGTCTTGTTCTTCCACTCAAATATTGATGTAGAATATTTGCAATTGATGCATATGTTGATGATCATTTTGCTCATCTTATGTTTACAAATAACGCTACTGAAATGGGGAACAAATTGCAATTGCGCCCTACTGAAGGGAACTTAAAACATATCAACCCAGGTGGGACTTGAACCCACAATCCCCAGCTCCGGAGGCTGATGCCTTATCCATTAGGCCACTGGGCCACATCTGCACACAAACATAAATCTCTGTCTTTTTTTTCCAATGACTAACTATAGATTGAATCATTTTAGTGTCCCAGTATTGGAACTCAGTTTTTAACTCAGATTATAGAAACCATTTGATAACATAGTCTAACAAAGTCAAGAAAAATAAATAAATCTCTCTAAATCTCTCTATTTTCAAGAAGGGTATTGAAGATTTGCCATGGTCTTCAGTTACAATAATGTATTATAATGAAAGTACATGCCTAAACAGGAAAAAATAAATCCTGAGATGGTTTTAGGACCACTCGGTCATGAAAAATAACAGTGTGGGTGTCTGGAAAGAAGAAAGCTTGAAGTTCAATGATGCGTTTAGCAGTAGAAATCACTATTAGAAACACTGTCTTATAGGTAAGATACTGAGTAGTAATTTCTCAAAGAGGACCATATGGACCATATTTGTAAGAAACTCTAGGACCAAAGGAATATCCCATGGCAGAGAAGTATTCCTAGGATGAGGCTTGATTATTATAGTTGCTTTAAATAATTTTGCTGTTAGTGGATGTGAAGACCAGGAAGTATTGCACTGGGCAGATAGTTCAGTTCATTGGACTTTTAGAGTACTTAGACCATTCTCTAGGCCAGATTGAAAAAAATTCCAGGTAATAAAGCTGGGAAAGATGAAGGATATCAAAGGTTTGTAGAAGGGCTCATTGCTTGAAAGTTTCCTATACTCTATAATAACATGCTGAAGTTGAAGATTTCCTGGATTTCAGGAGAGTTTCTACTAGGTTGTCTGATAGGTCTTGGTTTAATAAAGTTGACCGTTCAAAACCCTCATGCTACTCCACGAGCCGTAAAGGCGAAAACATAATCAAGTACACAACAAGTATTATGACTCTTTAATCTTCCTGTGTATTATCCTAGAATGAGTTCTTAGACAGGTTGTTAAAAAGTACTCCAACCATCATAAGCACTGCTAAATTAAAAAAAAAAACAAAAAAAAAAACTTCAGGCTACTCCATAAACTGTATAGGCAAACATAGGATGAAGAACACAAGTCTCGTGACTCATTAATTTCCTCTGTGTTTCCTCCTAAAATGAGTTATTGAACAAGTTTTTAAAAGGTTACTCCAACCATCATAAGCACTACTAAGCTGAAAATAAATAAATAAATGATCATGGTACTCCATAAACCTCAATGGCAAAATATAATCAAGAACACAGCAAGTATTATACATTATTCTTCCTCTGTTTCTCCTCCTAGAACAAGTTTTAAAACAGGCGGTTAAATGGCTGACTTAAAATGCCACATGTTGCTGCAAGAGATGAAATTACACCTCCTGCAGCAATGGGTTTAAACTCGGTATGTGTACTTTTTCACAGTGAAAAGGTGCAGATGCAGACTCCAGACACCATGACCTCTTTAAATGACTGAAGTGGACATGCTGCTTGGAACCATGTAATTTAAGTCAACATCGTGGTTCTAGAAAAAAATGTGTCTATGGTTGATTCAGTAAGACAGGGTAGATATTGAAGATTTTAGATATTGACATTTTTTTTCTTTACTTGTCTTGTTCTTCCACTCAAATATTGATGTAGAATACTTGCAATTGATACATATGTTGATGATCATTTTGCTACTGAAATGGGGAACAAATTGCAATTGGGCCCTACTGTAAACAAAGGAGAAATCAATATAGAGAAGAAATCCTAAGTTAAAAGATAATCACGTGGGGGCGTGGCTAGCCGAGCAAGGAGCAAGACGTGCAGAAGCAGAGCTCCTGTAAACTTAGCAGAAAACAAGACTAAAAGCGCCACAAAGCATTATCTAACTCGACCCAAAACATAATAGGGGTACCTCAGAACCCCCCCAGAGAGAGATGGGCCGCAGAAGCCGCAAATTGGCCCACTCGGGGAGCTCAAAACAACCGGACATTCGCACATCCTTTGATAGGCCGCACCATCCCGCACAACCCAAGATGGCGCCTGTGAGGCCTAGAGACTCCAGTTACTCGGAGGAGTCCCTGGAGGAAGACGACAACGCACTACTGCAAGCCAAAAGCACGGTGTACGGGAGTGAAGACTCCGATTCCGACACCTCACCCTCCACCAAAGGGGACATTAAAAAATTACTCACAGACCTGCGGGAGGTATGGAAGGCTGACCTAACTGGAGTGCGCATTGAGGTAGACGGCCTTACCACACGGATCAGCGCGGCTGAACTAAGGGAACAGGAAAGGGAGCGAGACCTAACAGAAACAAAAGCCCGACTGGAGACTATGTCTCGGCAGCTCCAGGGGCTCACCAGAGCAGTCACATCCCTGGAGGCCAGGCACCGTAAAAGGAATGTGAGGATCCGCGGGGCACCGGAAAGAATAGGCCCGGAGGCCATACTGGACTTTGCTAATGAAGTGGCAGCGTTAGTGGGGGTGAAATCCTCAGCAGGAACCCAGCCCATCATATCTGCGTTCCGGATAAGGAAAGCCCCTACTGCCCCGGCGGATGCCCCGAGGGACATCATCGCCGTTACCAGGGATGTCTCCATAAAATCGGCAATACTGACGCGCTCACGCAACACCCCCACCATCATGGTGAACAACTGCTCCGTTAGAATTTACGACGACTTACCTTTTAACATCCTCCTTGAAAGACGGCGCTTCATGCCAGTAACAAAAGAACTCCGTGAAAACGGAATCAGATATAGATGGGGAGCATCGGGCACTCTAGTAGTGCAACAAGGGGACTCTGTCTTCACCCTATCAGCACAAGAAGACCCAACAGAATTCCTGCAGGCTCTCCACTTACCAGGGCCAGCAGACATGATCCCACTTACTGATGGAGCCAATCCGACGCAAAAACGATCCACAGAGACGAGAGCGCCACAGAAGAAGACGAGAATGATGAACTCTCCATAGCTGGATGCAGCGGACGGAGCACGAGTATCACCCACGTCGTTAACTTTCCACAGAATCAAGACACGTAACTCACTTTAACTCACTTTGGGTCCTAAGTTACCCACAAAGTTTCGAGTCAACTTACCTCCAGTTTTGACGCTTTGCCAATTTGCCAATTTTTCATTTTGATAATTTTTTAAATAATCTGTTTTGTAACACTTTTGTTATGCTTGAGAGTATACCTGGCTATAGGGGAGAATGGAGGACTAGTAAGGCACGAGACTTATATCACCCGAGACCCTCTACACAAGGAGAGGAACTTTCCTAAAGCGTAATACCTAATGACATAGTTGATTTCAGGTTGATGTGGCCCTCTTCTGTGTATTTGATTTTACTTGTACACGCTTAGCACTGTTGCTACTGGGTTCCCACGAGGAACTGTACTGCTGCAGGGAAGCATACAGAGGAGAGCAGAGAGGGAGGACACAGCACACAACCCATCATCACACCTACTGACTTACACGTACCAACAGAAGAATAGTACTAGACATATTATTTTCTAAAGTGACCAGTCTCTGTACATTTGAGCCTATGCTTAGCTTATGGGAAGGAGCTCAGAGGGTGAGATTTAATTTTACTTATTTATTTCTTATTGCTATCGGACCCTAAGAGAGCACCTGCATTAAATATTTCATTGTTCAAACCAACTGTTCCGATTGCATTGGGAAATGCTATTGATGGAAATAGGCTCCTAATATGAGAAAGGGTAGTAACTCTGGCAGGACCTGAGTGGCCGTTTTATAATTTGTGCTGCTCGCTGAAAATTCATAATTTTGGTGCAGTTTTGATAGCTCGGCAGATTAGCAACTCAGGTTATGGCATGGAGGTCACCGCGAATCCTAACAAGTTTTTAGAATACTTTAGTGTTCTTATGCATTACTGTACACCAATGCGTATGGCAATACCTTTTTTTTTTTTTTTTTTTTTTACCAGGTAGAAATTTTCAGTACTCTATTTGGCTCTAAATGAGGACGGTTGCTTTTAACTAGACTGGAAAACATAACTGTCTTACCCACTTCAATAATAGTCACAATTAGGAATAGGTATATAAACCAGTAACCTCTGCTGGTCATTGAGGGGGTTCTGCTCAGCATCCTTGACCGTCTCCCTATACTCAGACAAGGTGCCAGATTATACATCTTACAGACTTGAGTTGAAGCGAATACATTCATTTACAATTAAACAGCATGCCTAGCCATACAGAATAGAAGATCTATGTTAACCAAATCGGATTTATAAATGTAAGACCCCACAAACACATCAGTGTCACACCGAAAATAGAAAAGCTAAAATGTAATATGATAATTTGTTTATTTTACATGTCTGCAATGTAAAATTTGTTAATTTTTCTTTTTTATATACTACTTCAAAAAGTGTAATGTATGTCTCATACCATGTCACTATATGTTACTATATGACCGGTGGGCTGTAGCTATTGTGGCGCAGCACGCCAGACTTATTTCATGCAAAACCAAAAATAAAGAATTAAAAAAAAAAAAAGATAATCACGTATAGAATAGTCAACTGTTTTTTTTTGTAAAGAAATAGAATTGATATTACAGAAGATACACATAATTTTTGTGGAGAAAAGGGTACACTTAGAAATACAAAATGCACACTAGTAATTAAAGAATGGAAAGTTAGAGGGAAGGAAAGAAAAGAGAAGGAGAATTTATTATATTAACTTGGGGAAGTAAAGTCTAATTTTTTTTTCTTTCCTCTGAACAAAGTAGGAGAAAGTTGCAAACTTAATTGAGGCACTAAAGAAACACAAAAGGTATACACAAAATTAAAATAGTTGAAGTGTAGCACAAGGTAAAAATAGTAAAGGAAGAAAATTAATGGTGTGAAAAATTCAAATAAATATGAAACACAAAAGAAAATAGAAACATAGAAGTGTTAAGAAACAACTTATAGCTGAGAATGTAAATAGAAAATATATATACACGAATATAGAAAAAAAAAAGAAAAATGAAAAGAAGGATAACCACGTAAAAAGATAGAGTTAGTTTTTGTTTTTTTTTGTTGTGTGGTGTTTATTAAGGATTTAAGGGGTAATAGAGACGAACTAAAAAGGGATTAAATGATCAAAGTAATTAAGGGAAGAGACCAGAGAAAATAAGAGAATAGAATATATTTAAGACAATTGCCAGGGCTTTGCTTCTGTTTTTTTTTTTTTCTCCCAGATTTGGTTCCTCCATGTACGGGATAGCCTCCCCTGCCGTAACCTTTAAAAGGTTAATAGTGGGCATTATGACCCGCCAAGGAAATTGTTTTTCGACTCTCTTTAGAGTCTTAGGAAAGAGTGGAAATATACTCCAAGTACTAAATATACTTGTAGTGGTTTCATTTATGTATTGTGATGTCTATTTTTTGTATTGTTCACGAGAGCTCACTAGATTAATTAAAAAAAAAACAAATTTACGAAAATGGTTAAAATAATAACATTAAATATTCAAGGATTAAATATCCCGCAAAAAAGACAAGCCTTTCAAGAGTATTTAAAAAAGGAACAGGTTCAAATTGCTATGATCCAAGAGACACACTGGCGTAAACAAGATGAAAAAAGATGGATCAGTAGATCCTTTCCCCAAAAAATTTGTTCTTCTAGAGAGGAGGGAAAAAAGGAAGGAGTTGCAATATTTTTTGCAAAAGATTTAAAAATAAACATAAAATTTATGGAAACAGATTTAGAGGGGAGATTCATCATTCTAGTAGCTACCATTAATGATGAACTCTTCACTCTAATTAATGTTTATCTGCCCAACAAAAATCCCATGTGTCTACTTAGAAAAGTATTAAATAAGGTTGAGAAAGTAGGAGTAGGATTAAAGATATACGCAGGGGACTTTAATAGCATACAAGATCCCTTGCTAGACAAGTTCTCTGAAAAACAAATCATTTGGGACAAACAAGTTCTAAAAAACGCAAGGATTTTTAACAACTTGATGAAAAGAGAAGACCTATTTGACATATGGAGACTTAAAAATCCTGCAGTGAAAGAATTCACGTTTTATTCCTGGCCTCATAATTCGCATTCGCGAATAGATTTTGTTTTTGGAGATTCTAAACTGATACAAAGAACAAAAAAAATAGAAATCATACCAGTAATATGGTCAGACCATGACAGTGTGTGTCTGGAACTAAATAGTAATAATTTAAATTGCAGTAAGAATACAACCTGGAGGCTAGATGAATCAATATTATCAAATAAAGAATATAAATCCTTAATAGATAAAATGACCACTTGTTATTTTGAAGAAAATAATAACGGACAAGTAGAAAACGATACTCTATGGTGCTCGTTTAAAGCAGTAATAAGGGGACACTGTATAATGCTTAACAAATTAAAGAACAAAGAAAAAGGTGCAAATGTTCAAGATCTCTATATCGAACTGTATAATCTAAATAAGAAAAATAATACAAACCCAACTAAGGAAAATCAGCTAAATATAGAAAACATCAAATCTGAAATACAGGAAAAAACCTATGAAAAAATTAGAATAAATATGCATAAACTTAAAATCAAATATTATCATAAATCTAATAGAGCTGATAAAATAATGTCGAATATGCTGAAAAAAAGAAATACACTTAATAGGGTTGATAAAATAATAACTAATGATACCATATCCCTTTCCCCAGAACAGATAGGGAAAGCATTTAATGAGTATTATGCTAATCTATATAGTCATTCAGCAAATACTCCTTTAGAAATAATAAAAGAATATATTCAATCAGCAAAATTGAATAAAATAACAGAAACTCAAGTAGATAATTTAAACAAAGAAATCACAGAAGAAGAGATCAATATAATAATAGACAAACTAGAAAATCATAAAACGCCAGGTCCGGATGGATTTGGGAACAAATTCTATAAAATAATGAAACTCCAATTGACAGGTTATTTAAAAAATACTTTTAATACTGCAGTTAAAAAGGGCAGATTCCCAGAAGAAATGCTTAAAGCAAATATTCTACCTATACTGAAACCAGGGAAAGATCCAACTAAAGTCCATAGCTACCGCCCAATATCATTAATAAATGTAGATATAAAGATATTTTCTGCGATTATAGCTAGTAGACTAAAAGAAGTTATGAAACAACTAATACATCCTGATCAAACAGGTTTTGTTTCAGATAGAATGTCAAGCAATAATATCAGACGTTTGATAGATGCACTAGATATATCACAACGTAGAGAAAGTCCCATGCTGATCCTGTCTTTAGATGCTGAGAAAGCCTTTGACAGGGTCAGCTGGGACTTTATGAAGATTACTCTAGAAGAACTAGGTATACAGGGATGGTTGCTTGATGCAATTTTAGCTTTATACAAAGACCCTACAGCAAGAACAATTGGCCCTGGCATATGCTCAGACTGGTTCAAATTGAACAACGGGACCAGACAAGGCTGCCCGTTGTCCCCTTTACTGTTTATATTAACTATAGAGGTGTTAGCTAACAGAATTAGAAATAACGAAAATATTAAGGGATTCACAGCAAGCCAGAAAGAACTTAAAATATCTCTTTACGCAGATGACACTATTCTATTTTTAAGTAATACGTCAACATCAATATCAAATGCAATGACAGAAATTGAAATGTACAGTGCAGCATCAAATTATAAATTAAATAAAACAAAATCAACGGCTGTATATATCAATATGTCGAAGCAAGAAATAGATTCTGATCAAGAAACATATAATTTTATTAAAGCTAAAACGTTCCCATATCTAGGAATCAAAATTAGCAGAAAAGTAGAAAACATTATGAGAATAAACTTCATGGATCTTCTAAAAGAAACTAATAAGAATCTGAAAGAATGGAGAAAACTAGAAGTATCTTGGGGAGGAAGAATAAACATTTTGAAATCATATGTTTTGCCAAAATGGATCTATATGTTTAGAATGCTCCCATTAGAAATCCCGAGTGCATGGTTAACAATGATTAACAATTCTTTCTCTAATTTTGTATGGCGAGGGAAAAAACCCAGGATTAAAAATGAAGTACTATCAAGAGGAATAAAGAAGGGAGGCTTGGGATATCCAAACATAAGAAAATATTATGAGGCTGGGATTATAATGCATGTTATGGCTGGACAGATGAAACAAAATAAAGAGGAAGTATGGTGGTGGTCAGAAGTAGAATCTAGTCAAGTAAGAGATCCTCTAGACTTACTCTGGATAACAAAAAAATGCAATTTATCCAGATCATACATTCTAGGACAGATTATTCCAATATGGAAAAAAATAAGGAAAAAAATCGATTTAGTAAATAAAATATTTGATTTTCAAAATTTAGACATAATCGAATTAAATATGGAGAATATTTCCCTAAAATCTTGGAAGGAAAAAAGAATAAGTACTTTAAAAGATCTGACTAAAGAGGGTAAAATCAAACCTTATAAAACGTTGATAGAAGAGTTTAAGTTCTCTGCTAAAGATGTATATACGTACCTTAGAGTAAAATATTTTTTGGAGAAAGTTGAGTTAGTAAAAGAGGGTAAAATGTACGATATTTTAAAATCAATTTTATACCAGAATAAAACAAAGCAGCTGTTCTCTAGATGTGTTAAAATGTTAGTCCCAATGAATGATTCAGTCCTAACAAGCGCTATTAAAAAATGGAACATTGAATTAAAAATAAATATAGAATTAGATGAATGGATAGCTATTTTACAAAAAATCAATAAATATGTCCATTCCTTTATACTGATAGAAACACACTTCAAGTTGGCTTACCAATGGTATATGACTCCAACTAAAATAGCTAAATTTGATACATCCATGGACACAAAGTGCTGGAAGTGTAGAGAGGAAAAAGAAAATTATATTCACATGTGGTGGTCATGCAAAAAAGTGATTGTTGTATGGCAGTGGGCTCAATTTATCATCCATATACTGTGTGGAGTAAAAATATTTCTAAAACCTGAAACAATGCTATTAAACTACCAATGGCCAAACTTAAATAAAATAAATCAATTTTTAATTATTCATTGTTTAACAGCCTGTAAAATAATAATAGCAAGGAACTGGAAGGGAGATACCGCATTTAACATTAAATTAATAACAATTCAGTTGATTTGCCAAATCAAAATGGAGAAGGATCACTGCAAGTTTCTGAATGATAATTTGAGCCTATGGGTAAATTGGGAAAAAAAATTACTACAAATGTAATATTGATACCATTTGAAAAAAAAAAGAAGTATAATTTGAAAGTATGTGGAGCTCTCGTGGGGGGGGGGGTGGGATGTGTTGTGTTTTGTCTAAGTCTTTATGTGTATGAATATGAATTTTTAAACATGTTTTTGTACAATGAAATTATGGTGATAAAATTAAAATAAAAAGAGAATGAAAAAAAAAAAAGAAATCACTATTAGAAACACTGTCTTATAGGTAAGACACTGAGTAGTAATTTCTCGAAGAGGACCATATGGACCATATTTGTAAGAAACTCTAGGACCAAAGGAATATCCCATGGCAGAGAAGTATTCCTAGGATGAGGCTTGATTATTATAGTTGCGTTAAAGAATTTTGCCGTTAGTGGATGTGAAGACCAGGAAGTATTGCACTGGGCAGATAGTTCAGTTCATTGGACTTTTAGAGTACTTAGACCATTCTCTAGGCCAGATTGAAAAAATTCCAGGTAATAAAGCTGGGAAAGATGAAGGATATCAAAGGTTTGTAGAAGGGCTCATTGCTTGAAAGTTTCCTATACTCTATAATAACATGCTGAAGTTGAAGATTTCCTGGATTTCAGGAGAGTTTCTACTAGGTTGTCTGATAGGTCTTGGTTTAATAGAGTTGACCGTTCAAAAACCTCATGCTACTCCATGAGCCGTAAAGGCGAAAACATAATCAAGTACACAACAAGTATTATGACTCTTTAATCTTCCTGTGTATTCTCCTAGAATGAGTTCTTAGACAGGTTGTTAAAAAGTTACTCCGGGGGCGGAGCCAAGCAACGGAGCTGAATGGCCGCATGTTCACTGAGCTCCAGGCCAGCAAACACAATATACAGCGATTAAAAGGGTCTTTCACACCCCAAACCAAGGCTAACTGAGCCCACGACGCTCCCTCACGATATGGGGAGAAAGACCAAGAAGCCTAGGGCCGAAAAACCGAACATGGGCATGAACATTGGCGACTTATGGCGCCAGACCTGGAGAGAAACGGAGCCCAACATGGCCGACCTTTCAGACGACTCGGAGTTCTCCGAGGACTTCCTACTAGGAACACCTGGAGGTCAGATGCCTGAACAGAAAACCGGCAAGCCCACGCCCTCTCATCTGGACTCGGCCCCGGTGACGACCGCAATCATGAAGGGCCTATTAGCGGAGCTCCAACACACAATCCAGGCCGACATGGCCCAGCTCCGAGGGGACATACAAGGCCTCACGACTCGCATGGGCGCCATAGAGAACAACGCCCAGACTCAGGCCCAACTTACCACCCGTCTCCACACAGCTATACAAGAACTACAAATTCAACAGAGCAAAACGGACAAAAAGCTAGCAGAGTTGGAGGACCGGAGGCGCACACTGAACCTCAAATTAAAGGCATCTCGGAGGAGATCCCGGAGAGGGAGCTTCCGCACCTCCTACGTCGACTTCTCACTGGACTACTACCCCATAAGCAGGCCAAACAGGTGGGAGTGGAAGAGCCTTTCCGACTCCGAAAACCAGCGACGGCACCACAGTCAGCCCCAAGGGATGTCTTGGTAAAGTTCCACAGCAACCAAGACAAAACGGCCCTCCTGAACGCAGTCCGCAACAACTCACCATACCCTTTCGAAGGCATGCAACTGACGTTCTATGCAGACCTGTCTGTCGTGGAGAAGGTCACTTAAGCCCTTCACAGCGTTGCTCCGAACCAACGGCTTCAGATATCGATGGCGAATGCAACGCACGCTGGAAGTACTGCACGGCACCGACACACTCTCCGTCAGCGATCTTAAGGAGGCAGCCGACCTGCTACCCACACTGGGACTACCCACGAATGCCCTGGACACAGTGCGACCGAACACAGCGGCAACCCTGCCTCACGCTTGGAACCCGGCAACAACACGACCCTTTATACCGCGGGGTGCGAGACAAGACGAACGGGCAGCTGTCACTACCTGAATGGCCCCAGACAGCCTGCAGAGATGGGCCTGAACTTGCCTCACCACCGGAGCAGTGATCCCAGTTGCCGCTCTAGCGTCTCTCTGGACTTTACGTAAATAGACTCTGTTACCGTTTTCCGTTCTTTTTTTCTCTTGTTTTTTCTTTGCACTGCTGATGTAACCTACCAAGTTCAGATCCCCCTCCAATGAGACCACCCGCATCCTATCACTCCCCACACCACACATAACGGGGCACTGTAAGGTGCGCCACCAAGTCCATTTTACCACCTTAGCTTAAGCTAACAGATATCCTACTCGGATTTTTATTTTTTACTTTTTTTTTTTTTTTTCTTCTTCTCTTGTTTATAGTCTGGTTATAGCATCAGTGTAACTCACTTATAATTTCTTATATATGTATAAAGCTAAGTGCTTACTAACCTACTTATATATGACTAAAGCTAAGTGTATGCTAACTTACTTATAACTACTTATATAAGTCTAAAGTTAAGTGTATGCTAACTTACTTATAGCTACTTATATATGTCCAAAGCCAAGTGTATGCTAACTTACTTATAACTACTTATATATGTCTAAAGCTAAGTGTATGCTAACTTACTTATAACTACTTATATATGTCTAAAGCTAAGTGTATGCTAACTTACTTATAACTACTTATATATGTCTAAAGCTAAGTGTATGCTAACTTACTTATAACTACTTATATATGTCTAAAGCTACGTGTATGCTAACTTACTTATAACTACTTATATATGTCTAAAGCTACGTGTATGCTAACTTACTTATAACTACTTATATATGTCTAAAGCTACGTGTATGCTAACTTACTTATAACTACTTATATATGTCTAAAGCTACGTGTATGCTAACTTACTTATAACTACTTATATATGTCTAAAGCTACGTGTATGCTAACTTACTTATAACTACTTATATATGTCTAAAGCTAAGTGTATGCTAACTTACTTATAACTACTTATATATGTCTAAAGCTAAGTGTATGCTAACTTACTTATAACTACTTATATATGTCTAAAGCTACGTGTATGCTAACTTACTTATAACTACTTATATATGTCTAAAGCTAAGTGTATGCTAACTTACTTATAACTACTTATATATGTCTAAAGCTAAGTGTATGCTAACTTACTTATAACTACTTACATATGTCTAAAGCTAAGTGTATGCTAACTTACTTATAACTACTTATATGTGTCTAAAGCTAAGTGTTTAAGTCTGTTAAAAAAAAAAAATTGTGCCTGTCATTCTTGTGCCCCACATGTCAAGCGTGGGAAAGGCCAAAGGATTGCTTTTGGGGCACCTCTCGCCACTCTGTACAATTTGCGTGCACAGCAAAAATAAAGAATTAAAAAAAAAAAAAAGTTACTCCAACCATCATATTCACTGCTAAATAAAAAAAATAAAAAACCTCATGCTACTCCATAAACCGTATAGGCAAAAATAGGATCAAGAAAACAAGTCTCGTGACTCATTAATTTCCTCGGTGTTTCCTCCTAAAATGAGTTCTTGAACAAGTTTTTAAAAGGTTACTCTAACCATCATAAGCACTACTAAGCTGAAAATAAATACATAAATGATCATGGTACTCCATAAACCTCAATGGCAAAATATAATCAAGAACACAGAACTCCTCCTAGAACAAGTTTTAAAACAGGCGGTTAAATGGCTGTCTTAAAATGCCCCATGTTGCTGCAAGAGATGAAATTACACCTCCTGCAGCAATGGGTTTAAACTCGGTATGTGTACTTTTTCACAGTGAAAAGGTGCAGATGCAGACTCCAGACACCATGACCTCTTTAAATGACTGAAGTGGACATGCTGCTTGGAACCATGTAATTTAAGTCAACATCGTGGTTCTTGAAAAAAATGTGTCCATGGTTGATTCAGTAAGACAGGGTAGATATTGAAGATTTTAGATATTGACATTTTTTTTCTTTACTTGTCTTGTTCTTCCACTCAAATATTGATGTAGAATACTTGCAATTGATACATATGTTGATGATCATTTTGCTCAACTTATGTTTCCAAATAACGCTACTGAAATGGGGAACAAATTGCAATTGGGCCCTACTGAAGGGAACTTAAAACATATCGACCCAGGTGGGACTTGAAACCACAATCCCCAGCTCCGGAGGCTGATGCCTTATCCATTAGGCCACTGCACACATCTGCACACAAACATAAATCTCTGTCTTTTTTTTCCAATGACTAACTATAGATTGAATCATTTTAGTGTCCCAGTATTGGAACCCAGTTTTAACTCAGATTATAGAAACCATTTGATAACATAGTCTAAAAAAGTCAAGAAAAATAAATAAATCTCTCTAAATCTCTCTATTTTCAAGAAGGGTATTGAAGATTTGCCATGGTTTCAGTTACAATAATGTAATATAATGAAAGTACATGCCTAAACAGGAAAAAATAAATCCTGAGATGGTTTTAGGACCACTCGGTCATGAAAAATAACGGTGTGGGTGTCTGGAAAGAAGAAAGCTTGAAGTTCAATGATGCGTTTAGCAGTAGAAATCACTATTAGAAACACTGTCTTATAGGTAAGACACTGAGTAGTAATTTCTCGAAGAGGACCTTATTTGTAAGAAACTCTAGGACCAAAGGAATATCCCATGGCAGAGAAGTATTCCTAGGATGAGGCTTGATTATTATAGTTGCTATAAAGAATTTTGCCGTTAGTGGATGTGAAGACCAGGAAGTATTGCACTGGGCAGATAGTTCAGTTCATTGGACTTTTAGAGTACTTAGACCATTCTCTAGGCCAGATTGAAAAAATTCTACTAGGTTGTCTGATAGGTCTTGGTTTAATAGAGTTGACCGTTCAAAAACCTCATGCTACTCCATGAGCCGTAAAGGCGAAAACATAATCAAGTACACAACAAGTATTATGACTCTTTAATCTTCCTGTGTATTCTCCTAGAATGAGTTCTTAGACAGGTTGTTAAAAAGTTACTCCAACCATCATAATCACTGCTAAATAAAAAAAATAAAAAACGTCATGCTACTCCATAAACCGTATAGGCAAAAATAGGATCAAGAACACAAGTCTCGTGACTCATTAATTTCCTCTGTGTTTCCTCCTAAAATGAGTTCTTGAACAAGTTTTTAAAAGGTTACTCTAACCATCATAAGCACTACTAAGCTGAAAATAAATACATAAATGATCATGGTACTCCATAAACCTCAATGGCAAAATATAATCAAGAACACAACAAGTATTATACATTATTCTTCCTCTGTTTCTCCTCCTAGAACAAGTTTTAAAACAGGCGGTTAAATGGCTGACTTAAAATGCCCCATGTTGCTGCAAGAGATGAAATTACACCTACTGCACCAATGGGTTTAAACTCGGTATGTGTACTTTTTCACAGTGAAAAGGTGCAGATGCAGACTCCAGACACCATGACCTCTTTAAATGACTGAAGTGGACATGCTGCTTGGAACCATGTAATTTAAGTCAACATCGTGGTTCTAGAAAAAAATGTGTCTATGGTTGATTCAGTAAGACAGGGTAGATATTGAAGATTTTAGATATTGACATTTTTTTCTTTACTTGTCTTGTTCTTCCACTCAAATATTGATGTAGAATACTTGCAATTGATACATATGTTGATGGTCATTTTGCTCAACTTATGTTTCCAAATAACACTACTGAAATGGGGAACAAATTGCAATTGGGCCCTACTGAAGGGAACTTAAAACATATCGACCCAGGTGAGACTTGAACCCACAATCCCCAGCTCCGGAGGCTGATGCCTTATCCATTAGGCCACTGGGCCACATCCGCACACAAACATAAATCTCTGTCTTTTTTTTCCAATGACTAACTATAGATTGAATCATTTTAGTGTCCCAGTATTGGAACCCAGTTTTAACTCAGATTATAGAAACCATTTGATAACATAGTCTAAAAAAGTCAAGAGAAATAAATAAATCTCTCTAAATCTCTCTATTTTCAAGAAGGGTATTGAAGATTTGCCATGGTCTTCAGTTACAATACTGTAATATAATGAAAGTACATGCCTAAACAGGAAAAAATAAATCCTGAGATGGTTTTAGGACCACTCGGTCATGAAAAATAACGGTGTGGGTGTCTGGAAAGAAGAAAGCTTGAAGTTCAATGATGCGTTTAGCAGTAGAAATCACTATTAGAAACACTGTCTTATAGGTAAGACACTGAGTAGTAATTTCTCGAAGAGGACCATATGGACCATATTTGTAAGAAACTCTAGGACCAAAGGAATATCCCATGGCAGAGAAGTATTCCTAGGATGAGGCTTGATTATTATAGTTGCTTTAAAGAATTTTGCCGTTAGTGGATGTGAAGACCAGGAAGTATTGCACTGGGCAGATAGTTCAGTTCATTGGACTTTTAGAGTACTTAGACCATTCTCTAGGCCAGATTGAAAAAATTCCAGGTAATAAAGCTGGGAAAGATGAAGGATATCAAAGGTTTGTAGAAGGGCTCATTGCTTGAAAGTTTCCTATACTCTATAATAACATGCTGAAGTTGAAGATTTCCTGGATTTCAGGAGAGTTTCTACTAGGTTGTCTGATAAGTCTTGGTTTAATAGAGTTGACCGTTCAAAAACCTCATGCTACTCCATGAGCCGTAAAGGCGAAAACATAATCAAGTACACAACAAGTATTATGACTCTTTAATCTTCCTGTGTATTCACCTAGAATGAGTTCTTAGACAGGTTGTTAAAAAGTTACTCCAACCATCATAATCACTTCTAAATAAAAAAAATAAAAAACCTCATGTTACTCCATAAACCGTATAGGCAAAAATAGGATCAAGAACACAAGTCTCGTGACTTTTTAATTTCCTCTGTGTTTCCTCCTAAAATGAGTTCTTGAACAAGTTTTTAAAAGGTTACTCTAACCATCATAAGCACTACTAAGCTGAAAATAAATACATAAATGATCATGGTACTCCATAAACCTCAATGGCAAAATATAATCAAGAACACAGCAAGTATTATACATTATTCTTCCTCTGTTTCTCCTCCTAGAACAAGTTTTAAAACAGGCGGTTAAATGGCTGACTTAAAATGCCCCATGTTGCTGCAAGAGATGAAATTACACCTCCTGCAGCAATGGGTTTAAGCTCGGTATGTGTACTTTTTCACAGTGAAAAGGTGCAGATGCAGACTCCAGACACCATGACCTCTTTAAATGACTGAAGTGGACATGCTGCTTGGAACCATGTAATTTAAGTCAACATTGTGGTTCTAGAAAAAAACGTGTCTATGGTTGATTCAGTAAGACAGGGTAGATATTGAAGATTTTAGATATTGACATTTTTTTTCTTTACTTGTCTTGTTCTTCCACTCAAATATTGATGTAGAATACTTGCAATTGATACATATGTTGATGATCATTTTGCTCAACTTATGTTTCCATATAACACTGAAATGGGGAACAAATTGCAATTGGGCCCTACTGAAGGGAACTTAAAACATATCGACCCAGGTGGGACTTGAACCCACAATCCGCAGCTCCGGAGGCTGATGCCTTATCCATTAGGCCACTGGGCCACATCTGCACACAAACATAAATCTCTGTCTTTTTTTTCCAATGACTAACTATAGATTGAATAATTTTAGTGTCCCAGTATTGGAACCCAGTTTTAACTCAGATTATAAAAACCATTTGATAACATAGTCTAAAAAAGTCAAGAAAAATAAATAAATCTCTCTAAATCTCTCTATTTTCAAGAAGGGTATTGAAGATTTGCCATGGTCTTCAGTTACATTAATGTAATATAATGAAAGTACATGCCTAAACAGGAAAAAATAAATCCTGAGATGGTTTTAGGACCACTCGGTCATGAAAAATAACGGTGTGGGTGTCTGGAAAGAAGAAAGCTTGACGTTCAATGATGCGTTTAGCAGTAGAAATCACTATTAGAAACACTGTCTTATAGGTAAGACACTGAGTAGTAATTTCTCGAAGAGGACCATATGGACCATATTTGTAAGAAACTCTAGGACCAAAGGAATATCCCATGGCAGAGAAGTATTCCTAGGATGAGGCTTGATTATTATAGTTGCTTTAAAGAATTTTGCCGTTAGTGGATGTGAAGACCAGGAAGTATTGCACTGGGCAGATAGTTCAGTTCATTGGACTTTTAGAGTACTTAGACCATTCTCTAGGCCAGATTGAAAAAATTCCAGGTAATAAAGCTGGGAAAGATGAAGGATATCAAAGGTTTGTAGAAGGGCTCATTGCTTGAAAGTTTCCTATACTCTATAATAACATGCTGAAGTTGAAGATTTCCTGGATTTCAGGAGAGTTTCTACTAGGTTGTCTGATAGGTCTTGGTTTAATAGAGTTGACCGTTCAAAAACCTCATGCTACTCCATGAGCCGTAAAGGCGAAAACATAATCAAGTACACAACAAGTATTATAACTCTTTAATCTTCCTGTGTATTCTCCTAGAATGAGTTCTTAGACAGGTTGTTAAAAAGTTACTCCAACTATCATAATCACTGCTAAATAGAAAAAATAAAAAAACTCATGCTACTCCATAAACCGTATAGGCAAAAATAGGATCAAGAACACAAGTCTCGTGACTCATTAATTTCCTCTGTGTTTCCTCCTAAAATGAGTTCTTGAACAAGTTTTTAAAAGGTTACTCTAACCATCATAAGCACTACTAAGCTGAAAATAAATACATAAATGATCATGGTACTCCATAAACCTCAATGGCAAAATATAATCAAGAACACAGCAAGTATTATACATTATTCTTCCTCTGTTTCTCCTCCTAGAACTAGTTTTAAAACAGGCGGTTAAATGGCTGACTTAAAATGCCCCATGTTGCTGCAAGAGATGAAATTACACCTCCTGCAGCAATGGGTTTAAACTCGGTATGTGTACTTTTTCACAGTGAAAAGGTGCAGATGCAGACTCCAGACACCATGACCTCTTTAAATGACTGAAGTGGACATGCTGCATGGAATCATGTAATTTAAGTCAACATCGTGGTTCTAGAAAAAAATGTGTCTATGGTTGATTCAGTAAGAAAGGGTAGATAATGAAGATTTTAGATATTGACATTTTTTTTCTTTACTTGTCTTGTTCTTCCACTCAAATATTGATGTAGAATACTTGCAATTGATACATATGTTGATGATCATTTTGCTCAACTTATGTTTCCAAATAACGCTACTGAAATGGGGAACAAATTGCAATTGGGCCCTACTTAAGGGAACTTAAAACATATCGACCCAGGTGGGACTTGAACCCACAATCCCCAGCTCCGGAGGCTGATGCCTTATCCATTAGGCCACTGGGCCACATCTGCACACAAACATAAATCTCTGTCTTTTTTTTCCAATGACTAACTATAGATTGAATCATTTTAGTGTCCCAGTATTGGAACCCAGTTTTAACTCAGATTAGAGAAACCATTTGATAACATAGTCTAAAAAAGTCAAGAAAAATAAATAAATCTCTCTAAATCTCTCTATTTTCAAGAAGGGTATTGAAGATTTGCCATGGTCTTCAGTTACAATAATGTAATATAATGAAAGTACATGCCTAAACAGGAAAAAATAAATCCTGAGATGGTTTTAGGACCACTCGGTCATGAAAAATAATGGTGTGGGTGTCTGGAAAGAAGAAAGCTTGAAGTTCAATGATGCGTTTAGCAGTAGAAATTACTATTAGAAACACTGTCTTATAGGTAAGACACTGAGTAGTAATTTCTCGAAGAGGACGATATGGACCATATTTGTAAGAAACTCTAGGACCAAAGGAATATCCCATGGCAGAGAAGTATTCCTAGGATGAGGCATGATTATTATAGTTGCTATAAAGAATTTTGCCGTTAGTGGATGTGAAGACCAGGAAGTATTGCACTGGGCAGATAGTTCAGTTCATTGGACTTTTAGAGTACTTAGACCATTCTCTAGGCCAGATTGAAAAAATTCCAGGTAATAAAGCTGGGAAAGATGAAGGATATCAAAGGTTTGTAGAAGGGCTCATTGCTTGAAAGTTTCCTATACTCTATAATAACATGCTGAAGTTGAAGATTTCCTGGATTTCAGGAGAGTTTCTACTAGGTTGTCTGATAGGTCTTGGTTTAATAGAGTTGACCGTTCAAAAACCTCATGCTACTCCATGAGCCGTAAAGGCGAAAACATAATCAAGTACACAACAAGTATTATGACTCTTTAATCTTCCTGTGTATTCTCCTAGAATGAGTTCTTAGACAGGTTGTTAAAAAGTTACTCCAACCATCATAATCACTGCTAAATAAAAAAATAAAAAAACTCATGCTACTCCATAAACCGTATAGGCAAAAATAGGATCAAGAACACAAGTCTCGTGACTCATTAATTTCCTCTGTGTTTCCTCCTATAATGAGTTCTTGAACAAGTTTTTAAAAGGTTACTCTAACCATCATAAGCACTACTAAGCTGAAAATAAATACATAAATGATCATGGTACTCCATAAACCTCAATGGCAAAATATAATCAAGAACACAGCAAGTATTATACATTATTCTTCCTCTGTTTCTCCTCCTAGAACTAGTTTTAAAACAGGCGGTTAAATGGCTGACTTAAAATGCCACATGTTGCTGCAAGAGATGAAATTACACCTCCTGCAGCAATGGGTTTAAACTCGGTATGTGTACTTTTACA
This sequence comes from Pelobates fuscus, assembly GCF_036172605.1. Lineage (NCBI taxonomy): Eukaryota > Metazoa > Chordata > Amphibia > Anura > Pelobatidae > Pelobates > Pelobates fuscus. Next base: position 129,852,118 of record NC_086323.1, read on the forward strand.
CAGTGAAAAGGTGCAGATGCAGACTCCAGACACCATGACCTCTTTAAATGACTGAAGTGGACATGCTGCTTGGAACCATGTAATTTAAGTCAACATCGTGGTTCTAGAAAAAAATGTGTCTATGGTTGATTCAGTAAGACAGGGTAGATATTGAAGATTTTAGATATTGACATTTTTTTTCTTTACTTGTCTTGTTCTTCCACTCAAATATTGATGTAGAATACTTGCAATTGATACATATGTTGATGATCATTTTGCTCAACTTATGTTTCCAAATAACACTACTGAAATGGGGAACAAATTGCAATTGGGCCCTACTTAAGGGAACTTAAAACATATCGACCCAGGTGGGACTTGAACCCACAATCCCCAGCTTCGGAGGCTGATGCCTTATCCATTAGGCCACTGGGCCACATCTGCACACAAACACAAATCTCTGTCTTTTTTTTCCAATGACTAACTATAGATTGAATCATTTTAGTGTCCCAGTATTGGAACTCAGTTTTTAACTCAGATTATAGAAACCATTTGATAACATAGTCTAAAAAAGTCAAGAAAAATAAATAAATCTCTCTAAATCTCTCTATTTTCAAGAAGGGTATTGAAGATTTGCCATGGTCTTCAGTTACAATAATGTAATATAATTAAAGTACATGCCTAAACAGGAAAAAATAAATCCTGAGATGGTTTTAGGACCACTCGGTCATGAAAAATAACGGTGTGGGTGTCTGGAAAGAAGAAAGCTTGAAGTTCAATGATGCGTTTAGCAGTAGAAATCACTATTAGAAACACTGTCTTATAGGTAAGACACTGAGTAGAAATTTCTCGAAGAGGACCGTATGGACCATATTTGTAAGAAACTCTAGGACCAAAGGAATATCCCATGGCAGAGAAGTATTCCTAGGATGAGGTTTGATTATTATAGTTGCTTTAAAGAATTTTGCCGTTAGTGGATGTGAAGACCAGGAAGTATTTCACTGGGCAGATAGTTCAGTTCATTTGACTTTTAGAGTACTTAGACCATTCTCTAGGCCAGATTGAAAAAAATTCCAGGTAATAAAGCTGGGAAAGATGAAGGATATCAAAGGTTTGTAGAAGGGCTCATTGCTTGAAAGTTTCCTATACTCTATAATAACATGCGGAAGTTGAAGATTTCCTGGATTTCAGGAGAGTTTCTACTAGGTTGTCTGATAGGTCTTGGTTTAATAGAGTTGACCGTTCAAAAACCTCATGCTACTCCATGAGCCGTAAAGGCGAAAACATAATCAAGTACACAACAAGTATTATGACTCTTTAATCTTCCTGTGTATTCTCCTAGAATGAGTTCTTAGACAGGTTGTTAAAAAGTTACTCCAACCATCATAATCACTGCTAAATAAAAAAAATAAAAAACGTCATGCTACTCCATAAACCGTATAGGCAAAAATAGGATCAAGAACACAAGTCTCGTGACTCATTAATTTCCTCTGTGTTTCCTCCTAAAATGAGTTCTTGAACAAGTTTTTAAAAGGTTACTCTAACCATCATAAGCACTACTAAGCTGAAAATAAATACATAAATAATCATGGTACTCCATAAACCTCAATGGCAAAATATAATCAAGAACACAGCAAGTATTATACATTATTCTTCCTCTGTTTCTCTTCCTAGAACAAGTTTTAAAACAGGCGGTTAAATGGCTGACTTAAAATGCCCCATGTTGCTGCAAGAGATGAAATTACACCTCCTGCAGCAATGGGTTTAAACTTGGTATGTGTACTTTTTCACAGTGAAAAGGTGCAGATGCAGACTCCAGACACCATGACCTCTTTAAATGACTGAAGTGGACATGCTGCTTGGAACCATGTAATTTAAGTCAACATCGTGGTTCTAGAAAAAAATGTGTCTATGGTTGATTCAGTAAGACAGGGTAGATATTGAAGATTTTAGATATTGACATTTTTTTTCTTTACTTGTCTTGTTCTTCCACTCAAATATTGATGTAGAATACTTGCAATTGATACATATGTTGATGATCATTTTGCTCAACTTATGTTTCCAAATAACGCTACTGAAATGGGGAACAAATTGCAATTGGGCCCTACTGAAGGGAACTTAAAACATATCGACCCAGGTGGGACTTGAACCCACAATCCCCAGCTTCGGAGGCTGATGCCTTATCCATTAGGCCACTGGGCCACATCTGCACACAAACTTAAATCTCTGTCTTTTTTTTCCAATGACTAACTATAGATTGAATCATTTTAGTGTCCCAGTATTGGAACTCAGTTTTTAACTCAGATTATAGAAACCATTTGATAACATAGTCTAAAAAAGTCAAGAAAAATAAATCTCTCTAAATCTCTCTATTTTCAAGAAGGGTATTGAAGATTTGCCATGGCCTTCAGTTACAATAATGTAATATAATTAAAGTACATGCCTAAACAGGAAAAAATCAATCCTGAGATGGTTTTAGGACCACTCGGTCATGAAAAATAACGGTGTGGGTGTCTGGAAAGAAGAAAGCTTGAAGTTCAATGATGCGTTTAGCAGTAGAAATCACTATTAGAAACACTGTCTTATAGGTAAGACACTGAGTAGTAATTTCTCGAAGAGGACCGTATGGACCATATTTGTAAGAAACTCTAGGACCAAAGGAATATCCCATGGCAGAGAAGTATTCCTAGGATGAGGTTTGATTATTATAGTTGCTTTAAAGAATTTTGCCGTTAGTGGATGTGAAGACCAGGAAGTATTGCACTGGGCAGATAGTTCAGTTCATTGGACTTTTAGAGTACTTAGACCATTCTCTAGGCCAGATTGAAAAAAATTCCAGGTAATAAAGCTGGGAAAGATGAAGGATATCAAAGGTTTGTAGAAGGGCTCATTGCTTGAAAGTTTCCTATACTCTATAATAACATGCTGAAGTTGAAGATTTCCTGGATTTCAGGAGAGTTTCTACTAGGTTGTCTGATAGGTCTTGGTTTAATAGAGTTGACCGTTCAAAAACCTCATGCTACTCCATGAGCCGTAAAGGCGAAAACATAATCAAGTACACAACAAGTATTATGACTCTTTAATCTTCCTGTGTATTCTCCTAGAATGAGTTCTTAGACAGGTTGTTAAAAAGTTACTCCAACCATCATAATCACTGCTAAATAAAAAAAATAAAAAACGTCATGCTACTCCATAAACCGTATAGGCAAAAATAGGATCAAGAACACAAGTCTCGTGACTCATTAATTTCCTCTGTGTTTCCTCCTAAAATGAGTTCTTGAACAAGTTTTTAAAAGGTTACTCTAACCATCATAAGCACTACTAAGCTGAAAATAAATACATAAATGATCATGGTACTCCATAAACCTCAATGGCAAAATATAATCAAGAACATAGCAAGTATTATACATTATTCTTCCTCTGTTTCTCTTCCTAGAACAAGTTTTAAAACAGGCGGTTAAATGGCTGACTTAAAATGCCCCATGTTGCTGCAAGAGATGAAATTACACCTCCTGCAGCAATGGGTTTAAACTTGGTATGTGTACTTTTTCACAGTGAAAAGGTGCAGATGCAGACTCCAGACACCATGACCTCTTTAAATGACTGAAGTGGACATGCTGCTTGGAACCATGTAATTTAAGTCAACATCGTGGTTCTAGAAAAAAATGTGTCTATGGTTGATTCAGTAAGACAGGGTAGATATTGAAGATTTTAGATATTGACATTTTTTTTCTTTACTTGTCTTGTTCTTCCACTCAAATATTGATGTAGAATACTTGCAATTGATACATATGTTGATGATCATTTTGCTCAACTTATGTTTCCAAATAACGCTACTGAAATGGGGAACAAATTGCAATTGGGCCCTACTTAAGGGAACTTAAAACATATCGACCCAGGTGGGACTTGAACCCACAATCCCCAGCTTCGGAGGCTGATGCCTTATCCATTAGGCCACTGGGCCACATCTGCACACAAACACAAATCTCTGTCTTTTTTTTCCAATGACTAACTATAGATTGAATCATTTTAGTGTCCCAGTATTGGAACTCAGTTTTTAACTCAGATTATAGAAACCATTTGATAACATAGTCTAAAATAGTCAAGAAAAATAAATAAATCTCTCTAAATCTCTCTATTTTCAAGAAGGGTATTGAAGATTTGCCATGGTCTTCAGTTACAATAATGTAATATAATTAAAGTACATGCCTAAACAGGAAAAAATAAATCCTGAGATGGTTTTAGGACCACTCGGTCATGAAAAATAACGGTGTGGGTGTCTGGAAAGAAGAAAGCTTGAAGTTCAATGATGCGTTTAGCAGTAGAAATCACTATAGAAACACTGTCTTATAGGTAAGACACTGAGTAGTAATTTCTCGAAGAGGACCGTATGGACCATATTTGTAAGAAACTCTAGGACCAAAGGAATATCCCATGGCAGAGAAGTATTCCTAGGATGAGGTTTGATTATTATAGTTGCTTTAAAGAATTTTGCCGTTAGTGGATGTGAAGACCAGGAAGTATTGCACTGGGCAGATAGTTCAGTTCATTGGACTTTTAGAGTACTTAGACCATTCTCTAGGCCAGATTGAAAAAAATTCCAGGTAATAAAGCTGGGAAAGATGAAGGATATCAAAGGTTTGTAGAAGGGCTCATTGCTTGAAAGTTTCCTATACTCTATAATAACATGCTGAAGTTGAAGATTTCCTGGATTTCAGGAGAGTTTCTACTAGGTTGTCTGATAGGTCTTGGTTTAATAGAGTTGACCGTTCAAAAACCTCATGCTACTCCATGAGCCGTAAAGGCGAAAACATAATCAAGTACACAACAAGTATTATGACTCTTTAATCTTCCTGTGTATTCTCCTAGAATGAGTTCTTAGACAGGTTGTTAAAAAGTTACTCCAACCATCATAATCACTGCTAAATAAAAAAAATAAAAAACGTCATGCTACTCCATAAACCGTATAGGCAAAAATAGGATCAAGAACACAAGTCTCGTGACTCATTAATTTCCTCTGTGTTTCCTCCTAAAATGAGTTCTTGAACAAGTTTTTAAAAGGTTACTCTAACCATCATAAGCACTACTAAGCTGAAAATAAATACATAAATGATCATGGTACTCCATAAACCTCAATGGCAAAATATAATCAAGAACACAGCAAGTATTATACATTATTCTTCTTCTGTTTCTCCTCCTAGAACAAGTTTTAAAACAGGCGGTTAAATGGCTGACTTAAAATGCCCCATGTTGCTGCAAGAGATGAAATTACACCTCCTGCAGCAATGGGTTTAAACTTGGTATGTGTACTTTTTCACAGTGAAAATGTGCAGATGCAGACTCCAGACACCATGACCTCTTTAAATGACTGAAGTGGACATGCTGCTTGGAACCATGTAATTTAAGTCAACATCGTGGTTCTAGAAAAAAATGTGTCTATGGTTGATTCAGTAAGACAGGGTAGATATTGAAGATTTTAGATATTGACATTTTTTTTCTTTACTTGTCTTGTTCTTCCACTCAAATATTGATGTAGAATACTTGCAATTGATACATATGTTGATGATCATTTTGCTCAACTTATGTTTCCAAATAACGCTACTGAAATGGGGAACAAATTGCAATTGGGCCCTACTGAAGGGAACTTAAAACATATCGACCCAGGTGGGACTTGAACCCACAATCTCCAGCTTCGGAGGCTGATGCCTTATCCATTAGGCCACTGGGCCACATCTGCACACAAACATAAATCTCTGTCTTTTTTTTCCAATGACTAACTATAGATTGAATAATTTTAGTGTCCCAGTATTGGAACTCAGTTTTTAACTCAGATTATAGAAACCATTTGATAACATAGTCTAAAAAAGTCAAGAAAAATAAATAAATCTCTCTAAATCTCTCTATTTTCAAGAAGGGTATTGAAGATTTGCCATGGTCTTCAGTTACAATAATGTAATATAATTAAAGTACATGCCTAAACAGGAAAAAATAAATCCTGAGATGGTTTTAGGACCACTCGGTCATGAAAAATAACGGTGTGGGTGTCTGGAAAGAAGAAAGCTTGAAGTTCAATGATGCGTTTAGCAGTAGAAATCACTATTAGAAACACTGTCTTATAGGTAAGACACTGAGTAGTAATTTCTCGAAGAGGACCGTATGGACCATATTTGTAAGAAACTCTAGGACCAAAGGAATATCCCATGGCAGAGAAGTATTCCTAGGATGAGGTTTGATTATTATAGTTGCTTTAAAGAATTTTGCCGTTAGTGGATGTGAAGACCAGGAAGTATTGCACTGGGCAGATAGTTCAGTTCATTGGACTTTTAGAGTACTTAGACCATTCTCTAGGCCAGATTGAAAAAAATTCCAGGTAATAAAGCTGGGAAAGATGAAGGATATCAAAGGTTTGTAGAAGGGCTCATTGCTTGAAAGTTTCCTATACTCTATAATAACATGCTGAAGTTGAAGATTTCCTGGATTTCAGGAGAGTTTCTACTAGGTTGTCTGATAGGTCTTGGTTTAATAGAGTTGACCGTTCAAAAACCTCATGCTACTCCATGAGCCGTAAAGGCGAAAACATAATCAAGTACACAACAAGTATTATGACTCTTTAATCTTCCTGTGTATTCTCCTAGAATGAGTTCTTAGACAGGTTGTTAAAAAGTTACTCCAACCATCATAATCACTGCTAAATAAAAAAAATAAAAAACGTCATGCTACTCCATAAACCGTATAGGCAAAAATAGGATCAAGAACACAAGTCTCGTGACTCATTAATTTCCTCTGTGTTTCCTCCTAAAATGAGTTCTTGAACAAGTTTTTAAAAGGTTACTCTAACCATCATAAGCACTACTAAGCTGAAAATAAATACATAAATGATCATGGTACTCCATAAACCTCAATGGCAAAATATAATCAAGAACACAGCAAGTATTATACATTATTCTTCTTCTGTTTCTCCTCCTAGAACAAGTTTTAAAACAGGCGGTTAAATGGCTGACTTAAAATGCCCCATGTTGCTGCAAGAGATGAAATTACACCTCCTGCAGCAATGGGTTTAAACTTGGTATGTGTACTTTTTCACAGTGAAAATGTGCAGATGCAGACTCCAGACACCATGACCTCTTTAAATGACTGAAGTGGACATGCTGCTTGGAACCATGTAATTTAAGTCAACATCGTGGTTCTAGAAAAAAATGTGTCTATGGTTGATTCAGTAAGACAGGGTAGATATTGAAGATTTTAGATATTGACATTTTTTTTCTTTACTTGTCTTGTTCTTCCACTCAAATATTGATGTAGAATACTTGCAATTGATACATATGTTGATGATCATTTTGCTCAACTTATGTTTCCAAATAACGCTACTGAAATGGGGAACAAATTGCAATTGGGCCCTACTGAAGGGAACTTAAAACATATCGACCCAGGTGGGACTTGAACCCACAATCCCCAGCTTCGGAGGCTGATGCCTTATCCATTAGGCCACTGGGCCACATCTGCACACAAACATAAATCTCTGTCTTTTTTTTCCAATGACTAACTATAGATTGAATAATTTTAGTGTCCCAGTATTGGAACTCAGTTTTTAACTCAGATTATAGAAACCATTTGATAACATAGTCTAAAAAAGTCAAGAAAAATAAATAAATCTCTCTAAATCTCTCTATTTTCAAGAAGGGTATTGAAGATTTGCCATGGTCTTCAGTTACAATAATGTAATATAATTAAAGTACATGCCTAAACAGGAAAAAATAAATCCTGAGATGGTTTTAGGACCACTCGGTCATGAAAAATAACGGTGTTCCAACGGTGTTCCAATGACTAACTATAGATTGAATAATTTTAGTGTCCCAGTATTGGAACTCAGTTTTTAACTCAGATTATAGAAACCATTTGATAACATAGTCTAAAAAAGTCAAGAAAAATAAATAAATCTCTCTAAATCTCTCTATTTTCAAGAAGGGTATTGAAGATTTGCCATGGTCTTCAGTTACAATAATGTAATATAATTAAAGTACATGCCTAAACAGGAAAAAATCAATCCTGAGATGGTTTTAGGACCACTCGGTCATGAAAAATAACGGTGTGGGTGTCTGGAAAGAAGAAAGCTTGAAGTTCAATGATGCGTTTAGCAGTAGAAATCACTATTAGAAACACTGTCTTATAGGTAAGACACTGAGTAGTAATTTCTCGAAGAGGACCGTATGGACCATATTTGTAAGAAACTCTAGGACCAAAGGAATATCCCATGGCAGAGAAGTATTCCTAGGATGAGGTTTGATTATTATAGTTGCTTTAAAGAATTTTGCCGTTAGTGGATGTGAAGACCAGGAAGTATTGCACTGGGCAGATAGTTCAGTTCATTGGACTTTTAGAGTACTTAGACCATTCTCTAGGCCAGATTGAAAAAAATTCCAGGTAATAAAGCTGGGAAAGATGAAGGATATCAAAGGTTTGTAGAAGGGCTCATTGCTTGAAAGTTTCCTATACTCTATAATAACATGCTGAAGTTGAAGATTTCCTGGATTTCAGGAGAGTTTCTACTAGGTTGTCTGATAGGTCTTGGTTTAATAGAGTTGACCGTTCAAAAACCTCATGCTACTCCATGAGCCGTAAAGGCGAAAACATAATCAAGTACACAAAAAGTATTATGACTCTTTAATCTTCCTGTGTATTCTCCTAGAATGAGTTCTTAGACAGGTTGTTAAAAAGTTACTCCAACCATCATAATCACTGCTAAATAAAAAAAATAAAAAACCTCATGTTACTCCATAAACCGTATAGGCAAAAATAGGATCAAGAACACAAGTCTCGTGACTCATTAATTTCCTCTGTGTTTCCTCCTAAAATGAGTTCTTGAACAAGTTTTTAAAAGGTTACTCTAACCATCATAAGCACTACTAAGCTGAAAATAAATACATAAATGATCATGGTACTCCATAAACCTCAATGGCAAAATATAATCAAGAACACTGCAAGTATTATACATTATTCTTCCTCTGTTTCTCCTCCTAGAACAAGTTTTAAAACAGGCGGTTAAATGGCTGACTTAAAATGCCCCATGTTGCTGCAAGAGATGAAATTACACCTCCTGCAGCAATGGGTTTAAACTTGGTATGTGTACTTTTTCACAGTGAAAAGGTGCAGATGCAGACTCCAGACACCATGACCTCTTTAAATGACTGAAGTGGACATGCTGCTTGGAACCATGTAATTTAAGTCAACATCGTGGTTCTAGAAAAAAATGTGTCTATGGTTGATTCAGTAAGACAGGGTAGATATTGAAGATTTTAGATATTGACATTTTTTTTCTTTACTTGTCTTGTTCTTCCACTCAAATATTGATGTAGAATACTTGCAATTGATACATATGTTGATGATCATTTTGCTCAACTTATGTTTCCAAATAACGCTACTGAAATGGGGAACAAATTGCAATTGGGCCCTACTGAAGGGAACTTAAAACATATCGACCCAGGTGGGACTTGAACCCACAATCTCCAGCTTCGGAGGCTGATGCCTTATCCATTAGGCCACTGGGCCACATCTGCACACAAACATAAATCTCTGTCTTTTTTTTCCAATGACTAACTATAGATTGAATCATTTTAGTGTCCCAGTATTGGAACCCAGTTTTAACTCAGATTATAGAAACCATTTGATAACATAGTCTAAAAAAGTCAAGAGAAATAAATAAATCTCTCTAAATCTCTCTATTTTCAAGAAGGGTATTGAAGATTTGCCATGGTCTTCAGTTACAATACTGTAATATAATGAAAGTACATGCCTAAACAGGAAAAAATAAATCCTGAGATGGTTTTAGGACCACTCGGTCATGAAAAATAACGGTGTGGGTGTCTGGAAAGAAGAAAGCTTGAAGTTCAATGATGCGTTTAGCAGTAGAAATCACTATTAGAAACACTGTCTTATAGGTAAGACACTGAGTAGTAATTTCTCGAAGAGGACCATATGGACCATATTTGTAAGAAACTCTAGGACCAAAGGAATATCCCATGGCAGAGAAGTATTCCTAGGATGAGGCTTGATTATTATAGTTGCTTTAAAGAATTTTGCCGTTAGTGGATGTGAAGACCAGGAAGTATTGCACTGGGCAGATAGTTCAGTTCATTGGACTTTTAGAGTACTTAGACCATTCTCTAGGCCAGATTGAAAAAATTCCAGGTAATAAAGCTGGGAAAGATGAAGGATATCAAAGGTTTGTAGAAGGGCTCATTGCTTGAAAGTTTCCTATACTCTATAATAACATGCTGAAGTTGAAGATTTCCTGGATTTCAGGAGAGTTTCTACTAGGTTGTCTGATAAGTCTTGGTTTAATAGAGTTGACCGTTCAAAAACCTCATGCTACTCCATGAGCCGTAAAGGCGAAAACATAATCAAGTACACAACAAGTATTATGACTCTTTAATCTTCCTGTGTATTCACCTAGAATGAGTTCTTAGACAGGTTGTTAAAAAGTTACTCCAACCATCATAATCACTTCTAAATAAAAAAAATAAAAAACCTCATGTTACTCCATAAACCGTATAGGCAAAAATAGGATCAAGAACACAAGTCTCGTGACTTTTTAATTTCCTCTGTGTTTCCTCCTAAAATGAGTTCTTGAACAAGTTTTTAAAAGGTTACTCTAACCATCATAAGCACTACTAAGCTGAAAATAAATACATAAATGATCATGGTACTCCATAAACCTCAATGGCAAAATATAATCAAGAACACAGCAAGTATTATACATTATTCTTCCTCTGTTTCTCCTCCTAGAACAAGTTTTAAAACAGGCGGTTAAATGGCTGACTTAAAATGCCCCATGTTGCTGCAAGAGATGAAATTACACCTCCTGCAGCAATGGGTTTAAGCTCGGTATGTGTACTTTTTCACAGTGAAAAGGTGCAGATGCAGACTCCAGACACCATGACCTCTTTAAATGACTGAAGTGGACATGCTGCTTGGAACCATGTAATTTAAGTCAACATTGTGGTTCTAGAAAAAAACGTGTCTATGGTTGATTCAGTAAGACAGGGTAGATATTGAAGATTTTAGATATTGACATTTTTTTTCTTTACTTGTCTTGTTCTTCCACTCAAATATTGATGTAGAATACTTGCAATTGATACATATGTTGATGATCATTTTGCTCAACTTATGTTTCCATATAACACTGAAATGGGGAACAAATTGCAATTGGGCCCTACTGAAGGGAACTTAAAACATATCGACCCAGGTGGGACTTGAACCCACAATCCGCAGCTCCGGAGGCTGATGCCTTATCCATTAGGCCACTGGGCCACATCTGCACACAAACATAAATCTCTGTCTTTTTTTTCCAATGACTAACTATAGATTGAATAATTTTAGTGTCCCAGTATTGGAACCCAGTTTTAACTCAGATTATAAAAACCATTTGATAACATAGTCTAAAAAAGTCAAGAAAAATAAATAAATCTCTCTAAATCTCTCTATTTTCAAGAAGGGTATTGAAGATTTGCCATGGTCTTCAGTTACATTAATGTAATATAATGAAAGTACATGCCTAAACAGGAAAAAATAAATCCTGAGATGGTTTTAGGACCACTCGGTCATGAAAAATAATGGTGTGGGTGTCTGGAAAGAAGAAAGCTTGAAGTTCAATGATGCGTTTAGCAGTAGAAATTACTATTAGAAACACTGTCTTATAGGTAAGACACTGAGTAGTAATTTCTCGAAGAGGACGATATGGACCATATTTGTAAGAAACTCTAGGACCAAAGGAATATCCCATGGCAGAGAAGTATTCCTAGGATGAGGCATGATTATTATAGTTGCTATAAAGAATTTTGCCGTTAGTGGATGTGAAGACCAGGAAGTATTGCACTGGGCAGATAGTTCAGTTCATTGGACTTTTAGAGTACTTAGACCATTCTCTAGGCCAGATTGAAAAAATTCCAGGTAATAAAGCTGGGAAAGATGAAGGATATCAAAGGTTTGTAGAAGGGCTCATTGCTTGAAAGTTTCCTATACTCTATAATAACATGCTGAAGTTGAAGATTTCCTGGATTTCAGGAGAGTTTCTACTAGGTTGTCTGATAGGTCTTGGTTTAATAGAGTTGACCGTTCAAAAACCTCATGCTACTCCATGAGCCGTAAAGGCGAAAACATAATCAAGTACACAACAAGTATTATGACTCTTTAATCTTCCTGTGTATTCTCCTAGAATGAGTTCTTAGACAGGTTGTTAAAAAGTTACTCCAACCATCATAATCACTGCTAAATAAAAAAATAAAAAAACTCATGCTACTCCATAAACCGTATAGGCAAAAATAGGATCAAGAACACAAGTCTCGTGACTCATTAATTTCCTCTGTGTTTCCTCCTATAATGAGTTCTTGAACAAGTTTTTAAAAGGTTACTCTAACCATCATAAGCACTACTAAGCTGAAAATAAATACATAAATGATCATGGTACTCCATAAACCTCAATGGCAAAATATAATCAAGAACACAGCAAGTATTATACATTATTCTTCCTCTGTTTCTCCTCCTAGAACTAGTTTTAAAACAGGCGGTTAAATGGCTGACTTAAAATGCCACATGTTGCTGCAAGAGATGAAATTACACCTCCTGCAGCAATGGGTTTAAACTCGGTATGTGTACTTTTACACAGTGAAAAGGTGCAGATGCAGACTCCAGACACCATGACCTCTTTAAATGACTGAAGTGGACATGCTGCTTGGAACCATGTAATTTAAGTCAACATCGTGGTTCTAGAAAAAAATGTGTCTATGGTTGATTCAGTAAGACAGGGTAGATATTGAAGATTTTAGATATTGACATTTTTTTTCTTTACTTGTCTTGTTCTTCCACTCAAATATTGATGTAGAATACTTGCAATTGATACATATGTTGATGATCATTTTGCTCAACTTATGTTTCCAAATAACACTACTGAAATGGGGAACAAATTGCAATTGGGCCCTACTTAAGGGAACTTAAAACATATCGACCCAGGTGGGACTTGAACCCACAATCCCCAGCTTCGGAGGCTGATGCCTTATCCATTAGGCCACTGGGCCACATCTGCACACAAACACAAATCTCTGTCTTTTTTTTCCAATGACTAACTATAGATTGAATCATTTTAGTGTCCCAGTATTGGAACTCAGTTTTTAACTCAGATTATAGAAACCATTTGATAACATAGTCTAAAAAAGTCAAGAAAAATAAATAAATCTCTCTAAATCTCTCTATTTTCAAGAAGGGTATTGAAGATTTGCCATGGTCTTCAGTTACAATAATGTAATATAATTAAAGTACATGCCTAAACAGGAAAAAATAAATCCTGAGATGGTTTTAGGACCACTCGGTCATGAAAAATAACGGTGTGGGTGTCTGGAAAGAAGAAAGCTTGAAGTTCAATGATGCGTTTAGCAGTAGAAATCACTATTAGAAACACTGTCTTATAGGTAAGACACTGAGTAGAAATTTCTCGAAGAGGACCGTATGGACCATATTTGTAAGAAACTCTAGGACCAAAGGAATATCCCATGGCAGAGAAGTATTCCTAGGATGAGGTTTGATTATTATAGTTGCTTTAAAGAATTTTGCCGTTAGTGGATGTGAAGACCAGGAAGTATTTCACTGGGCAGATAGTTCAGTTCATTTGACTTTTAGAGTACTTAGACCATTCTCTAGGCCAGATTGAAAAAAATTCCAGGTAATAAAGCTGGGAAAGATGAAGGATATCAAAGGTTTGTAGAAGGGCTCATTGCTTGAAAGTTTCCTATACTCTATAATAACATGCGGAAGTTGAAGATTTCCTGGATTTCAGGAGAGTTTCTACTAGGTTGTCTGATAGGTCTTGGTTTAATAGAGTTGACCGTTCAAAAACCTCATGCTACTCCATGAGCCGTAAAGGCGAAAACATAATCAAGTACACAACAAGTATTATGACTCTTTAATCTTCCTGTGTATTCTCCTAGAATGAGTTCTTAGACAGGTTGTTAAAAAGTTACTCCAACCATCATAATCACTGCTAAATAAAAAAAATAAAAAACGTCATGCTACTCCATAAACCGTATAGGCAAAAATAGGATCAAGAACACAAGTCTCGTGACTCATTAATTTCCTCTGTGTTTCCTCCTAAAATGAGTTCTTGAACAAGTTTTTAAAAGGTTACTCTAACCATCATAAGCACTACTAAGCTGAAAATAAATACATAAATAATCATGGTACTCCATAAACCTCAATGGCAAAATATAATCAAGAACACAGCAAGTATTATACATTATTCTTCCTCTGTTTCTCTTCCTAGAACAAGTTTTAAAACAGGCGGTTAAATGGCTGACTTAAAATGCCCCATGTTGCTGCAAGAGATGAAATTACACCTCCTGCAGCAATGGGTTTAAACTTGGTATGTGTACTTTTTCACAGTGAAAAGGTGCAGATGCAGACTCCAGACACCATGACCTCTTTAAATGACTGAAGTGGACATGCTGCTTGGAACCATGTAATTTAAGTCAACATCGTGGTTCTAGAAAAAAATGTGTCTATGGTTGATTCAGTAAGACAGGGTAGATATTGAAGATTTTAGATATTGACATTTTTTTTCTTTACTTGTCTTGTTCTTCCACTCAAATATTGATGTAGAATACTTGCAATTGATACATATGTTGATGATCATTTTGCTCAACTTATGTTTCCAAATAACGCTACTGAAATGGGGAACAAATTGCAATTGGGCCCTACTGAAGGGAACTTAAAACATATCGACCCAGGTGGGACTTGAACCCACAATCCCCAGCTTCGGAGGCTGATGCCTTATCCATTAGGCCACTGGGCCACATCTGCACACAAACTTAAATCTCTGTCTTTTTTTTCCAATGACTAACTATAGATTGAATCATTTTAGTGTCCCAGTATTGGAACTCAGTTTTTAACTCAGATTATAGAAACCATTTGATAACATAGTCTAAAAAAGTCAAGAAAAATAAATCTCTCTAAATCTCTCTATTTTCAAGAAGGGTATTGAAGATTTGCCATGGCCTTCAGTTACAATAATGTAATATAATTAAAGTACATGCCTAAACAGGAAAAAATCAATCCTGAGATGGTTTTAGGACCACTCGGTCATGAAAAATAACGGTGTGGGTGTCTGGAAAGAAGAAAGCTTGAAGTTCAATGATGCGTTTAGCAGTAGAAATCACTATTAGAAACACTGTCTTATAGGTAAGACACTGAGTAGTAATTTCTCGAAGAGGACCGTATGGACCATATTTGTAAGAAACTCTAGGACCAAAGGAATATCCCATGGCAGAGAAGTATTCCTAGGATGAGGTTTGATTATTATAGTTGCTTTAAAGAATTTTGCCGTTAGTGGATGTGAAGACCAGGAAGTATTGCACTGGGCAGATAGTTCAGTTCATTGGACTTTTAGAGTACTTAGACCATTCTCTAGGCCAGATTGAAAAAAATTCCAGGTAATAAAGCTGGGAAAGATGAAGGATATCAAAGGTTTGTAGAAGGGCTCATTGCTTTAAAGTTTCCTATACTCTATAATAACATGCTGAAGTTGAAGATTTCCTGGATTTCAGGAGAGTTTCTACTAGGTTGTCTGATAGGTCTTGGTTTAATAGAGTTGACCGTTCAAAAACCTCATGCTACTCCATGAGCCGTAAAGGCGAAAACATAATCAAGTACACAACAAGTATTATGACTCTTTAATCTTCCTGTGTATTCTCCTAGAATGAGTTCTTAGACAGGTTGTTAAAAAGTTACTCCAACCATCATAATCACTGCTAAATAAAAAAAATAAAAAACGTCATGCTACTCCATAAACCGTATAGGCAAAAATAGGATCAAGAACACAAGTCTCGTGACTCATTAATTTCCTCTGTGTTTCCTCCTAAAATGAGTTCTTGAACAAGTTTTTAAAAGGTTACTCTAACCATCATAAGCACTACTAAGCTGAAAATAAATACATAAATGATCATGGTACTCCATAAACCTCAATGGCAAAATATAATCAAGAACATAGCAAGTATTATACATTATTCTTCCTCTGTTTCTCTTCCTAGAACAAGTTTTAAAACAGGCGGTTAAATGGCTGACTTAAAATGCCCCATGTTGCTGCAAGAGATGAAATTACACCTCCTGCAGCAATGGGTTTAAACTTGGTATGTGTACTTTTTCACAGTGAAAAGGTGCAGATGCAGACTCCAGACACCATGACCTCTTTAAATGACTGAAGTGGACATGCTGCTTGGAACCATGTAATTTAAGTCAACATCGTGGTTCTAGAAAAAAATGTGTCTATGGTTGATTCAGTAAGACAGGGTAGATATTGAAGATTTTAGATATTGACATTTTTTTTCTTTACTTGTCTTGTTCTTCCACTCAAATATTGATGTAGAATACTTGCAATTGATACATATGTTGATGATCATTTTGCTCAACTTATGTTTCCAAATAACGCTACTGAAATGGGGAACAAATTGCAATTGGGCCCTACTTAAGGGAACTTAAAACATATCGACCCAGGTGGGACTTGAACCCACAATCCCCAGCTTCGGAGGCTGATGCCTTATCCATTAGGCCACTGGGCCACATCTGCACACAAACACAAATCTCTGTCTTTTTTTTCCAATGACTAACTATAGATTGAATCATTTTAGTGTCCCAGTATTGGAACTCAGTTTTTAACTCAGATTATAGAAACCATTTGATAACATAGTCTAAAATAGTCAAGAAAAATAAATAAATCTCTCTAAATCTCTCTATTTTCAAGAAGGGTATTGAAGATTTGCCATGGTCTTCAGTTACAATAATGTAATATAATTAAAGTACATGCCTAAACAGGAAAAAATAAATCCTGAGATGGTTTTAGGACCACTCGGTCATGAAAAATAACGGTGTGGGTGTCTGGAAAGAAGAAAGCTTGAAGTTCAATGATGCGTTTAGCAGTAGAAATCACTATAGAAACACTGTCTTATAGGTAAGACACTGAGTAGTAATTTCTCGAAGAGGACCGTATGGACCATATTTGTAAGAAACTCTAGGACCAAAGGAATATCCCATGGCAGAGAAGTATTCCTAGGATGAGGTTTGATTATTATAGTTGCTTTAAAGAATTTTGCCGTTAGTGGATGTGAAGACCAGGAAGTATTGCACTGGGCAGATAGTTCAGTTCATTGGACTTTTAGAGTACTTAGACCATTCTCTAGGCCAGATTGAAAAAAATTCCAGGTAATAAAGCTGGGAAAGATGAAGGATATCAAAGGTTTGTAGAAGGGCTCATTGCTTGAAAGTTTCCTATACTCTATAATAACATGCTGAAGTTGAAGATTTCCTGGATTTCAGGAGAGTTTCTACTAGGTTGTCTGATAGGTCTTGGTTTAATAGAGTTGACCGTTCAAAAACCTCATGCTACTCCATGAGCCGTAAAGGCGAAAACATAATCAAGTACACAACAAGTATTATGACTCTTTAATCTTCCTGTGTATTCTCCTAGAATGAGTTCTTAGACAGGTTGTTAAAAAGTTACTCCAACCATCATAATCACTGCTAAATAAAAAAAATAAAAAACGTCATGCTACTCCATAAACCGTATAGGCAAAAATAGGATCAAGAACACAAGTCTCGTGACTCATTAATTTCCTCTGTGTTTCCTCCTAAAATGAGTTCTTGAACAAGTTTTTAAAAGGTTACTCTAACCATCATAAGCACTACTAAGCTGAAAATAAATACATAAATGATCATGGTACTCCATAAACCTCAATGGCAAAATATAATCAAGAACACAGCAAGTATTATACATTATTCTTCTTCTGTTTCTCCTCCTAGAACAAGTTTTAAAACAGGCGGTTAAATGGCTGACTTAAAATGCCCCATGTTGCTGCAAGAGATGAAATTACACCTCCTGCAGCAATGGGTTTAAACTTGGTATGTGTACTTTTTCACAGTGAAAATGTGCAGATGCAGACTCCAGACACCATGACCTCTTTAAATGACTGAAGTGGACATGCTGCTTGGAACCATGTAATTTAAGTCAACATCGTGGTTCTAGAAAAAAATGTGTCTATGGTTGATTCAGTAAGACAGGGTAGATATTGAAGATTTTAGATATTGACATTTTTTTTCTTTACTTGTCTTGTTCTTCCACTCAAATATTGATGTAGAATACTTGCAATTGATACATATGTTGATGATCATTTTGCTCAACTTATGTTTCCAAATAACGCTACTGAAATGGGGAACAAATTGCAATTGGGCCCTACTGAAGGGAACTTAAAACATATCGACCCAGGTGGGACTTGAACCCACAATCTCCAGCTTCGGAGGCTGATGCCTTATCCATTAGGCCACTGGGCCACATCTGCACACAAACATAAATCTCTGTCTTTTTTTTCCAATGACTAACTATAGATTGAATAATTTTAGTGTCCCAGTATTGGAACTCAGTTTTTAACTCAGATTATAGAAACCATTTGATAACATAGTCTAAAAAAGTCAAGAAAAATAAATAAATCTCTCTAAATCTCTCTATTTTCAAGAAGGGTATTGAAGATTTGCCATGGTCTTCAGTTACAATAATGTAATATAATTAAAGTACATGCCTAAACAGGAAAAAATAAATCCTGAGATGGTTTTAGGACCACTCGGTCATGAAAAATAACGGTGTGGGTGTCTGGAAAGAAGAAAGCTTGAAGTTCAATGATGCGTTTAGCAGTAGAAATCACTATTAGAAACACTGTCTTATAGGTAAGACACTGAGTAGTAATTTCTCGAAGAGGACCGTATGGACCATATTTGTAAGAAACTCTAGGACCAAAGGAATATCCCATGGCAGAGAAGTATTCCTAGGATGAGGTTTGATTATTATAGTTGCTTTAAAGAATTTTGCCGTTAGTGGATGTGAAGACCAGGAAGTATTGCACTGGGCAGATAGTTCAGTTCATTGGACTTTTAGAGTACTTAGACCATTCTCTAGGCCAGATTGAAAAAAATTCCAGGTAATAAAGCTGGGAAAGATGAAGGATATCAAAGGTTTGTAGAAGGGCTCATTGCTTGAAAGTTTCCTATACTCTATAATAACATGCTGAAGTTGAAGATTTCCTGGATTTCAGGAGAGTTTCTACTAGGTTGTCTGATAGGTCTTGGTTTAATAGAGTTGACCGTTCAAAAACCTCATGCTACTCCATGAGCCGTAAAGGCGAAAACATAATCAAGTACACAACAAGTATTATGACTCTTTAATCTTCCTGTGTATTCTCCTAGAATGAGTTCTTAGACAGGTTGTTAAAAAGTTACTCCAACCATCATAATCACTGCTAAATAAAAAAAATAAAAAACGTCATGCTACTCCATAAACCGTATAGGCAAAAATAGGATCAAGAACACAAGTCTCGTGACTCATTAATTTCCTCTGTGTTTCCTCCTAAAATGAGTTCTTGAACAAGTTTTTAAAAGGTTACTCTAACCATCATAAGCACTACTAAGCTGAAAATAAATACATAAATGATCATGGTACTCCATAAACCTCAATGGCAAAATATAATCAAGAACACAGCAAGTATTATACATTATTCTTCTTCTGTTTCTCCTCCTAGAACAAGTTTTAAAACAGGCGGTTAAATGGCTGACTTAAAATGCCCCATGTTGCTGCAAGAGATGAAATTACACCTCCTGCAGCAATGGGTTTAAACTTGGTATGTGTACTTTTTCACAGTGAAAATGTGCAGATGCAGACTCCAGACACCATGACCTCTTTAAATGACTGAAGTGGACATGCTGCTTGGAACCATGTAATTTAAGTCAACATCGTGGTTCTAGAAAAAAATGTGTCTATGGTTGATTCAGTAAGACAGGGTAGATATTGAAGATTTTAGATATTGACATTTTTTTTCTTTACTTGTCTTGTTCTTCCACTCAAATATTGATGTAGAATACTTGCAATTGATACATATGTTGATGATCATTTTGCTCAACTTATGTTTCCAAATAACGCTACTGAAATGGGGAACAAATTGCAATTGGGCCCTACTGAAGGGAACTTAAAACATATCGACCCAGGTGGGACTTGAACCCACAATCCCCAGCTTCGGAGGCTGATGCCTTATCCATTAGGCCACTGGGCCACATCTGCACACAAACATAAATCTCTGTCTTTTTTTTCCAATGACTAACTATAGATTGAATAATTTTAGTGTCCCAGTATTGGAACTCAGTTTTTAACTCAGATTATAGAAACCATTTGATAACATAGTCTAAAAAAGTCAAGAAAAATAAATAAATCTCTCTAAATCTCTCTATTTTCAAGAGGGGTATTGAAGATTTGCCATGGTCTTCAGTTACAATAATGTAATATAATTAAAGTACATGCCTAAACAGGAAAAAATAAATCCTGAGATGGTTTTAGGACCACTCGGTCATGAAAAATAACGGTGTTCCAACGGTGTTCCAATGACTAACTATAGATTGAATAATTTTAGTGTCCCAGTATTGGAACTCAGTTTTTAACTCAGATTATAGAAACCATTTGATAACATAGTCTAAAAAAGTCAAGAAAAATAAATAAATCTCTCTAAATCTCTCTATTTTCAAGAAGGGTATTGAAGATTTGCCATGGTCTTCAGTTACAATAATGTAATATAATTAAAGTACATGCCTAAACAGGAAAAAATAAATCCTGAGATGGTTTTAGGACCACTCGGTCATGAAAAATAACGGTGTGGGTGTCTGGAAAGAAGAAAGCTTGAAGTTCAATGATGCGTTTAGCAGTAGAAATCACTATTAGAAACACTGTCTTATAGGTAAGACACTGAGTAGTAATTTCTCGAAGAGGACCGTATGGACCATATTTGTAAGAAACTCTAGGACCAAAGGAATATCCCATGGCAGAGAAGTATTCCTAGGATGAGGTTTGATTATTATAGTTGCTTTAAAGAATTTTGCCGTTAGTGGATGTGAAGACCAGGAAGTATTGCACTGGGCAGATAGTTCAGTTCATTGGACTTTTAGAGTACTTAGACCATTCTCTAGGCCAGATTGAAAAAAATTCCAGGTAATAAAGCTGGGAAAGATGAAGGATATCAAAGGTTTGTAGAAGGGCTCATTGCTTGAAAGTTTCCTATACTCTATAATAACATGCTGAAGTTGAAGATTTCCTGGATTTCAGGAGAGTTTCTACTAGGTTGTCTGATAGGTCTTGGTTTAATAGAGTTGACCGTTCAAAAACCTCATGCTACTCCATGAGCCGTAAAGGCGAAAACATAATCAAGTACACAACAAGTATTATGACTCTTTAATCTTCCTGTGTATTCTCCTAGAATGAGTTCTTAGACAGGTTGTTAAAAAGTTACTCCAACCATCATAATCACTGCTAAATAAAAAAAATAAAAAACGTCATGCTACTCCATAAACCGTATAGGCAAAAATAGGATCAAGAACACAAGTCTCGTGACTCATTAATTTCCTCTGTGTTTCCTCCTAAAATGAGTTCTTGAACAAGTTTTTAAAAGGTTACTCTAACCATCATAAGCACTACTAAGCTGAAAATAAATACATAAATGATCATGGTACTCCATAAACCTCAATGGCAAAATATAATCAAGAACACAGCAAGTATTATACATTATTCTTCTTCTGTTTCTCCTCCTAGAACAAGTTTTAAAACAGGCGGTTAAATGGCTGACTTAAAATGCCCCATGTTGCTGCAAGAGATGAAATTACACCTCCTGCAGCAATGGGTTTAAACTTGGTATGTGTACTTTTTCACAGTGAAAATGTGCAGATGCAGACTCCAGACACCATGACCTCTTTAAATGACTGAAGTGGACATGCTGCTTGGAACCATGTAATTTAAGTCAACATCGTGGTTCTAGAAAAAAATGTGTCTATGGTTGATTCAGTAAGACAGGGTAGATATTGAAGATTTTAGATATTGACATTTTTTTTCTTTACTTGTCTTGTTCTTCCACTCAAATATTGATGTAGAATACTTGCAATTGATACATATGTTGATGATCATTTTGCTCAACTTATGTTTCCAAATAACGCTACTGAAATGGGGAACAAATTGCAATTGGGCCCTACTGAAGGGAACTTAAAACATATCGACCCAGGTGGGACTTGAACCCACAATCCCCAGCTTCGGAGGCTGATGCCTTATCCATTAGGCCACTGGGCCACATCTGCACACAAACATAAATCTCTGTCTTTTTTTTCCAATGACTAACTATAGATTGAATAATTTTAGTGTCCCAGTATTGGAACTCAGTTTTTAACTCAGATTATAGAAACCATTTGATAACATAGTCTAAAAAAGTCAAGAAAAATAAATAAATCTCTCTAAATCTCTCTATTTTCAAGAAGGGTATTGAAGATTTGCCATGGTCTTCAGTTACAATAATGTAATATAATTAAAGTACATGCCTAAACAGGAAAAAATAAATCCTGAGATGGTTTTAGGACCACTCGGTCATGAAAAATAACGGTGTTCCAACGGTGTTCCAATGACTAACTATAGATTGAATAATTTTAGTGTCCCAGTATTGGAACTCAGTTTTTAACTCAGATTATAGAAACCATTTGATAACATAGTCTAAAAAAGTCAAGAAAAATAAATAAATCTCTCTAAATCTCTCTATTTTCAAGAAGGGTATTGAAGATTTGCCATGGCCTTCAGTTACAATAATGTAATATAATTAAAGTACATGCCTAAACAGGAAAAATTCAATCCTGAGATGGTTTTAGGACCACTCGGTCATGAAAAATAACGGTGTGGGTGTCTGGAAAGAAGAAAGCTTGAAGTTCAATGATGCGTTTAGCAGTAGAAATCACTATTAGAAACACTGTCTTATAGGTAAGACACTGAGTAGTAATTTCTCGAAGAGGACCGTATGGACCATATTTGTAAGAAACTCTAGGACCAAAGGAATATCCCATGGCAGAGAAGTATTCCTAGGATGAGGTTTGATTATTATAGTTGCTTTAAAGAATTTTGCCGTTAGTGGATGTGAAGACCAGGAAGTATTGCACTGGGCAGATAGTTCAGTTCATTGGACTTTTAGAGTACTTAGACCATTCTCTAGGCCAGATTGAAAAAAATTCCAGGTAATAAAGCTGGGAAAGATGAAGGATATCAAAGGTTTGTAGAAGGGCTCATTGCTTGAAAGTTTCCTATACTCTATAATAACATGCTGAAGTTGAAGATTTCCTGGATTTCAGGAGAGTTTCTACTAGGTTGTCTGATAGGTCTTGGTTTAATAGAGTTGACCGTTCAAAAACCTCATGCTACTCCATGAGCCGTAAAGGCGAAAACATAATCAAGTACACAACAAGTATTATGACTCTTTAATCTTCCTGTGTATTCTCCTAGAATGAGTTCTTAGACAGGTTGTTAAAAAGTTACTCCAACCATCATAATCACTGCTAAATAAAAAAAATAAAAAACCTCATGTTACTCCATAAACCGTATAGGCAAAAATAGGATCAAGAACACAAGTCTCGTGACTCATTAATTTCCTCTGTGTTTCCTCCTAAAATGAGTTCTTGAATAAGTTTTTAAAAGGTTACTCTAACCATCATAAGCACTACTAAGCTGAAAATAAATACATAAATGATCATGGTACTCCATAAACCTCAATGGCAAAATATAATCAAGAACACAGCAAGTATTATACATTATTCTTCCTCTGTTTCTCTTCCTAGAACAAGTTTTAAAACAGGCGGTTAAATGGCTGACTTAAAATGCCCCATGTTGCTGCAAGAGATGAAATTACACCTCCTGCAGCAATGGGTTTAAACTTGGTATGTGTACTTTTTCACAGTGAAAAGGTGCAGATGCAGACTCCAGACACCATGACCTCTTTAAATGACTGAAGTGGACATGCTGCTTGGAACCATGTAATTTAAGTCAACATCGTGGTTCTAGAAAAAAATGTGTCTATGGTTGATTCAGTAAGACAGGGTAGATATTGAAGATTTTAGATATTGACATTTTTTTTCTTTACTTGTCTTGTTCTTCCACTCAAATATTGATGTAGAATACTTGCAATTGATACATATGTTGATGATCATTTTGCTCAACTTATGTTTCCAAATAACGCTACTGAAATGGGGAACAAATTGCAATTGGGCCCTACTGAAGGGAACTTAAAACATATCGACCCAGGTGGGACTTGAACCCACAATCCCCAGCTTCGGAGGCTGATGCCTTATCCATTAGGCCACTGGGCCACATCTGCACACAAACATAAATCTCTGTCTTTTTTTCCAATGACTAACTATAGATTGAATCATTTTAGTGTCCCAGTATTGGAACTCAGTTTTTAACTCAGATTATAGAAACCATTTGATAACATAGTCTAAAAAAGTCAAGAAAAATAAATAAATCTCTCTAAATCTCTCTATTTTCAAGAAGGGTATTGAAGATTTGCCATGGTCTTCAGTTACAATAATGTAATATAATTAAAGTACATGCCTAAACAGGAAAAAATAAATCCTGAGATGGTTTTAGGACCACTCGGTCATGAAAAATAACGGTGTGGGTGTCTGGAAAGAAGAAAGCTTGAAGTTCAATGATGCGTTTAGCAGTAGAAATCACTATTAGAAACACTGTCTTATAGGTAAGACACTGAGTAGAAATTTCTCGAAGAGGACCGTATGGACCATATTTGTAAGAAACTCTAGGACCAAAGGAATATCCCATGGCAGAGAAGTATTCCTAGGATGAGGTTTGATTATTATAGTTGCTTTAAAGAATTTTGCCGTTAGTGGATGTGAAGACCAGGAAGTATTGCACTGGGCAGATAGTTCAGTTCATTGGACTTTTAGAGTACTTAGACCATTCTCTAGGCCAGATTGAAAAAAATTCCAGGTAATAAAGCTGGGAAAGATGAAGGATATCAAAGGTTTGTAGAAGGGCTCATTGCTTGAAAGTTTCCTATACTCTATAATAACATGCTGAAGTTGAAGATTTCCTGGATTTCAGGAGAGTTTCTACTAGGTTGTCTGATAGGTCTTGGTTTAATAGAGTTGACCGTTCAAAAACCTCATGCTACTCCATGAGCCGTAAAGGCGAAAACATAATCAAGTACACAACAAGTATTATGACTCTTTAATCTTCCTGTGTATTCTCCTAGAATGAGTTCTTAGACAGGTTGTTAAAAAGTTACTCCAACCATCATAATCACTGCTAAATAAAAAAAATAAAAAACGTCATACTACTCCATAAACCGTATATGCAAAAATAGGATCAAGAACACAAGTCTTGTGACTCATTAATTTCCTCTGTGTTTCCTCCTAAAATGAGTTCTTGAACAAGTTTTTAAAAGGTTACTCTAACCATCATAAGCACTACTAAGCTGAAAATAAATACATAAATGATCATGGTACTCCATAAACCTCAATGGCAAAATATAATCAAGAACATAGCAAGTATTATACATTATTCTTCCTCTGTTTCTCTTCCTAGAACAAGTTTTAAAACAGGCGGTTAAATGGCTGACTTAAAATGCCCCATGTTGCTGCAAGAGATGAAATTACACCTCCTGCAGCAATGGGTTTAAACTTGGTATGTGTACTTTTTCACAGTGAAAAGGTGCAGATGCAGACTCCAGACACCATGACCTCTTTAAATGACTGAAGTGGACATGCTGCTTGGAACCATGTAATTTAAGTCAACATCGTGGTTCTAGAAAAAAATGTGTCTATGGTTGATTCAGTAAGACAGGGTAGATATTGAAGATTTTAGATATTGACATTTTTTTTCTTTACTTGTCTTGTTCTTCCACTCAAATATTGATGTAGAATACTTGCAATTGATACATATGTTGATGATCATTTTGCTCAACTTATGTTTCCAAATAACGCTACTGAAATGGGGAACAAATTGCAATTGGGCCCTACTGAAGGGAACTTAAAACATATCGACCCAGGTGGGACTTGAACCCACAATCCCCAGCTTCGGAGGCTGATGCCTTATCCATTAGGCCACTGGGCCACATCTGCACACAAACATAAATCTCTGTCTTTTTTTTCCAATGACTAACTATAGATTGAATAATTTTAGTGTCCCAGTATTGGAACTCAGTTTTTAACTCAGATTATAGAAACCATTTGATAACATAGTCTAAAAAAGTCAAGAAAAATAAATAAATCTCTCTAAATCTCTCTATTTTCAAGAAGGGTATTGAAGATTTGCCATGGTCTTCAGTTACAATAATGTAATATAATTAAAGTACATGCCTAAACAGGAAAAAATAAATCCTGAGATGGTTTTAGGACCACTCGGTCATGAAAAATAACGGTGTTCCAACGGTGTTCCAATGACTAACTATAGATTGAATAATTTTAGTGTCCCAGTATTGGAACTCAGTTTTTAACTCAGATTATAGAAACCATTTGATAACATAGTCTAAAAAAGTCAAGAAAAATAAATAAATCTCTCTAAATCTCTCTATTTTCAAGAAGGGTATTGAAGATTTGCCATGGTCTTCAGTTACAATAATGTAATATAATTAAAGTACATGCCTAAACAGGAAAAAATCAATCCTGAGATGGTTTTAGGACCACTCGGTCATGAAAAATAACGGTGTGGGTGTCTGGAAAGAAGAAAGCTTGAAGTTCAATGATGCGTTTAGCAGTAGAAATCACTATTAGAAACACTGTCTTATAGGTAAGACACTGAGTAGTAATTTCTCGAAGAGGACCGTATGGACCATATTTGTAAGAAACTCTAGGACCAAAGGAATATCCCATGGCAGAGAAGTATTCCTAGGATGAGGTTTGATTATTATAGTTGCTTTAAAGAATTTTGCCGTTAGTGGATGTGAAGACCAGGAAGTATTGCACTGGGCAGATAGTTCAGTTCATTGGACTTTTAGAGTACTTAGACCATTCTCTAGGCCAGATTGAAAAAAATTCCAGGTAATAAAGCTGGGAAAGATGAAGGATATCAAAGGTTTGTAGAAGGGCTCATTGCTTGAAAGTTTCCTATACTCTATAATAACATGCTGAAGTTGAAGATTTCCTGGATTTCAGGAGAGTTTCTACTAGGTTGTCTGATAGGTCTTGGTTTAATAGAGTTGACCGTTCAAAAACCTCATGCTACTCCATGAGCCGTAAAGGCGAAAACATAATCAAGTACACAAAAAGTATTATGACTCTTTAATCTTCCTGTGTATTCTCCTAGAATGAGTTCTTAGACAGGTTGTTAAAAAGTTACTCCAACCATCATAATCACTGCTAAATAAAAAAAATAAAAAACCTCATGTTACTCCATAAACCGTATAGGCAAAAATAGGATCAAGAACACAAGTCTCGTGACTCATTAATTTCCTCTGTGTTTCCTCCTAAAATGAGTTCTTGAACAAGTTTTTAAAAGGTTACTCTAACCATCATAAGCACTACTAAGCTGAAAATAAATACATAAATGATCATGGTACTCCATAAACCTCAATGGCAAAATATAATCAAGAACACTGCAAGTATTATACATTATTCTTCCTCTGTTTCTCCTCCTAGAACAAGTTTTAAAACAGGCGGTTAAATGGCTGACTTAAAATGCCCCATGTTGCTGCAAGAGATGAAATTACACCTCCTGCAGCAATGGGTTTAAACTTGGTATGTGTACTTTTTCACAGTGAAAAGGTGCAGATGCAGACTCCAGACACCATGACCTCTTTAAATGACTGAAGTGGACATGCTGCTTGGAACCATGTAATTTAAGTCAACATCGTGGTTCTAGAAAAAAATGTGTCTATGGTTGATTCAGTAAGACAGGGTAGATATTGAAGATTTTAGATATTGACATTTTTTTTCTTTACTTGTCTTGTTCTTCCACTCAAATATTGATGTAGAATACTTGCAATTGATACATATGTTGATGATCATTTTGCTCAACTTATGTTTCCAAATAACGCTACTGAAATGGGGAACAAATTGCAATTGGGCCCTACTGAAGGGAACTTAAAACATATCGACCCAGGTGGGACTTGAACCCACAATCTCCAGCTTCGGAGGCTGATGCCTTATCCATTAGGCCACTGGGCCACATCTGCACACAAACATAAATCTCTGTCTTTTTTTTCCAATGACTAACTATAGATTGAATAATTTTAGTGTCCCAGTATTGGAACTCAGTTTTTAACTCAGATTATAGAAACCATTTGATAACATAGTCTAAAAAAGTCAAGAAAAATAAATAAATCTCTCTAAATCTCTCTATTTTCAAGAAGGGTATTGAAGATTTGCCATGGTCTTCAGTTACAATAATGTAATATAATTAAAGTACATGCCTAAACAGGAAAAAATAAATCCTGAGATGGTTTTAGGACCACTCGGTCATGAAAAATAACGGTGTGGGTGTCTGGAAAGAAGAAAGCTTGAAGTTCAATGATGCGTTTAGCAGTAGAAATCACTATTAGAAACACTGTCTTATAGGTAAGACACTGAGTAGTAATTTCTCGAAGAGGACCGTATGGACCATATTTGTAAGAAACTCTAGGACCAAAGGAATATCCCATGGCAGAGAAGTATTCCTAGGATGAGGTTTGATTATTATAGTTGCTTTAAAGAATTTTGCCGTTAGTGGATGTGAAGACCAGGAAGTATTGCACTGGGCAGATAGTTCAGTTCATTGGACTTTTAGAGTACTTAGACCATTCTCTAGGCCAGATTGAAAAAAATTCCAGGTAATAAAGCTGGGAAAGATGAAGGATATCAAAGGTTTGTAGAAGGGCTCATTGCTTGAAAGTTTCCTATACTCTATAATAACATGCTGAAGTTGAAGATTTCCTGGATTTCAGGAGAGTTTCTACTAGGTTGTCTGATAGGTCTTGGTTTAATAGAGTTGACCGTTCAAAAACCTCATGCTACTCCATGAGCCGTAAAGGCGAAAACATAATCAAGTACACAACAAGTATTATGACTCTTTAATCTTCCTGTGTATTCTCCTAGAATGAGTTCTTAGACAGGTTGTTAAAAAGTTACTCCAACCATCATAATCACTGCTAAATAAAAAAAATAAAAAACGTCATGCTACTCCATAAACCGTATAGGCAAAAATAGGATCAAGAACACAAGTCTCGTGACTCATTAATTTCCTCTGTGTTTCCTCCTAAAATGAGTTCTTGAACAAGTTTTTAAAAGGTTACTCTAACCATCATAAGCACTACTAAGCTGAAAATAAATACATAAATGATCATGGTACTCCATAAACCTCAATGGCAAAATATAATCAAGAACACAGCAAGTATTATACATTATTCTTCTTCTGTTTCTCCTCCTAGAACAAGTTTTAAAACAGGCGGTTAAATGGCTGACTTAAAATGCCCCATGTTGCTGCAAGAGATGAAATTACACCTCCTGCAGCAATGGGTTTAAACTTGGTATGTGTACTTTTTCACAGTGAAAATGTGCAGATGCAGACTCCAGACACCATGACCTCTTTAAATGACTGAAGTGGACATGCTGCTTGGAACCATGTAATTTAAGTCAACATCGTGGTTCTAGAAAAAAATGTGTCTATGGTTGATTCAGTAAGACAGGGTAGATATTGAAGATTTTAGATATTGACATTTTTTTTCTTTACTTGTCTTGTTCTTCCACTCAAATATTGATGTAGAATACTTGCAATTGATACATATGTTGATGATCATTTTGCTCAACTTATGTTTCCAAATAACGCTACTGAAATGGGGAACAAATTGCAATTGGGCCCTACTGAAGGGAACTTAAAACATATCGACCCAGGTGGGACTTGAACCCACAATCCCCAGCTTCGGAGGCTGATGCCTTATCCATTAGGCCACTGGGCCACATCTGCACACAAACATAAATCTCTGTCTTTTTTTTCCAATGACTAACTATAGATTGAATAATTTTAGTGTCCCAGTATTGGAACTCAGTTTTTAACTCAGATTATAGAAACCATTTGATAACATAGTCTAAAAAAGTCAAGAAAAATAAATAAATCTCTCTAAATCTCTCTATTTTCAAGAAGGGTATTGAAGATTTGCCATGGTCTTCAGTTACAATAATGTAATATAATTAAAGTACATGCCTAAACAGGAAAAAATAAATCCTGAGATGGTTTTAGGACCACTCGGTCATGAAAAATAACGGTGTTCCAACGGTGTTCCAATGACTAACTATAGATTGAATAATTTTAGTGTCCCAGTATTGGAACTCAGTTTTTAACTCAGATTATAGAAACCATTTGATAACATAGTCTAAAAAAGTCAAGAAAAATAAATAAATCTCTCTAAATCTCTCTATTTTCAAGAAGGGTATTGAAGATTTGCCATGGTCTTCAGTTACAATAATGTAATATAATTAAAGTACATGCCTAAACAGGAAAAAATCAATCCTGAGATGGTTTTAGGACCACTCGGTCATGAAAAATAACGGTGTGGGTGTCTGGAAAGAAGAAAGCTTGAAGTTCAATGATGCGTTTAGCAGTAGAAATCACTATTAGAAACACTGTCTTATAGGTAAGACACTGAGTAGTAATTTCTCGAAGAGGACCGTATGGACCATATTTGTAAGAAACTCTAGGACCAAAGGAATATCCCATGGCAGAGAAGTATTCCTAGGATGAGGTTTGATTATTATAGTTGCTTTAAAGAATTTTGCCGTTAGTGGATGTGAAGACCAGGAAGTATTGCACTGGGCAGATAGTTCAGTTCATTGGACTTTTAGAGTACTTAGACCATTCTCTAGGCCAGATTGAAAAAAATTCCAGGTAATAAAGCTGGGAAAGATGAAGGATATCAAAGGTTTGTAGAAGGGCTCATTGCTTGAAAGTTTCCTATACTCTATAATAACATGCTGAAGTTGAAGATTTCCTGGATTTCAGGAGAGTTTCTACTAGGTTGTCTGATAGGTCTTGGTTTAATAGAGTTGACCGTTCAAAAACCTCATGCTACTCCATGAGCCGTAAAGGCGAAAACATAATCAAGTACACAAAAAGTATTATGACTCTTTAATCTTCCTGTGTATTCTCCTAGAATGAGTTCTTAGACAGGTTGTTAAAAAGTTACTCCAACCATCATAATCACTGCTAAATAAAAAAAATAAAAAACCTCATGTTACTCCATAAACCGTATAGGCAAAAATAGGATCAAGAACACAAGTCTCGTGACTCATTAATTTCCTCTGTGTTTCCTCCTAAAATGAGTTCTTGAACAAGTTTTTAAAAGGTTACTCTAACCATCATAAGCACTACTAAGCTGAAAATAAATACATAAATGATCATGGTACTCCATAAACCTCAATGGCAAAATATAATCAAGAACACTGCAAGTATTATACATTATTCTTCCTCTGTTTCTCCTCCTAGAACAAGTTTTAAAACAGGCGGTTAAATGGCTGACTTAAAATGCCCCATGTTGCTGCAAGAGATGAAATTACACCTCCTGCAGCAATGGGTTTAAACTTGGTATGTGTACTTTTTCACAGTGAAAAGGTGCAGATGCAGACTCCAGACACCATGACCTCTTTAAATGACTGAAGTGGACATGCTGCTTGGAACCATGTAATTTAAGTCAACATCGTGGTTCTAGAAAAAAATGTGTCTATGGTTGATTCAGTAAGACAGGGTAGATATTGAAGATTTTAGATATTGACATTTTTTTCTTTACTTGTCTTGTTCTTCCACTCAAATATTGATGTAGAATACTTGCAATTGATACATATGTTGATGATCATTTTGCTCAACTTATGTTTCCAAATAACGCTACTGAAATGGGGAACAAATTGCAATTGGGCCCTACTGAAGGGAACTTAAAACATATCGACCCAGGTGGGACTTGAACCCACAATCCCCAGCTTCGGAGGCTGATGCCTTATCCATTAGGCCACTGGGCCACATCTGCACACAAACATAAATCTCTGTCTTTTTTTTCCAATGACTAACTATAGATTGAATAATTTTAGTGTCCCAGTATTGGAACTCAGTTTTTAACTCAGATTATAGAAACCATTTGATAACATAGTCTAAAAAAGTCAAGAAAAATAAATAAATCTCTCTAAATCTCTCTATTTTCAAGAAGGGTATTGAAGATTTGCCATGGTCTTCAGTTACAATAATGTAATATAATTAAAGTACATGCCTAAACAGGAAAAAATCAATCCTGAGATGGTTTTAGGACCACTCGGTCATGAAAAATAACGGTGTGGGTGTCTGGAAAGAAGAAAGCTTGAAGTTCAATGATGCGTTTAGCAGTAGAAATCACTATTAGAAACACTGTCTTATAGGTAAGACACTGAGTAGTAATTTCTCGAAGAGGACCGTATGGACCATATTTGTAAGAAACTCTAGGACCAAAGGAATATCCCATGGCAGAGAAGTATTCCTAGGATGAGGTTTGATTATTATAGTTGCTTTAAAGAATTTTGCCGTTAGTGGATGTGAAGACCAGGAAGTATTGCACTGGGCAGATAGTTCAGTTCATTGGACTTTTAGAGTACTTAGACCATTCTCTAGGCCAGATTGAAAAAAATTCCAGGTAATAAAGCTGGGAAAGATGAAGGATATCAAAGGTTTGTAGAAGGGCTCATTGCTTGAAAGTTTCCTATACTCTATAATAACATGCTGAAGTTGAAGATTTCCTGGATTTCAGGAGAGTTTCTACTAGGTTGTCTGATAGGTCTTGGTTTAATAGAGTTGACCGTTCAAAAACCTCATGCTACTCCATGAGCCGTAAAGGCGAAAACATAATCAAGTACACAACAAGTATTATGACTCTTTAATCTTCCTGTGTATTCTCCTAGAATGAGTTCTTAGACAGGTTGTTAAAAAGTTACTCCAACCATCATAATCACTGCTAAATAAAAAAAATAAAAAACGTCATACTACTCCATAAACCGTATAGGCAAAAATAGGATCAAGAACACAAGTCTCGTGACTCATTAATTTCCTCTGTGTTTCCTCCTAAAATGAGTTCTTGAACAAGTTTTTAAAAGGTTACTCTAACCATCATAAGCACTACTAAGCTGAAAATAAATACATAAATGATCATGGTACTCCATAAACCTCAATGGCAAAATATAATCAAGAACACAGCAAGTATTATACATTATTCTTCTTCTGTTTCTCCTCCTAGAACAAGTTTTAAAACAGGCGGTTAAATGGCTGACTTAAAATGCCCCATGTTGCTGCAAGAGAT
Organism: Pelobates fuscus; assembly: GCF_036172605.1. NCBI lineage: Eukaryota > Metazoa > Chordata > Amphibia > Anura > Pelobatidae > Pelobates > Pelobates fuscus. The sequence continues at coordinate 129,885,258 of NC_086323.1, forward strand.
GAAATTACACCTCCTGCAGCAATGGGTTTAAACTTGGTATGTGTACTTTTTCACAGTGAAAATGTGCAGATGCAGACTCCAGACACCATGACCTCTTTAAATGACTGAAGTGGACATGCTGCTTGGAACCATGTAATTTAAGTCAACATCGTGGTTCTAGAAAAAAATGTGTCTATGGTTGATTCAGTAAGACAGGGTAGATATTGAAGATTTTAGATATTGACATTTTTTTTCTTTACTTGTCTTGTTCTTCCACTCAAATATTGATGTAGAATACTTGCAATTGATACATATGTTGATGATCATTTTGCTCAACTTATGTTTCCAAATAACGCTACTGAAATGGGGAACAAATTGCAATTGGGCCCTACTGAAGGGAACTTAAAACATATCGACCCAGGTGGGACTTGAACCCACAATCCCCAGCTTCGGAGGCTGATGCCTTATCCATTAGGCCACTGGGCCACATCTGCACACAAACATAAATCTCTGTCTTTTTTTTCCAATGACTAACTATAGATTGAATAATTTTAGTGTCCCAGTATTGGAACTCAGTTTTTAACTCAGATTATAGAAACCATTTGATAACATAGTCTAAAAAAGTCAAGAAAAATAAATAAATCTCTCTAAATCTCTCTATTTTCAAGAAGGGTATTGAAGATTTGCCATGGTCTTCAGTTACAATAATGTAATATAATTAAAGTACATGCCTAAACAGGAAAAAATAAATCCTGAGATGGTTTTAGGACCACTCGGTCATGAAAAATAACGGTGTTCCAACGGTGTTCCAATGACTAACTATAGATTGAATAATTTTAGTGTCCCAGTATTGGAACTCAGTTTTTAACTCAGATTATAGAAACCATTTGATAACATAGTCTAAAAAAGTCAAGAAAAATAAATAAATCTCTCTAAATCTCTCTATTTTCAAGAAGGGTATTGAAGATTTGCCATGGTCTTCAGTTACAATAATGTAATATAATTAAAGTACATGCCTAAACAGGAAAAAATCAATCCTGAGATGGTTTTAGGACCACTCGGTCATGAAAAATAACGGTGTGGGTGTCTGGAAAGAAGAAAGCTTGAAGTTCAATGATGCGTTTAGCAGTAGAAATCACTATTAGAAACACTGTCTTATAGGTAAGACACTGAGTAGTAATTTCTCGAAGAGGACCGTATGGACCATATTTGTAAGAAACTCTAGGACCAAAGGAATATCCCATGGCAGAGAAGTATTCCTAGGATGAGGTTTGATTATTATAGTTGCTTTAAAGAATTTTGCCGTTAGTGGATGTGAAGACCAGGAAGTATTGCACTGGGCAGATAGTTCAGTTCATTGGACTTTTAGAGTACTTAGACCATTCTCTAGGCCAGATTGAAAAAAATTCCAGGTAATAAAGCTGGGAAAGATGAAGGATATCAAAGGTTTGTAGAAGGGCTCATTGCTTGAAAGTTTCCTATACTCTATAATAACATGCTGAAGTTGAAGATTTCCTGGATTTCAGGAGAGTTTCTACTAGGTTGTCTGATAGGTCTTGGTTTAATAGAGTTGACCGTTCAAAAACCTCATGCTACTCCATGAGCCGTAAAGGCGAAAACATAATCAAGTACACAAAAAGTATTATGACTCTTTAATCTTCCTGTGTATTCTCCTAGAATGAGTTCTTAGACAGGTTGTTAAAAAGTTACTCCAACCATCATAATCACTGCTAAATAAAAAAAATAAAAAACCTCATGTTACTCCATAAACCGTATAGGCAAAAATAGGATCAAGAACACAAGTCTCGTGACTCATTAATTTCCTCTGTGTTTCCTCCTAAAATGAGTTCTTGAACAAGTTTTTAAAAGGTTACTCTAACCATCATAAGCACTACTAAGCTGAAAATAAATACATAAATGATCATGGTACTCCATAAACCTCAATGGCAAAATATAATCAAGAACACTGCAAGTATTATACATTATTCTTCCTCTGTTTCTCCTCCTAGAACAAGTTTTAAAACAGGCGGTTAAATGGCTGACTTAAAATGCCCCATGTTGCTGCAAGAGATGAAATTACACCTCCTGCAGCAATGGGTTTAAACTTGGTATGTGTACTTTTTCACAGTGAAAAGGTGCAGATGCAGACTCCAGACACCATGACCTCTTTAAATGACTGAAGTGGACATGCTGCTTGGAACCATGTAATTTAAGTCAACATCGTGGTTCTAGAAAAAAATGTGTCTATGGTTGATTCAGTAAGACAGGGTAGATATTGAAGATTTTAGATATTGACATTTTTTTTCTTTACTTGTCTTGTTCTTCCACTCAAATATTGATGTAGAATACTTGCAATTGATACATATGTTGATGATCATTTTGCTCAACTTATGTTTCCAAATAACGCTACTGAAATGGGGAACAAATTGCAATTGGGCCCTACTGAAGGGAACTTAAAACATATCGACCCAGGTGGGACTTGAACCCACAATCCCCAGCTTCGGAGGCTGATGCCTTATCCATTAGGCCACTGGGCCACATCTGCACACAAACATAAATCTCTGTCTTTTTTTTCCAATGACTAACTATAGATTGAATAATTTTAGTGTCCCAGTATTGGAACTCAGTTTTTAACTCAGATTATAGAAACCATTTGATAACATAGTCTAAAAAAGTCAAGAAAAATAAATAAATCTCTCTAAATCTCTCTATTTTCAAGAAGGGTATTGAAGATTTGCCATGGTCTTCAGTTACAATAATGTAATATAATTAAAGTACATGCCTAAACAGGAAAAAATCAATCCTGAGATGGTTTTAGGACCACTCGGTCATGAAAAATAACGGTGTGGGTGTCTGGAAAGAAGAAAGCTTGAAGTTCAATGATGCGTTTAGCAGTAGAAATCACTATTAGAAACACTGTCTTATAGGTAAGACACTGAGTAGTAATTTCTCGAAGAGGACCGTATGGACCATATTTGTAAGAAACTCTAGGACCAAAGGAATATCCCATGGCAGAGAAGTATTCCTAGGATGAGGTTTGATTATTATAGTTGCTTTAAAGAATTTTGCCGTTAGTGGATGTGAAGACCAGGAAGTATTGCACTGGGCAGATAGTTCAGTTCATTGGACTTTTAGAGTACTTAGACCATTCTCTAGGCCAGATTGAAAAAAATTCCAGGTAATAAAGCTGGGAAAGATGAAGGATATCAAAGGTTTGTAGAAGGGCTCATTGCTTGAAAGTTTCCTATACTCTATAATAACATGCTGAAGTTGAAGATTTCCTGGATTTCAGGAGAGTTTCTACTAGGTTGTCTGATAGGTCTTGGTTTAATAGAGTTGACCGTTCAAAAACCTCATGCTACTCCATGAGCCGTAAAGGCGAAAACATAATCAAGTACACAACAAGTATTATGACTCTTTAATCTTCCTGTGTATTCTCCTAGAATGAGTTCTTAGACAGGTTGTTAAAAAGTTACTCCAACCATCATAATCACTGCTAAATAAAAAAAATAAAAAACGTCATACTACTCCATAAACCGTATAGGCAAAAATAGGATCAAGAACACAAGTCTCGTGACTCATTAATTTCCTCTGTGTTTCCTCCTAAAATGAGTTCTTGAACAAGTTTTTAAAAGGTTACTCTAACCATCATAAGCACTACTAAGCTGAAAATAAATACATAAATGATCATGGTACTCCATAAACCTCAATGGCAAAATATAATCAAGAACATAGCAAGTATTATACATTATTCTTCCTCTGTTTCTCTTCCTAGAACAAGTTTTAAAACAGGCGGTTAAATGGCTGACTTAAAATGCCCCATGTTGCTGCAAGAGATGAAATTACACCTCCTGCAGCAATGGGTTTAAACTTGGTATGTGTACTTTTTCACAGTGAAAAGGTGCAGATGCAGACTCCAGACACCATGACCTCTTTAAATGACTGAAGTGGACATGCTGCTTGGAACCATGTAATTTAAGTCAACATCGTGGTTCTAGAAAAAAATGTGTCTATGGTTGATTCAGTAAGACAGGGTAGATATTGAAGATTTTAGATATTGACATTTTTTTTCTTTACTTGTCTTGTTCTTCCACTCAAATATTGATGTAGAATACTTGCAATTGATACATATGTTGATGATCATTTTGCTCAACTTATGTTTCCAAATAACGCTACTGAAATGGGGAACAAATTGCAATTGGGCCCTACTTAAGGGAACTTAAAACATATCGACCCAGGTGGGACTTGAACCCACAATCCCCAGCTTCGGAGGCTGATGCCTTATCCATTAGGCCACTGGGCCACATCTGCACACAAACACAAATCTCTGTCTTTTTTTTCCAATGACTAACTATAGATTGAATCATTTTAGTGTCCCAGTATTGGAACTCAGTTTTTAACTCAGATTATAGAAACCATTTGATAACATAGTCTAAAATAGTCAAGAAAAATAAATAAATCTCTCTAAATCTCTCTATTTTCAAGAAGGGTATTGAAGATTTGCCATGGTCTTCAGTTACAATAATGTAATATAATTAAAGTACATGCCTAAACAGGAAAAAATAAATCCTGAGATGGTTTTAGGACCACTCGGTCATGAAAAATAACGGTGTGGGTGTCTGGAAAGAAGAAAGCTTGAAGTTCAATGATGCGTTTAGCAGTAGAAATCACTATTAGAAACACTGTCTTATAGGTAAGACACTGAGTAGAAATTTCTCGAAGAGGACCGTATGGACCATATTTGTAAGAAACTCTAGGACCAAAGGAATATCCCATGGCAGAGAAGTATTCCTAGGATGAGGTTTGATTATTATAGTTGCTTTAAAGAATTTTGCCGTTAGTGGATGTGAAGACCAGGAAGTATTGCACTGGGCAGATAGTTCAGTTCATTGGACTTTTAGAGTACTTAGACCATTCTCTAGGCCAGATTGAAAAAAATTCCAGGTAATAAAGCTGGGAAAGATGAAGGATATCAAAGGTTTGTAGAAGGGCTCATTGCTTGAAAGTTTCCTATACTCTATAATAACATGCTGAAGTTGAAGATTTCCTGGATTTCAGGAGAGTTTCTACTAGGTTGTCTGATAGGTCTTGGTTTAATAGAGTTGACCGTTCAAAAACCTCATGCTACTCCATGAGCCGTAAAGGCGAAAACATAATCAAGTACACAACAAGTATTATGACTCTTTAATCTTCCTGTGTATTCTCCTAGAATGAGTTCTTAGACAGGTTGTTAAAAAGTTACTCCAACCATCATAATCACTGCTAAATAAAAAAAATAAAAAACGTCATACTACTCCATAAACCGTATAGGCAAAAATAGGATCAAGAACACAAGTCTCGTGACTCATTAATTTCCTCTGTGTTTCCTCCTAAAATGAGTTCTTGAACAAGTTTTTAAAAGGTTACTCTAACCATCATAAGCACTACTAAGCTGAAAATAAATACATAAATGATCATGGTACTCCATAAACCTCAATGGCAAAATATAATCAAGAACATAGCAAGTATTATACATTATTCTACCTCTGTTTCTCTTCCTAGAACAAGTTTTAAAACAGGCGGTTAAATGGCTGACTTAAAATGCCCCATGTTGCTGCAAGAGATGAAATTACACCTCCTGCAGCAATGGGTTTAAACTTGGTATGTGTACTTTTTCACAGTGAAAAGGTGCAGATGCAGACTCCAGACACCATGACCTCTTTAAATGACTGAAGTGGACATGCTGCTTGGAACCATGTAATTTAAGTCAACATCGTGGTTCTAGAAAAAAATGTGTCTATGGTTGATTCAGTAAGACAGGGTAGATATTGACATTTTTTTTCTTTACTTGTCTTGTTCTTCCACTCAAATATTGATGTAGAATACTTGCAATTGATACATATGTTGATGATCATTTTGCTCAACTTATGTTTCCAAATAACGCTACTGAAATGGGGAACAAATTGCAATTGGGCCCTACTGAAGGGAACTTAAAACATATCGACCCAGGTGGGACTTGAACCCACAATCCCCAGCTTCGGAGGCTGATGCCTTATCCATTAGGCCACTGGGCCACATCTGCACACAAACATAAATCTCTGTCTTTTTTTCCAATGACTAACTATAGATTGAATCATTTTAGTGTCCCAGTATTGGAACTCAGTTTTTAACTCAGATTATAGAAACCATTTGATAACATAGTCTAAAAAAGTCAAGAAAAATAAATAAATCTCTCTAAATCTCTCTATTTTCAAGAAGGGTATTGAAGATTTGCCATGGTCTTCAGTTACAATAATGTAATATAATTAAAGTACATGCCTAAACAGGAAAAAATAAATCCTGAGATGGTTTTAGGACCACTCGGTCATGAAAAATAACGGTGTGGGTGTCTGGAAAGAAGAAAGCTTGAAGTTCAATGATGCGTTTAGCAGTAGAAATCACTATTAGAAACACTGTCTTATAGGTAAGACACTAAGTAGAAATTTCTCGAAGAGGACCGTATGGACCATATTTGTAAGAAACTCTAGGACCAAAGGAATATCCCATGGCAGAGAAGTATTCCTAGGATGAGGTTTGATTATTATAGTTGCTTTAAAGAATTTTGCCGTTAGTGGATGTGAAGACCAGGAAGTATTGCACTGGGCAGATAGTTCAGTTCATTGGACTTTTAGAGTACTTAGACCATTCTCTAGGCCAGATTGAAAAAAATTCCAGGTAATAAAGCTGGGAAAGATGAAGGATATCAAAGGTTTGTAGAAGGGCTCATTGCTTGAAAGTTTCCTATACTCTATAATAACATGCTGAAGTTGAAGATTTCTTGGATTTCAGGAGAGTTTCTACTAGGTTGTCTGATAGGTCTTGGTTTAATAGAGTTGACCGTTCAAAAACCTCATGCTACTCCATGAGCCGTAAAGGCGAAAACATAATCAAGTACACAACAAGTATTATGACTCTTTAATCTTCCTGTGTATTCTCCTAGAATGAGTTCTTAGACAGGTTGTTAAAAAGTTACTCCAACCATCATAATCACTGCTAAATAAAAAAAATAAAAAACGTCATACTACTCCATAAACCGTATATGCAAAAATAGGATCAAGAACACAAGTCTCGTGACTCATTAATTTCCTCTGTGTTTCCTCCTAAAATGAGTTCTTGAACAAGTTTTTAAAAGGTTACTCTAACCATCATAAGCACTACTAAGCTGAAAATAAATACATAAATGATCATGGTACTCCATAAACCTCAATGGCAAAATATAATCAAGAACATAGCAAGTATTATACATTATTCTTCCTCTGTTTCTCTTCCTAGAACAAGTTTTAAAACAGGCGGTTAAATGGCTGACTTAAAATGCCCCATGTTGCTGCAAGAGATGAAATTACACCTCCTGCAGCAATGGGTTTAAACTTGGTATGTGTACTTTTTCACAGTGAAAAGGTGCAGATGCAGACTCCAGACACCATGACCTCTTTAAATGACTGAAGTGGACATGCTGCTTGGAACCATGTAATTTAAGTCAACATCGTGGTTCTAGAAAAAAATGTGTCTATGGTTGATTCAGTAAGACAGGGTAGATATTGAAGATTTTAGATATTGACATTTTTTTTCTTTACTTGTCTTGTTCTTCCACTCAAATATTGATGTAGAATACTTGCAATTGATACATATGTTGATGATCATTTTGCTCAACTTATGTTTCCAAATAACGCTACTGAAATGGGGAACAAATTGCAATTGGGCCCTACTGAAGGGAACTTAAAACATATCGACCCAGGTGGGACTTGAACCCACAATCCCCAGCTTCGGAGGCTGATGCCTTATCCATTAGGCCACTGGGCCACATCTGCACACAAACATAAATCTCTGTCTTTTTTTCCAATGACTAACTATAGATTGAATCATTTTAGTGTCCCAGTATTGGAACTCAGTTTTTAACTCAGATTATAGAAACCATTTGATAACATAGTCTAAAAAAGTCAAGAAAAATAAATAAATCTCTCTAAATCTCTCTATTTTCAAGAAGGGTATTGAAGATTTGCCATGGTCTTCAGTTACAATAATGTAATATAATTAAAGTACATGCCTAAACAGGAAAAAATAAATCCTGAGATGGTTTTAGGACCACTCGGTCATGAAAAATAACGGTGTGGGTGTCTGGAAAGAAGAAAGCTTGAAGTTCAATGATGCGTTTAGCAGTAGAAATCACTATTAGAAACACTGTCTTATAGGTAAGACACTGAGTAGAAATTTCTCGAAGAGGACCGTATGGACCATATTTGTAAGAAACTCTAGGACCAAAGGAATATCCCATGGCAGAGAAGTATTCCTAGGATGAGGTTTGATTATTATAGTTGCTTTAAAGAATTTTGCCGTTAGTGGATGTGAAGACCAGGAAGTATTGCACTGGGCAGATAGTTCAGTTCATTGGACTTTTAGAGTACTTAGACCATTCTCTAGGCCAGATTGAAAAAAATTCCAGGTAATAAAGCTGGGAAAGATGAAGGATATCAAAGGTTTGTAGAAGGGCTCATTGCTTGAAAGTTTCCTATACTCTATAATAACATGCTGAAGTTGAAGATTTCCTGGATTTCAGGAGAGTTTCTACTAGGTTGTCTGATAGGTCTTGGTTTAATAGAGTTGACCGTTCAAAAACCTCATGCTACTCCATGAGCCGTAAAGGCGAAAACATAATCAAGTACACAACAAGTATTATGACTCTTTAATCTTCCTGTGTATTCTCCTAGAATGAGTTCTTAGACAGGTTGTTAAAAAGTTACTCCAACCATCATAATCACTGCTAAATAAAAAAAATAAAAAACGTCATACTACTCCATAAACCGTATATGCAAAAATAGGATCAAGAACACAAGTCTCGTGACTCATTAATTTCCTCTGTGTTTCCTCCTAAAATGAGTTCTTGAACAAGTTTTTAAAAGGTTACTCTAACCATCATAAGCACTACTAAGCTGAAAATAAATACATAAATGATCATGGTACTCCATAAACCTCAATGGCAAAATATAATCAAGAACATAGCAAGTATTATACATTATTCTTCCTCTGTTTCTCTTCCTAGAACAAGTTTTAAAACAGGCGGTTAAATGGCTGACTTAAAATGCCCCATGTTGCTGCAAGAGATGAAATTACACCTCCTGCAGCAATGGGTTTAAACTTGGTATGTGTACTTTTTCACAGTGAAAAGGTGCAGATGCAGACTCCAGACACCATGACCTCTTTAAATGACTGAAGTGGACATGCTGCTTGGAACCATGTAATTTAAGTCAACATCGTGGTTCTAGAAAAAAATGTGTCTATGGTTGATTCAGTAAGACAGGGTAGATATTGAAGATTTTAGATATTGACATTTTTTTTCTTTACTTGTCTTGTTCTTCCACTCAAATATTGATGTAGAATACTTGCAATTGATACATATGTTGATGATCATTTTGCTCAACTTATGTTTCCAAATAACGCTACTGAAATGGGGAACAAATTGCAATTGGGCCCTACTGAAGGGAACTTAAAACATATCGACCCAGGTGGGACTTGAACCCACAATCCCCAGCTTCGGAGGCTGATGCCTTATCCATTAGGCCACTGGGCCACATCTGCACACAAACATAAATCTCTGTCTTTTTTTTCCAATGACTAACTATAGATTGAATAATTTTAGTGTCCCAGTATTGGAACTCAGTTTTTAACTCAGATTATAGAAACCATTTGATAACATAGTCTAAAAAAGTCAAGAAAAATAAATAAATCTCTCTAAATCTCTCTATTTTCAAGAAGGGTATTGAAGATTTGCCATGGTCTTCAGTTACAATAATGTAATATAATTAAAGTACATGCCTAAACAGGAAAAAATCAATCCTGAGATGGTTTTAGGACCACTCGGTCATGAAAAATAACGGTGTGGGTGTCTGGAAAGAAGAAAGCTTGAAGTTCAATGATGCGTTTAGCAGTAGAAATCACTATTAGAAACACTGTCTTATAGGTAAGACACTGAGTAGTAATTTCTCGAAGAGGACCGTATGGACCATATTTGTAAGAAACTCTAGGACCAAAGGAATATCCCATGGCAGAGAAGTATTCCTAGGATGAGGTTTGATTATTATAGTTGCTTTAAAGAATTTTGCCGTTAGTGGATGTGAAGACCAGGAAGTATTGCACTGGGCAGATAGTTCAGTTCATTGGACTTTTAGAGTACTTAGACCATTCTCTAGGCCAGATTGAAAAAAATTCCAGGTAATAAAGCTGGGAAAGATAAAGGATATCAAAGGTTTGTAGAAGGGCTCATTGCTTGAAAGTTTCCTATACTCTATAATAACATGCTGAAGTTGAAGATTTCCTGGATTTCAGGAGAGTTTCTACTAGGTTGTCTGATAGGTCTTGGTTTAATAGAGTTGACCGTTCAAAAACCTCATGCTACTCCATGAGCCGTAAAGGCGAAAACATAATCAAGTACACAACAAGTATTATGACTCTTTAATCTTCCTGTGTATTCTCCTAGAATGAGTTCTTAGACAGGTTGTTAAAAAGTTACTCCAACCATCATAATCACTGCTAAATAAAAAAAATAAAAAACGTCATACTACTCCATAAACCGTATAGGCAAAAATAGGATCAAGAACACAAGTCTCGTGACTCATTAATTTCCTCTGTGTTTCCTCCTAAAATGAGTTCTTGAACAAGTTTTTAAAAGGTTACTCTAACCATCATAAGCACTACTAAGCTGAAAATAAATACATAAATGATCATGGTACTCCATAAACCTCAATGGCAAAATATAATCAAGAACATAGCAAGTATTATACATTATTCTTCCTCTGTTTCTCTTCCTAGAACAAGTTTTAAAACAGGCGGTTAAATGGCTGACTTAAAATGCCCCATGTTGCTGCAAGAGATGAAATTACACCTCCTGCAGCAATGGGTTTAAACTTGGTATGTGTACTTTTTCACAGTGAAAAGGTGCAGATGCAGACTCCAGACACCATGACCTCTTTAAATGACTGAAGTGGACATGCTGCTTGGAACCATGTAATTTAAGTCAACATCGTGGTTCTAGAAAAAAATGTGTCTATGGTTGATTCAGTAAGACAGGGTAGATATTGAAGATTTTAGATATTGACATTTTTTTTCTTTACTTGTCTTGTTCTTCCACTCAAATATTGATGTAGAATACTTGCAATTGATACATATGTTGATGATCATTTTGCTCAACTTATGTTTCCAAATAAATGGGGAACAAATTACAATTGGGCCCTACTTAAGGGAACTTAAAACATATCGACCCAGGTGGGACTTGAACCCACAATCCCCAGCTTCGGAGGCTGATGCCTTATCCATTAGGCCACTGGGCCACATCTGCACACAAACTTAAATCTCTGTCTTTTTTTTCCAATGACTAACTATAGATTGAATCATTTTAGTGTCCCAGTATTGGAACTCAGTTTTTAACTCAGATTATAGAAACCATTTGATAACATAGTCTAAAAAAGTCAAGAAAAATAAATAAATCTCTCTAAATCTCTCTATTTTCAAGAAGGGTATTGAAGATTTGCCATGGCCTTCAGTTACAATAATGTAATATAATTAAAGTACATGCCTAAACAGGAAAAATTCAATCCTGAGATGGTTTTAGGACCACTCGGTCATGAAAAATAACGGTGTGGGTGTCTGGAAAGAAGAAAGCTTGAAGTTCAATGATGCGTTTAGCAGTAGAAATCACTATTAGAAACACTGTCTTATAGGTAAGACACTGAGTAGTAATTTCTCGAAGAGGACCGTATGGACCATATTTGTAAGAAACTCTAGGACCAAAGGAATATCCCATGGCAGAGAAGTATTCCTAGGATGAGGTTTGATTATTATAGTTGCTTTAAAGAATTTTGCCGTTAGTGGATGTGAAGACCAGGAAGTATTGCACTGGGCAGATAGTTCAGTTCATTGGACTTTTAGAGTACTTAGACCATTCTCTAGGCCAGATTGAAAAAAATTCCAGGTAATAAAGCTGGGAAAGATGAAGGATATCAAAGGTTTGTAGAAGGGCTCATTGCTTGAAAGTTTCCTATACTCTATAATAACATGCTGAAGTTGAAGATTTCCTGGATTTCAGGAGAGTTTCTACTAGGTTGTCTGATAGGTCTTGGTTTAATAGAGTTGACCGTTCAAAAACCTCATGCTACTCCATGAGCCGTAAAGGCGAAAACATAATCAAGTACACAACAAGTATTATGACTCTTTAATCTTCCTGTGTATTCTCCTAGAATGAGTTCTTAGACAGGTTGTTAAAAAGTTACTCCAACCATCATAATCACTGCTAAATAAAAAAAATAAAAAACCTCATGTTACTCCATAAACCGTATAGGCAAAAATAGGATCAAGAACACAAGTCTCGTGACTCATTAATTTCCTCTGTGTTTCCTCCTAAAATGAGTTCTTGAATAAGTTTTTAAAAGGTTACTCTAACCATCATAAGCACTACTAAGCTGAAAATAAATACATAAATGATCATGGTACTCCATAAACCTCAATGGCAAAATATAATCAAGAACACAGCAAGTATTATACATTATTCTTCCTCTGTTTCTCTTCCTAGAACAAGTTTTAAAACAGGCGGTTAAATGGCTGACTTAAAATGCCCCATGTTGCTGCAAGAGATGAAATTACACCTCCTGCAGCAATGGGTTTAAACTTGGTATGTGTACTTTTTCACAGTGAAAAGGTGCAGATGCAGACTCCAGACACCATGACCTCTTTAAATGACTGAAGTGGACATGCTGCTTGGAACCATGTAATTTAAGTCAACATCGTGGTTCTAGAAAAAAATGTGTCTATGGTTGATTCAGTAAGACAGGGTAGATATTGAAGATTTTAGATATTGACATTTTTTTTCTTTACTTGTCTTGTTCTTCCACTCAAATATTGATGTAGAATACTTGCAATTGATACATATGTTGATGATCATTTTGCTCAACTTATGTTTCCAAATAACGCTACTGAAATGGGGAACAAATTGCAATTGGGCCCTACTGAAGGGAACTTAAAACATATCGACCCAGGTGGGACTTGAACCCACAATCCCCAGCTTCGGAGGCTGATGCCTTATCCATTAGGCCACTGGGCCACATCTGCACACAAACATAAATCTCTGTCTTTTTTTCCAATGACTAACTATAGATTGAATCATTTTAGTGTCCCAGTATTGGAACTCAGTTTTTAACTCAGATTATAGAAACCATTTGATAACATAGTCTAAAAAAGTCAAGAAAAATAAATAAATCTCTCTAAATCTCTCTATTTTCAAGAAGGGTATTGAAGATTTGCCATGGTCTTCAGTTACAATAATGTAATATAATTAAAGTACATGCCTAAACAGGAAAAAATAAATCCTGAGATGGTTTTAGGACCACTCGGTCATGAAAAATAACGGTGTGGGTGTCTGGAAAGAAGAAAGCTTGAAGTTCAATGATGCGTTTAGCAGTAGAAATCACTATTAGAAACACTGTCTTATAGGTAAGACACTGAGTAGAAATTTCTCGAAGAGGACCGTATGGACCATATTTGTAAGAAACTCTAGGACCAAAGGAATATCCCATGGCAGAGAAGTATTCCTAGGATGAGGTTTGATTATTATAGTTGCTTTAAAGAATTTTGCCGTTAGTGGATGTGAAGACCAGGAAGTATTGCACTGGGCAGATAGTTCAGTTCATTGGACTTTTAGAGTACTTAGACCATTCTCTAGGCCAGATTGAAAAAAATTCCAGGTAATAAAGCTGGGAAAGATGAAGGATATCAAAGGTTTGTAGAAGGGCTCATTGCTTGAAAGTTTCCTATACTCTATAATAACATGCTGAAGTTGAAGATTTCCTGGATTTCAGGAGAGTTTCTACTAGGTTGTCTGATAGGTCTTGGTTTAATAGAGTTGACCGTTCAAAAACCTCATGCTACTCCATGAGCCGTAAAGGCGAAAACATAATCAAGTACACAACAAGTATTATGACTCTTTAATCTTCCTGTGTATTCTCCTAGAATGAGTTCTTAGACAGGTTGTTAAAAAGTTACTCCAACCATCATAATCACTGCTAAATAAAAAAAATAAAAAACGTCATACTACTCCATAAACCGTATATGCAAAAATAGGATCAAGAACACAAGTCTCGTGACTCATTAATTTCCTCTGTGTTTCCTCCTAAAATGAGTTCTTGAACAAGTTTTTAAAAGGTTACTCTAACCATCATAAGCACTACTAAGCTGAAAATAAATACATAAATGATCATGGTACTCCATAAACCTCAATGGCAAAATATAATCAAGAACATAGCAAGTATTATACATTATTCTTCCTCTGTTTCTCTTCCTAGAACAAGTTTTAAAACAGGCGGTTAAATGGCTGACTTAAAATGCCCCATGTTGCTGCAAGAGATGAAATTACACCTCCTGCAGCAATGGGTTTAAACTTGGTATGTGTACTTTTTCACAGTGAAAAGGTGCAGATGCAGACTCCAGACACCATGACCTCTTTAAATGACTGAAGTGGACATGCTGCTTGGAACCATGTAATTTAAGTCAACATCGTGGTTCTAGAAAAAAATGTGTCTATGGTTGATTCAGTAAGACAGGGTAGATATTGAAGATTTTAGATATTGACATTTTTTTTCTTTACTTGTCTTGTTCTTCCACTCAAATATTGATGTAGAATACTTGCAATTGATACATATGTTGATGATCATTTTGCTCAACTTATGTTTCCAAATAACGCTACTGAAATGGGGAACAAATTGCAATTGGGCCCTACTGAAGGGAACTTAAAACATATCGACCCAGGTGGGACTTGAACCCACAATCCCCAGCTTCGGAGGCTGATGCCTTATCCATTAGGCCACTGGGCCACATCTGCACACAAACATAAATCTCTGTCTTTTTTTTCCAATGACTAACTATAGATTGAATAATTTTAGTGTCCCAGTATTGGAACTCAGTTTTTAACTCAGATTATAGAAACCATTTGATAACATAGTCTAAAAAAGTCAAGAAAAATAAATAAATCTCTCTAAATCTCTCTATTTTCAAGAAGGGTATTGAAGATTTGCCATGGTCTTCAGTTACAATAATGTAATATAATTAAAGTACATGCCTAAACAGGAAAAAATCAATCCTGAGATGGTTTTAGGACCACTCGGTCATGAAAAATAACGGTGTGGGTGTCTGGAAAGAAGAAAGCTTGAAGTTCAATGATGCGTTTAGCAGTAGAAATCACTATTAGAAACACTGTCTTATAGGTAAGACACTGAGTAGTAATTTCTCGAAGAGGACCGTATGGACCATATTTGTAAGAAACTCTAGGACCAAAGGAATATCCCATGGCAGAGAAGTATTCCTAGGATGAGGTTTGATTATTATAGTTGCTTTAAAGAATTTTGCCGTTAGTGGATGTGAAGACCAGGAAGTATTGCACTGGGCAGATAGTTCAGTTCATTGGACTTTTAGAGTACTTAGACCATTCTCTAGGCCAGATTGAAAAAAATTCCAGGTAATAAAGCTGGGAAAGATGAAGGATATCAAAGGTTTGTAGAAGGGCTCATTGCTTGAAAGTTTCCTATACTCTATAATAACATGCTGAAGTTGAAGATTTCCTGGATTTCAGGAGAGTTTCTACTAGGTTATCTGATAGGTCTTGGTTTAATAGAGTTGACCGTTCAAAAACCTCATGCTACTCCATGAGCCGTAAAGGCGAAAACATAATCAAGTACACAACAAGTATTATGACTCTTTAATCTTCCTGTGTATTCTCCTAGAATGAGTTCTTAGACAGGTTGTTAAAAAGTTACTCCAACCATCATAATCACTGCTAAATAAAAAAAATAAAAAACCTCATGTTACTCCATAAACCGTATAGGCAAAAATAGGATCAAGAACACAAGTCTCGTGACTCATTAATTTCCTCTGTGTTTCCTCCTAAAATGAGTTCTTGAACAAGTTTTTAAAAGGTTACTCTAACCATCATAAGCACTACTAAGCTGAAAATAAATACATAAATGATCATGGTACTCCATAAACCTCAATGGCAAAATATAATCAAGAACACTGCAAGTATTATACATTATTCTTCCTCTGTTTCTCCTCCTAGAACAAGTTTTAAAACAGGCGGTTAAATGGCTGACTTAAAATGCCCCATGTTGCTGCAAGAGATGAAATTACACCTCCTGCAGCAATGGGTTTAAACTCGGTATGTGTACTTTTTCACAGTGAAAAGGTGCAGATGCAGACTCCAGACACCATGACCTCTTTAAATGACTGAAGTGGACATGCTGCTTGGAACCATGTAATTTAAGTCAACATCGTGGTTCTAGAAAAAAATGTGTCTATGGTTGATTCAGTAAGACAGGGTAGATATTGAAGATTTTAGATATTGACATTTTTTTTCTTTACTTGTCTTGTTCTTCCACTCAAATATTGATGTAGAATACTTGCAATTGATACATATGTTGATGATCATTTTGCTCAACTTATGTTTCCAAATAACGCTACTGAAATGGGGAACAAACTGCAATTGGGCCCTACTTAAGGGAACTTAAAACATATCGACCCAGGTGGGACTTGAACCCACAATCCCCAGCTTCGGAGGCTGATGCCTTATCCATTAGGCCACTGGGCCACATCTGCACACAAACATAAATCTCTGTCTTTTTTTTCCAATGACTAACTATAGATTGAATCATTTTAGTGTCCCAGTATTGGAACTCAGTTTTTAACTCAGATTATAGAAACCATTTGATAACATAGTCTAAAAAAGTCAAGAAAAATAAATAAATCTCTCTAAATCTCTCTATTTTCAAGAAGGGTATTGAAGATTTGCCATGGTCTTCAGTTACAATAATGTAATATAATTAAAGTACATGCCTAAACAGGAAAAAATCAATCCTGAGATGGTTTTAGGACCACTCGGTCATGAAAAATAACGGTGTGGGTGTCTGGAAAGAAGAAAGCTTGAAGTTCAATGATGCGTTTAGCAGTAGAAATCACTATTAGAAACACTGTCTTATAGGTAAGACACTGAGTAGTAATTTCTCGAAGAGGACCGTATGGACCATATTTGTAAGAAACTCTAGGACCAAAGGAATATCCCATGGCAGAGAAGTATTCCTAGGATGAGGTTTGATTATTATAGTTGCTTTAAAGAATTTTGCCGTTAGTGGATGTGAAGACCAGGAAGTATTGCACTGGGCAGATAGTTCAGTTCATTGGACTTTTAGAGTACTTAGACCATTCTCTAGGCCAGATTGAAAAAAATTCCAGGTAATAAAGCTGGGAAAGATGAAGGATATCAAAGGTTTGTAGAAGGGCTCATTGCTTGAAAGTTTCCTATACTCTATAATAACATGCTGAAGTTGAAGATTTCCTGGATTTCAGGAGAGTTTCTACTAGGTTGTCTGATAGGTCTTGGTTTAATAGAGTTGACCGTTCAAAAACCTCATGCTACTCCATGAGCCGTAAAGGCGAAAACATAATCAAGTACACAACAAGTATTATGACTCTTTAATCTTCCTGTGTATTCTCCTAGAATGAGTTCTTAGACAGGTTGTTAAAAAGTTACTCCAACCATCATAATCACTGCTAAATAAAAAAAATAAAAAACCTCATGTTACTCCATAAACCGTATAGGCAAAAATAGGATCAAGAACACAAGTCTCGTGACTCATTAATTTCCTCTGTGTTTCCTCCTAAAATGAGTTCTTGAACAAGTTTTTAAAAGGTTACTCTAACCATCATAAGCACTACTAAGCTGAAAATAAATACATAAATGATCATGGTACTCCATAAACCTCAATGGCAAAATATAATCAAGAACACTGCAAGTATTATACATTATTCTTCCTCTGTTTCTCCTCCTAGAACAAGTTTTAAAACAGGCGGTTAAATGGCTGACTTAAAATGCCCCATGTTGCTGCAAGAGATGAAATTACACCTCCTGCAGCAATGGGTTTAAACTCGGTATGTGTACTTTTTCACAGTGAAAAGGTGCAGATGCAGACTCCAGACACCATGACCTCTTTAAATGACTGAAGTGGACATGCTGCTTGGAACCATGTAATTTAAGTCAACATCGTGGTTCTAGAAAAAAATGTGTCTATGGTTGATTCAGTAAGACAGGGTAGATATTGAAGATTTTAGATATTGACATTTTTTTTCTTTACTTGTCTTGTTCTTCCACTCAAATATTGATGTAGAATACTTGCAATTGATACATATGTTGATGATCATTTTGCTCAACTTATGTTTCCAAATAACGCTACTGAAATGGGGAACAAACTGCAATTGGGCCCTACTTAAGGGAACTTAAAACATATCGACCCAGGTGGGACTTGAACCCACAATCCCCAGCTTCGGAGGCTGATGCCTTATCCATTAGGCCACTGGGCCACATCTGCACACAAACATAAATCTCTGTCTTTTTTTTCCAATGACTAACTATAGATTGAATCATTTTAGTGTCCCAGTATTGGAACTCAGTTTTTAACTCAGATTATAGAAACCATTTGATAACATAGTCTAAAAAAGTCAAGAAAAATAAATAAATCTCTCTAAATCTCTCTATTTTCAAGAAGGGTATTGAAGATTTGCCATGGTCTTCAGTTACAATAATGTAATATAATTAAAGTACATGCCTAAACAGGAAAAAATAAATCCTGAGATGGTTTTAGGACCACTCGGTCATGAAAAATAACGGTGTGGGTGTCTGGAAAGAAGAAAGCTTGAAGTTCAATGATGCGTTTAGCAGTAGAAATCACTATTAGAAACACTGTCTTATAGGTAAGACACTGAGTAGAAATTTCTCGAAGAGGACCGTATGGACCATATTTGTAAGAAACTCTAGGACCAAAGGAATATCCCATGGCAGAGAAGTATTCCTAGGATGAGGTTTGATTATTATAGTTGCTTTAAAGAATTTTGCCGTTAGTGGATGTGAAGACCAGGAAGTATTGCACTGGGCAGATAGTTCAGTTCATTGGACTTTTAGAGTACTTAGACCATTCTCTAGGCCAGATTGAAAAAAATTCCAGGTAATAAAGCTGGGAAAGATAAAGGATATCAAAGGTTTGTAGAAGGGCTCATTGCTTGAAAGTTTCCTATACTCTATAATAACATGCTGAAGTTGAAGATTTCCTGGATTTCAGGAGAGTTTCTACTAGGTTGTCTGATAGGTCTTGGTTTAATAGAGTTGACCGTTCAAAAACCTCATGCTACTCCATGAGCCGTAAAGGCGAAAACATAATCAAGTACACAACAAGTATTATGACTCTTTAATCTTCCTGTGTATTCTCCTAGAATGAGTTCTTAGACAGGTTGTTAAAAAGTTACTCCAACCATCATAATCACTGCTAAATAAAAAAAATAAAAAACGTCATACTACTCCATAAACCGTATAGGCAAAAATAGGATCAAGAACACAAGTCTCGTGACTCATTAATTTCCTCTGTGTTTTCTCCTAAAATGAGTTCTTGAACAAGTTTTTAAAAGGTTACTCTAACCATCATAAGCACTACTAAGCTGAAAATAAATACATAAATGATCATGGTACTCCATAAACCTCAATGGCAAAATATAATCAAGAACATAGCAAGTATTATACATTATTCTTCCTCTGTTTCTCTTCCTAGAACAAGTTTTAAAACAGGCGGTTAAATGGCTGACTTAAAATGCCCCATGTTGCTGCAAGAGATGAAATTACACCTCCTGCAGCAATGGGTTTAAACTTGGTATGTGTACTTTTTCACAGTGAAAAGGTGCAGATGCAGACTCCAGACACCATGACCTCTTTAAATGACTGAAGTGGACATGCTGCTTGGAACCATGTAATTTAAGTCAACATCGTGGTTCTAGAAAAAAATGTGTCTATGGTTGATTCAGTAAGACAGGGTAGATATTGAAGATTTTAGATATTGACATTTTTTTTCTTTACTTGTCTTGTTCTTCCACTCAAATATTGATGTAGAATACTTGCAATTGATACATATGTTGATGATCATTTTGCTCAACTTATGTTTCCAAATAACACTACTGAAATGGGGAACAAATTGCAATTGGGCCCTACTTAAGGGAACTTAAAACATATCGACCCAGGTGGGACTTGAACCCACAATCCCCAGCTTCGGAGGCTGATGCCTTATCCATTAGGCCACTGGGCCACATCTGCACACAAACACAAATCTCTGTCTTTTTTTTCCAATGACTAACTATAGATTGAATCATTTTAGTGTCCCAGTATTGGAACTCAGTTTTTAACTCAGATTATAGAAACCATTTGATAACATAGTCTAAAATAGTCAAGAAAAATAAATAAATCTCTCTAAATCTCTCTATTTTCAAGAAGGGTATTGAAGATTTGCCATGGTCTTCAGTTACAATAATGTAATATAATTAAAGTACATGCCTAAACAGGAAAAAATAAATCCTGAGATGGTTTTAGGACCACTCGGTCATGAAAAATAACGGTGTGGGTGTCTGGAAAGAAGAAAGCTTGAAGTTCAATGATGCGTTTAGCAGTAGAAATCACTATTAGAAACACTGTCTTATAGGTAAGACACTGAGTAGAAATTTCTCGAAGAGGACCGTATGGACCATATTTGTAAGAAACTCTAGGACCAAAGGAATATCCCATGGCAGAGAAGTATTCCTAGGATGAGGTTTGATTATTATAGTTGCTTTAAAGAATTTTGCCGTTAGTGGATGTGAAGACCAGGAAGTATTGCACTGGGCAGATAGTTCAGTTCATTGGACTTTTAGAGTACTTAGACCATTCTCTAGGCCAGATTGAAAAAAATTCCAGGTAATAAAGCTGGGAAAGATGAAGGATATCAAAGGTTTGTAGAAGGGCTCATTGCTTGAAAGTTTCCTATACTCTATAATAACATGCTGAAGTTGAAGATTTCCTGGATTTCAGGAGAGTTTCTACTAGGTTGTCTGATAGGTCTTGGTTTAATAGAGTTGACCGTTCAAAAACCTCATGCTACTCCATGAGCCGTAAAGGCGAAAACATAATCAAGTACACAACAAGTATTATGACTCTTTAATCTTCCTGTGTATTCTCCTAGAATGAGTTCTTAGACAGGTTGTTAAAAAGTTACTCCAACCATCATAATCACTGCTAAATAAAAAAAATAAAAAACCTCATGTTACTCCATAAACCGTATAGGCAAAAATAGGATCAAGAACACAAGTCTCGTGACTCATTAATTTCCTCTGTGTTTCCTCCTAAAATGAGTTCTTGAACAAGTTTTTAAAAGGTTACTCTAACCATCATAAGCACTACTAAGCTGAAAATAAATACATAAATGATCATGGTACTCCATAAACCTCAATGGCAAAATATAATCAAGAACACAGCAAGTATTATACATTATTCTTCCTCTGTTTCTCTTCCTAGAACAAGTTTTAAAACAGGCGGTTAAATGGCTGACTTAAAATGCCCCATGTTGCTGCAAGAGATGAAATTACACCTCCTGCAGCAATGGGTTTAAACTTGGTATGTGTACTTTTTCACAGTGAAAAGGTGCAGATGCAGACTCCAGACACCATGACCTCTTTAAATGACTGAAGTGGACATGCTGCTTGGAACCATGTAATTTAAGTCAACATCGTGGTTCTAGAAAAAAATGTGTCTATGGTTGATTCAGTAAGACAGGGTAGATATTGAAGATTTTAGATATTGACATTTTTTTTCTTTACTTGTCTTGTTCTTCCACTCAAATATTGATGTAGAATACTTGCAATTGATACATATGTTGATGATCATTTTGCTCAACTTATGTTTCCAAATAACGCTACTGAAATGGGGAACAAATTGCAATTGGGCCCTACTGAAGGGAACTTAAAACATATCGACCCAGGTGGGACTTGAACCCACAATCCCCAGCTTCGGAGGCTGATGCCTTATCCATTAGGCCACTGGGCCACATCTGCACACAAACATAAATCTCTGTCTTTTTTTCCAATGACTAACTATAGATTGAATCATTTTAGTGTCCCAGTATTGGAACTCAGTTTTTAACTCAGATTATAGAAACCATTTGATAACATAGTCTAAAAAAGTCAAGAAAAATAAATAAATCTCTCTAAATCTCTCTATTTTCAAGAAGGGTATTGAAGATTTGCCATGGTCTTCAGTTACAATAATGTAATATAATTAAAGTACATGCCTAAACAGGAAAAAATAAATCCTGAGATGGTTTTAGGACCACTCGGTCATGAAAAATAACGGTGTGGGTGTCTGGAAAGAAGAAAGCTTGAAGTTCAATGATGCGTTTAGCAGTAGAAATCACTATTAGAAACACTGTCTTATAGGTAAGACACTGAGTAGAAATTTCTCGAAGAGGACCGTATGGACCATATTTGTAAGAAACTCTAGGACCAAAGGAATATCCCATGGCAGAGAAGTATTCCTAGGATGAGGTTTGATTATTATAGTTGCTTTAAAGAATTTTGCCGTTAGTGGATGTGAAGACCAGGAAGTATTGCACTGGGCAGATAGTTCAGTTCATTGGACTTTTAGAGTACTTAGACCATTCTCTAGGCCAGATTGAAAAAAATTCCAGGTAATAAAGCTGGGAAAGATGAAGGATATCAAAGGTTTGTAGAAGGGCTCATTGCTTGAAAGTTTCCTATACTCTATAATAACATGCTGAAGTTGAAGATTTCCTGGATTTCAGGAGAGTTTCTACTAGGTTGTCTGATAGGTCTTGGTTTAATAGAGTTGACCGTTCAAAAACCTCATGCTACTCCATGAGCCGTAAAGGCGAAAACATAATCAAGTACACAACAAGTATTATGACTCTTTAATCTTCCTGTGTATTCTCCTAGAATGAGTTCTTAGACAGGTTGTTAAAAAGTTACTCCAACCATCATAATCACTGCTAAATAAAAAAAATAAAAAACGTCATGCTACTCCATAAACCGTATAGGCAAAAATAGGATCAAGAACACAAGTCTCGTGACTCATTAATTTCCTCTGTGTTTCCTCCTAAAATGAGTTCTTGAACAAGTTTTTAAAAGGTTACTCTAACCATCATAAGCACTACTAAGCTGAAAATAAATACATAAATGATCATGGTACTCCATAAACCTCAATGGCAAAATATAATCAAGAACACAGCAAGTATTATACATTATTCTTCCTCTGTTTCTCTTCCTAGAACAAGTTTTAAAACAGGCAGTTAAATGGCTGACTTAAAATGCCCCATGTTGCTGCAAGAGATGAAATTACACCTCCTGCAGCAATGGGTTTAAACTTGGTATGTGTACTTTTTCACAGTGAAAAGGTGCAGATGCAGACTCCAGACACCATGACCTCTTTAAATGACTGAAGTGGACATGCTGCTTGGAACCATGTAATTTAAGTCAACATCGTGGTTCTAGAAAAAAATGTGTCTATGGTTGATTCAGTAAG
This sequence comes from Pelobates fuscus, assembly GCF_036172605.1. Taxonomy (NCBI): domain Eukaryota; kingdom Metazoa; phylum Chordata; class Amphibia; order Anura; family Pelobatidae; genus Pelobates; species Pelobates fuscus. Next base: position 129,908,662 of record NC_086323.1, read on the forward strand.
ACAGGGTAGATATTGAAGATTTTAGATATTGACATTTTTTTTCTTTACTTGTCTTGTTCTTCCACTCAAATATTGATGTAGAATACTTGCAATTGATACATATGTTGATGATCATTTTGCTCAACTTATGTTTCCAAATAACGCTACTGAAATGGGGAACAAATTGCAATTGGGCCCTACTGAAGGGAACTTAAAACATATCGACCCAGGTAGGACTTGAACCCACAATCCCCAGCTTCGGAGGCTGATGCCTTATCCATTAGGCCACTGGGCCACATCTGCACACAAACATAAATCTCTGTCTTTTTTTTCCAATGACTAACTATAGATTGAATAATTTTAGTGTCCCAGTATTGGAACTCAGTTTTTAACTCAGATTATAGAAACCATTTGATAACATAGTCTAAAAAAGTCAAGAAAAATAAATAAATCTCTCTAAATCTCTCTATTTTCAAGAAGGGTATTGAAGATTTGCCATGGTCTTCAGTTACAATAATGTAATATAATGAAAGTACATGCCTAAACAGGAAAAAATAAATCCTGAGATGGTTTTAGGACCACTCGGTCATGAAAAATAACGGTGTGGGTGTCTGGAAAGAAGAAAGCTTGAAGTTCAATGATGCGTTTAGCAGTAGAAATCACTATTAGAAACACTGTCTTATAGGTAAGACACTGAGTAGTAATTTCTCGAAGAGGACCGTATGGACCATATTTGTAAGAAACTCTAGGACCAAAGGAATATCCCATGGCAGAGAAGTATTCCTAGGATGAGGTTTGATTATTATAGTTGCTTTAAAGAATTTTGCCGTTAGTGGATGTGAAGACCAGGAAGTATTGCACTGGGCAGATAGTTCAGTTCATTGGACTTTTAGAGTACTTAGACCATTCTCTAGGCCAGATTGAAAAAAATTCCAGGTAATAAAGCTGGGAAAGATGAAGGATATCAAAGGTTTGTAGAAGGGCTCATTGCTTGAAAGTTTCCTATACTCTATAATAACATGCTGAAGTTGAAGATTTCCTGGATTTCAGGAGAGTTTCTACTAGGTTGTCTGATAGGTCTTGGTTTAATAGAGTTGACCGTTCAAAAACCTCATGCTACTCCATGAGCCGTAAAGGCGAAAACATAATCAAGTACACAACAAGTATTATGACTCTTTAATCTTCCTGTGTATTCTCCTAGAATGAGTTCTTAGACAGGTTGTTAAAAAGTTACTCCAACCATCATAATCACTGCTAAATAAAAAAAATAAAAAACGTCATGCTACTCCATAAACCGTATAGGCAAAAATAGGATCAAGAACACAAGTCTCGTGACTCATTAATTTCCTCTGTGTTTCCTCCTAAAATGAGTTCTTGAACAAGTTTTTAAAAGGTTACTCTAACCATCATAAGCACTACTAAGCTGAAAATAAATACATAAATGATCATGGTACTCCATAAACCTCAATGGCAAAATATAATCAAGAACACAGCAAGTATTATACATTATTCTTCCTCTGTTTCTCTTCCTAGAACAAGTTTTAAAACAGGCAGTTAAATGGCTGACTTAAAATGCCCCATGTTGCTGCAAGAGATGAAATTACACCTCCTGCAGCAATGGGTTTAAACTTGGTATGTGTACTTTTTCACAGTGAAAAGGTGCAGATGCAGACTCCAGACACCATGACCTCTTTAAATGACTGAAGTGGACATGCTGCTTGGAACCATGTAATTTAAGTCAACATCGTGGTTCTAGAAAAAAATGTGTCTATGGTTGATTCAGTAAGACAGGGTAGATATTGAAGATTTTAGATATTGACATTTTTTTTCTTTACTTGTCTTGTTCTTCCACTCAAATATTGATGTAGAATACTTGCAATTGATACATATGTTGATGATCATTTTGCTCAACTTATGTTTCCAAATAACGCTACTGAAATGGGGAACAAATTACAATTGGGCCCTACTTAAGGGAACTTAAAACATATCGACCCAGGTGGGACTTGAACTCACAATCCCCAGCTTCGGAGGCTGATGCCTTATCCATTAGGCCACTGGGCCACATCTGCACACAAACATAAATCTCTGTCTTTTTTTTCCAATGACTTACTATAGATTGAATCATTTTAGTGTCCCAGTATTGGAACTCAGTTTTTAACTCAGATTATAGAAACCATTTGATAACATAGTCTAAAAAAGTCAAGAAAAATAAATAAATCTCTCTAAATCTCTCTATTTTCAAGAAGGGTATTGAAGATTTGCCATTGTCTTCAGTTACAATAATGTAATATAATTAAAGTACATGCCTAAACAGGAAAAATTCAATCCTGAGATGGTTTTAGGACCACTCGGTCATGAAAAATAACGGTGTGGGTGTCTGGAAAGAAGAAAGCTTGAAGTTCAATGATGCGTTTAGCAGTAGAAATCACTATTAGAAACACTGTCTTATAGGTAAGACACTGAGTAGAAATTTCTCGAAGAGGACCGTATGGACCATATTTGTAAGAAACTCTAGGACCAAAGGAATATCCCATGGCAGAGAAGTATTCCTAGGATGAGGTTTGATTATTATAGTTGCTTTAAAGAATTTTGCCGTTAGTGGATGTGAAGACCAGGAAGTATTGCACTGGGCAGATAGTTCAGTTCATTGGACTTTTAGAGTACTTAGACCATTCTCTAGGCCAGATTGAAAAAAATTCCAGGTAATAAAGCTGGGAAAGATGAAGGATATCAAAGGTTTGTAGAAGGGCTCATTGCTTGAAAATTTCCTATACTCTATAATAACATGCTGAAGTTGAAGATTTCCTGGATTTCAGGAGAGTTTCTACTAGGTTGTCTGATAGGTCTTGGTTTAATAGAGTTGACCGTTCAAAAACCTCATGCTACTCCATGAGCCGTAAAGGCGAAAACATAATCAAGTACACAACAAGTATTATGACTCTTTAATCTTCCTGTGTATTCTCCTAGAATGAGTTCTTAGACAGGTTGTTAAAAAGTTACTCCAACCATCATAATCACTGCTAAATAAAAAAAATAAAAAACGTCATGCTACTCCATAAACCGTATAGGCAAAAATAGGATCAAGAACACAAGTCTCGTGACTCATTAATTTCCTCTGTGTTTCCTCCTAAAATGAGTTCTTGAACAAGTTTTTAATAGGTTACTCTAACCATCATAAGCACTACTAAGCTGAAAATAAATACATAAATGATCATGGTACTCCATAAACCTCAATGGCAAAATATAATCAAGAACACAGCAAGTATTATACATTATTCTTCTTCTGTTTCTCCTCCTTGAACAAGTTTTAAAACAGGCGGTTAAATGGCTGACTTAAAATGCCCCATGTTGCTGCAAGAGATGAAATTACACCTCCTGCAGCAATGGGTTTAAACTTGGTATGTGTACTTTTTCACAGTGAAAATGTGCAGATGCAGACTCCAGACACCATGACCTCTTTAAATGACTGAAGTGGACATGCTGCTTTGAACCATGTAATTTAAGTCAACATCGTGGTTCTAGAAAAAAATGTGTCTATGGTTGATTCAGTAAGACAGGGTAGATATTGAAGATTTTAGATATTGACATTTTTTTTCTTTACTTGTCTTGTTCTTCCACTCAAATATTGATGTAGAATACTTGCAATTGATACATATGTTGATGATCATTTTGCTCAACTTATGTTTCCAAATAACGCTACTGAAATGGGGAACAAATTGCAATTGGGCCCTACTGAAGGGAACTTAAAACATATCGACCCAGGTGGGACTTGAACCCACAATCCCCAGCTTCGGAGGCTGATGCCTTATCCATTAGGCCACTGGGCCACATCTGCACACAAACATAAATCTCTGTCTTTTTTTTCCAATGACTAACTATAGATTGAATAATTTTAGTGTCCCAGTATTGGAACTCAGTTTTTAACTCAGATTATAGAAACCATTTGATAACATAGTCTAAAAAAGTCAAGAAAAATAAATAAATCTCTCTAAATCTCTCTATTTTCAAGAAGGGTATTGAAGATTTGCCATGGTCTTCAGTTACAATAATGTAATATAATGAAAGTACATGCCTAAACAGGAAAAAATAAATCCTGAGATGGTTTTAGGACCACTCGGTCATGAAAAATAACGGTGTGGGTGTCTGGAAAGAAGAAAGCTTGAAGTTCAATGATGCGTTTAGCAGTAGAAATCACTATTAGAAACACTGTCTTATAGGTAAGACACTGAGTAGTAATTTCTCGAAGAGGACCGTATGGACCATATTTGTAAGAAACTCTAGGACCAAAGGAATATCCCATGGCAGAGAAGTATTCCTAGGATGAGGTTTGATTATTATAGTTGCTTTAAAGAATTTTGCCGTTAGTGGATGTGAAGACCAGGAAGTATTGCACTGGGCAGATAGTTCAGTTCATTGGACTTTTAGAGTACTTAGACCATTCTCTAGGCCAGATTGAAAAAAATTCCAGGTAATAAAGCTGGGAAAGATGAAGGATATCAAAGGTTTGTAGAAGGGCTCATTGCTTGAAAGTTTCCTATACTCCATAATAACATGCTGAAGTTGAAGATTTCCTGGATTTCAGGAGAGTTTCTACTAGGTTGTCTGATAGGTCTTGGTTTAATAGAGTTGACCGTTCAAAAACCTCATGCTACTCCATGAGCCGTAAAGGCGAAAACATAATCAAGTACACAACAAGTATTATGACTCTTTAATCTTCCTGTGTATTCTCCTAGAATGAGTTCTTAGACAGGTTGTTAAAAAGTTACTCCAACCATCATAATCACTGCTAAATAAAAAAAATAAAAAACGTCATGCTACTCCATAAACCGTATAGGCAAAAATAGGATCAAGAACACAAGTCTCGTGACTCATTAATTTCCTCTGTGTTTCCTCCTAAAATGAGTTCTTGAACAAGTTTTTAAAAGGTTACTCTAACCATCATAAGCACTACTAAGCTGAAAATAAATACATAAATGATCATGGTACTCCATAAACCTCAATGGCAAAATATAATCAAGAACACAGCAAGTATTATACATTATTCTTCCTCTGTTTCTCTTCCTAGAACAAGTTTTAAAACAGGCAGTTAAATGGCTGACTTAAAATGCCCCATGTTGCTGCAAGAGATGAAATTACACCTCCTGCAGCAATGGGTTTAAACTTGGTATGTGTACTTTTTCACAGTGAAAAGGTGCAGATGCAGACTCCAGACACCATGACCTCTTTAAATGACTGAAGTGGACATGCTGCTTGGAACCATGTAATTTAAGTCAACATCGTGGTTCTAGAAAAAAATGTGTCTATGGTTGATTCAGTAAGACAGGGTAGATATTGAAGATTTTAGATATTGACATTTTTTTTCTTTACTTGTCTTGTTCTTCCACTCAAATATTGATGTAGAATACTTGCAATTGATACATATGTTGATGATCATTTTGCTCAACTTATGTTTCCAAATAACGCTACTGAAATGGGGAACAAATTACAATTGGGCCCTACTTAAGGGAACTTAAAACATATCGACCCAGGTGGGACTTGAACCCACAATCCCCAGCTTCGGAGGCTGATGCCTTATCCATTAGGCCACTGGGCCACATCTGCACACAAACATAAATCTCTGTCTTTTTTTTCCAATGACTTACTATAGATTGAATCATTTTAGTGTCCCAGTATTGGAACTCAGTTTTTAACTCAGATTATAGAAACCATTTGATAACATAGTCTAAAAAAGTCAAGAAAAATAAATAAATCTCTCTAAATCTCTCTATTTTCAAGAAGGGTATTGAAGATTTGCCATTGTCTTCAGTTACAATAATGTAATATAATTAAAGTACATGCCTAAACAGGAAAAATTCAATCCTGAGATGGTTTTAGGACCACTCGGTCATGAAAAATAACGGTGTGGGTGTCTGGAAAGAAGAAAGCTTGAAGTTCAATGATGCGTTTAGCAGTAGAAATCACTATTAGAAACACTGTCTTATAGGTAAGACACTGAGTAGAAATTTCTCGAAGAGGACCGTATGGACCATATTTGTAAGAAACTCTAGGACCAAAGGAATATCCCATGGCAGAGAAGTATTCCTAGGATGAGGTTTGATTATTATAGTTGCTTTAAAGAATTTTGCCGTTAGTGGATGTGAAGACCAGGAAGTATTGCACTGGGCAGATAGTTCAGTTCATTGGACTTTTAGAGTACTTAGACCATTCTCTAGGCCAGATTGAAAAAAATTCCAGGTAATAAAGCTGGGAAAGATGAAGGATATCAAAGGTTTGTAGAAGGGCTCATTGCTTGAAAGTTTCCTATACTCTATAATAACATGCTGAAGTTGAAGATTTCCTGGATTTCAGGAGAGTTTCTACTAGGTTGTCTGATAGGTCTTGGTTTAATAGAGTTGACCGTTCAAAAACCTCATGCTACTCCATGAGCCGTAAAGGCGAAAACATAATCAAGTACACAACAAGTATTATGACTCTTTAATCTTCCTGTGTATTCTCCTAGAATGAGTTCTTAGACAGGTTGTTAAAAAGTTACTCCAACCATCATAATCACTGCTAAATAAAAAAAATAAAAAACGTCATGCTACTCCATAAACCGTATAGGCAAAAATAGGATCAAGAACACAAGTCTCGTGACTCATTAATTTCCTCTGTGTTTCCTCCTAAAATAAGTTCTTGAACAAGTTTTTAATAGGTTACTCTAACCATCATAAGCACTACTAAGCTGAAAATAAATACATAAATGATCATGGTACTCCATAAACCTCAATGGCAAAATATAATCAAGAACACAGCAAGTATTATACATTATTCTTCTTCTGTTTCTCCTCCTTGAACAAGTTTTAAAACAGGCGGTTAAATGGCTGACTTAAAATGCCCCATGTTGCTGCAAGAGATGAAATTACACCTCCTGCAGCAATGGGTTTAAACTTGGTATGTGTACTTTTTCACAGTGAAAATGTGCAGATGCAGACTCCAGACACCATGACCTCTTTAAATGACTGAAGTGGACATGCTGCTTGGAACCATGTAATTTAAGTCAACATCGTGGTTCTAGAAAAAAATGTGTCTATGGTTGATTCAGTAAGACAGGGTAGATATTGAAGATTTTAGATATTGACATTTTTTTTCTTTACTTGTCTTGTTCTTCCACTCAAATATTGATGTAGAATACTTGCAATTGATACATATGTTGATGATCATTTTGCTCAACTTATGTTTCCAAATAACGCTACTGAAATGGGGAACAAATTGCAATTGGGCCCTACTGAAGGGAACTTAAAACATATCGACCCAGGTGGGACTTGAACCCACAATCCCCAGCTTCGGAGGCTGATGCCTTATCCATTAGGCCACTGGGCCACATCTGCACACAAACATAAATCTCTGTCTTTTTTTTCCAATGACTAACTATAGATTGAATCATTTTAGTGTCCCAGTATTGGAACTCAGTTTTTAACTCAGATTATAGAAACCATTTGATAACATAGTCTAAAAAAGTCAAGAAAAATAAATAAATCTCTCTAAATCTCTCTATTTTCAAGAAGGGTATTGAAGATTTGCCATGGCCTTCAGTTACAATAATGTAATATAATTAAAGTACATGCCTAAACAGGAAAAATTCAATCCTGAGATGGTTTTAGGACCACTCGGTCATGAAAAATAACGGTGTGGGTGTCTGGAAAGAAGAAAGCTTGAAGTTCAATGATGCGTTTAGCAGTAGAAATCACTATTAGAAACACTGTCTTATAGGTAAGACACTGAGTAGTAATTTCTCGAAGAGGACCGTATGGACCATATTTGTAAGAAACTCTAGGACCAAAGGAATATCCCATGGCAGAGAAGTATTCCTAGGATGAGGTTTGATTATTATAGTTGCTTTAAAGAATTTTGCCGTTAGTGGATGTGAAGACCAGGAAGTATTGCACTGGGCAGATAGTTCAGTTCATTGGACTTTTAGAGTACTTAGACCATTCTCTAGGCCAGATTGAAAAAAATTCCAGGTAATAAAGCTGGGAAAGATGAAGGATATCAAAGGTTTGTAGAAGGGCTCATTGCTTGAAAGTTTCCTATACTCTATAATAACATGCTGAAGTTGAAGATTTCCTGGATTTCAGGAGAGTTTCTACTAGGTTGTCTGATAGGTCTTGGTTTAATAGAGTTGACCGTTCAAAAACCTCATGCTACTCCATGAGCCGTAAAGGCGAAAACATAATCAAGTACACAACAAGTATTATGACTCTTTAATCTTCCTGTGTATTCTCCTAGAATGAGTTCTTAGACAGGTTGTTAAAAAGTTACTCCAACCATCATAATCACTGCTAAATAAAAAAAATAAAAAACGTCATGCTACTCCATAAACCGTATAGGCAAAAATAGGATCAAGAACACAAGTCTCGTGACTCATTAATTTCCTCTGTGTTTCCTCCTAAAATGAGTTCTTGAACAAGTTTTTAAAAGGTTACTCTAACCATCATAAGCACTACTAAGCTGAAAATAAATACATAAATGATCATGGTACTCCATAAACCTCAATGGCAAAATATAATCAAGAACACAGCAAGTATTATACATTATTCTTCTTCTGTTTCTCCTCCTAGATCAAGTTTTAAAACAGGCGGTTAAATGGCTGACTTAAAATGCCCCATGTTGCTGCAAGAGATGAAATTACACCTCCTGCAGCAATGGGTTTAAACTTGGTATGTGTACTTTTTCACAGTGAAAAGGTGCAGATGCAGACTCCAGACACCATGACCTCTTTAAATGACTGAAGTGGACATGCTGCTTGGAACCATGTAATTTAAGTCAACATCGTGGTTCTAGAAAAAAATGTGTCTATGGTTGATTCAGTAAGACAGGGTAGATATTGAAGATTTTAGATATTGACATTTTTTTTCTTTACTTGTCTTGTTCTTCCACTCAAATATTGATGTAGAATACTTGCAATTGATACATATGTTGATGATCATTTTGCTCAACTTATGTTTCCAAATAACGCTACTGAAATGGGGAACAAATTACAATTGGGCCCTACTTAAGGGAACTTAAAACATATCGACCCAGGTGGGACTTGAACCCACAATCCCCAGCTTCGGAGGCTGATGCCTTATCCATTAGGCCACTGGGCCACATCTGCACACAAACATAAATCTCTGTCTTTTTTTTCCAATGACTAACTATAGATTGAATCATTTTAGTGTCCCAGTATTGGAACTCAGTTTTTAACTCAGATTATAGAAACCATTTGATAACATAGTCTAAAAAAGTCAAGAAAAATAAATAAATCTCTCTAAATCTCTCTATTTTCAAGAAGGGTATTGAAGATTTGCCATGGCCTTCAGTTACAATAATGTAATATAATTAAAGTACATGCCTAAACAGGAAAAATTCAATCCTGAGATGGTTTTAGGACCACTCGGTCATGAAAAATAACGGTGTGGGTGTCTGGAAAGAAGAAAGCTTGAAGTTCAATGATGCGTTTAGCAGTAGAAATCACTATTAGAAACACTGTCTTATAGGTAAGACACTGAGTAGTAATTTCTCGAAGAGGACCGTATGGACCATATTTGTAAGAAACTCTAGGACCAAAGGAATATCCCATGGCAGAGAAGTATTCCTAGGATGAGGTTTGATTATTATAGTTGCTTTAAAGAATTTTGCCGTTAGTGGATGTGAAGACCAGGAAGTATTGCACTGGGCAGATAGTTCAGTTCATTGGACTTTTAGAGTACTTAGACCATTCTCTAGGCCAGATTGAAAAAAATTCCAGGTAATAAAGCTGGGAAAGATGAAGGATATCAAAGGTTTGTAGAAGGGCTCATTGCTTGAAAGTTTCCTATACTCTATAATAACATGCTGAAGTTGAAGATTTCCTGGATTTCAGGAGAGTTTCTACTAGGTTGTCTGATAGGTCTTGGTTTAATAGAGTTGACCGTTCAAAAACCTCATGCTACTCCATGAGCCGTAAAGGCGAAAACATAATCAAGTACACAACAAGTATTATGACTCTTTAATCTTCCTGTGTATTCTCCTAGAATGAGTTCTTAGACAGGTTGTTAAAAAGTTACTCCAACCATCATAATCACTGCTAAATAAAAAAAATAAAAAACGTCATGCTACTCCATAAACCGTATAGGCAAAAATAGGATCAAGAACACAAGTCTCGTGACTCATTAATTTCCTCTGTGTTTCCTCCTAAAATGAGTTCTTGAACAAGTTTTTAAAAGGTTACTCTAACCATCATAAGCACTACTAAGCTGAAAATAAATACATAAATGATCATGGTACTCCATAAACCTCAATGGCAAAATATAATCAAGAACACAGCAAGTATTATACATTATTCTTCCTCTGTTTCTCTTCCTAGAACAAGTTTTAAAACAGGCAGTTAAATGGCTGACTTAAAATGCCCCATGTTGCTGCAAGAGATGAAATTACACCTCCTGCAGCAATGGGTTTAAACTTGGTATGTGTACTTTTTCACAGTGAAAAGGTGCAGATGCAGACTCCAGACACCATGACCTCTTTAAATGACTGAAGTGGACATGCTGCTTGGAACCATGTAATTTAAGTCAACATCGTGGTTCTAGAAAAAAATGTGTCTATGGTTGATTCAGTAAGACAGGGTAGATATTGAAGATTTTAGATATTGACATTTTTTTTCTTTACTTGTCTTGTTCTTCCACTCAAATATTGATGTAGAATACTTGCAATTGATACATATGTTGATGATCATTTTGCTCAACTTATGTTTCCAAATAACACTACTGAAATGGGGAACAAATTACAATTGGGCCCTACTTAAGGGAACTTAAAACATATCGACCCAGGTGGGACTTGAACCCACAATCCCCAGCTTCGGAGGCTGATGCCTTATCCATTAGGCCACTGGGCCACATCTGCACACAAACATAAATCTCTGTCTTTTTTTTCCAATGACTTACTATAGATTGAATCATTTTAGTGTCCCAGTATTGGAACTCAGTTTTTAACTCAGATTATAGAAACCATTTGATAACATAGTCTAAAAAAGTCAAGAAAAATAAATAAATCTCTCTAAATCTCTCTATTTTCAAGAAGGGTATTGAAGATTTGCCATTGTCTTCAGTTACAATAATGTAATATAATTAAAGTACATGCCTAAACAGGAAAAATTCAATCCTGAGATGGTTTTAGGACCACTCGGTCATGAAAAATAACGGTGTGGGTGTCTGGAAAGAAGAAAGCTTGAAGTTCAATGATGCGTTTAGCAGTAGAAATCACTATTAGAAACACTGTCTTATAGGTAAGACACTGAGTAGAAATTTCTCGAAGAGGACCGTATGGACCATATTTGTAAGAAACTCTAGGACCAAAGGAATATCCCATGGCAGAGAAGTATTCCTAGGATGAGGTTTGATTATTATAGTTGCTTTAAAGAATTTTGCCGTTAGTGGATGTGAAGACCAGGAAGTATTGCACTGGGCAGATAGTTCAGTTCATTGGACTTTTAGAGTACTTAGACCATTCTCTAGGCCAGATTGAAAAAAATTCCAGGTAATAAAGCTGGGAAAGATGAAGGATATCAAAGGTTTGTAGAAGGGCTCATTGCTTGAAAGTTTCCTATACTCTATAATAACATGCTGAAGTTGAAGATTTCCTGGATTTCAGGAGAGTTTCTACTAGGTTGTCTGATAGGTCTTGGTTTAATAGAGTTGACCGTTCAAAAACCTCATGCTACTCCATGAGCCGTAAAGGCGAAAACATAATCAAGTACACAACAAGTATTATGACTCTTTAATCTTCCTGTGTATTCTCCTAGAATGAGTTCTTAGACAGGTTGTTAAAAAGTTACTCCAACCATCATAATCACTGCTAAATAAAAAAAATAAAAAACGTCATGCTACTCCATAAACCGTATAGGCAAAAATAGGATCAAGAACACAAGTCTCGTGACTCATTAATTTCCTCTGTGTTTCCTCCTAAAATGAGTTCTTGAACAAGTTTTTAAAAGGTTACTCTAACCATCATAAGCACTACTAAGCTGAAAATAAATACATAAATGATCATGGTACTCCATAAACCTCAATGGCAAAATATAATCAAGAACACAGCAAGTATTATACATTATTCTTCTTCTGTTTCTCCTCCTAGAACAAGTTTTAAAACAGGCGGTTAAATGGCTGACTTAAAATGCCCCATGTTGCTGCAAGAGATGAAATTACACCTCCTGCAGCAATGGGTTTAAACTTGGTATGTGTACTTTTTCACAGTGAAAATGTGCAGATGCAGACTCCAGACACCATGACCTCTTTAAATGACTGAAGTGGACATGCTGCTTGGAACCATGTAATTTAAGTCAACATCGTGGTTCTAGAAAAAAATGTGTCTATGGTTGATTCAGTAAGACAGGGTAGATATTGAAGATTTTAGATATTGACATTTTTTTTCTTTACTTGTCTTGTTCTTCCACTCAAATATTGATGTAGAATACTTGCAATTGATACATATGTTGATGATCATTTTGCTCAACTTATGTTTCCAAATAACGCTACTGAAATGGGGAACAAATTGCAATTGGGCCCTACTGAAGGGAACTTAAAACATATCGACCCAGGTGGGACTTGAACCCACAATCCCCAGCTTCGGAGGCTGATGCCTTATCCATTAGGCCACTGGGCCACATCTGCACACAAACATAAATCTCTGTCTTTTTTTTCCAATGACTAACTATAGATTGAATAATTTTAGTGTCCCAGTATTGGAACTCAGTTTTTAACTCAGATTATAGAAACCATTTGATAACATAGTCTAAAAAAGTCAAGAAAAATAAATAAATCTCTCTAAATCTCTCTATTTTCAAGAAGGGTATTGAAGATTTGCCATTGTCTTCAGTTACAATAATGTAATATAATGAAAGTACATGCCTAAACAGGAAAAAATAAATCCTGAGATGGTTTTAGGACCACTCGGTCATGAAAAATAACGGTGTGGGTGTCTGGAAAGAAGAAAGCTTGAAGTTCAATGATGCGTTTAGCAGTAGAAATCACTATTAGAAACACTGTCTTATAGGTAAGACACTGAGTAGAAATTTCTCGAAGAGGACCGTATGGACCATATTTGTAAGAAACTCTAGGACCAAAGGAATATCCCATGGCAGAGAAGTATTCCTAGGATGAGGTTTGATTATTATAGTTGCTTTAAAGAATTTTGCCGTTAGTGGATGTGAAGACCAGGAAGTATTGCACTGGGCAGATAGTTCAGTTCATTGGACTTTTAGAGTACTTAGACCATTCTCTAGGCCAGATTGAAAAAAATTCCAGGTAATAAAGCTGGGAAAGATGAAGGATATCAAAGGTTTGTAGAAGGGCTCATTGCTTGAAAGTTTCCTATACTCTATAATAACATGCTGAAGTTGAAGATTTCCTGGATTTCAGGAGAGTTTCTACTAGGTTGTCTGATAGGTCTTGGTTTAATAGAGTTGACCGTTCAAAAACCTCATGCTACTCCATGAGCCGTAAAGGCGAAAACATAATCAAGTACACAACAAGTATTATGACTCTTTAATCTTCCTGTGTATTCTCCTAGAATGAGTTCTTAGACAGGTTGTTAAAAAGTTACTCCAACCATCATAATCACTGCTAAATAAAAAAAATAAAAAACGTCATGCTACTCCATAAACCGTATAGGCAAAAATAGGATCAAGAACACAAGTCTCGTGACTCATTAATTTCCTCTGTGTTTCCTCCTAAAATGAGTTCTTGAACAAGTTTTTAAAAGGTTACTCTAACCATCATAAGCACTACTAAGCTGAAAATAAATACATAAATGATCATGGTACTCCATAAACCTCAATGGCAAAATATAATCAAGAACACAGCAAGTATTATACATTCTTCTTCTTCTGTTTCTCCTCCTAGAACAAGTTTTAAAACAGGCGGTTAAATGGCTGACTTAAAATGCCCCATGTTGCTGCAAGAGATGAAATTACACCTCCTGCAGCAATGGGTTTAAACTTGGTATGTGTACTTTTTCACAGTGAAAATGTGCAGATGCAGACTCCAGACACCATGACCTCTTTAAATGACTGAAGTGGACATGCTGCTTGGAACCATGTAATTTAAGTCAACATCGTGGTTCTAGAAAAAAATGTGTCTATGGTTGATTCAGTAAGACAGGGTAGATATTGAAGATTTTAGATATTGACATTTTTTTTCTTTACTTGTCTTGTTCTTCCACTCAAATATTGATGTAGAATACTTGCAATTGATACATATGTTGATGATCATTTTGCTCAACTTATGTTTCCAAATAACGCTACTGAAATGGGGAACAAATTGCAATTGGGCCCTACTGAAGGGAACTTAAAACATATCGACCCAGGTGGGACTTGAACCCACAATCCCCAGCTTCGGAGGCTGATGCCTTATCCATTAGGCCACTGGGCCACATCTGCACACAAACATAAATCTCTGTCTTTTTTTTCCAATGACTAACTATAGATTGAATAATTTTAGTGTCCCAGTATTGGAACTCAGTTTTTAACTCAGATTATAGAAACCATTTGATAACATAGTCTAAAAAAGTCAAGAAAAATAAATAAATCTCTCTAAATCTCTCTATTTTCAAGAAGGGTATTGAAGATTTGCCATGGTCTTCAGTTACAATAATGTAATATAATGAAAGTACATGCCTAAACAGGAAAAAATAAATCCTGAGATGGTTTTAGGACCACTCGGTCATGAAAAATAACGGTGTGGGTGTCTGGAAAGAAGAAAGCTTGAAGTTCAATGATGCGTTTAGCAGTAGAAATCACTATTAGAAACACTGTCTTATAGGTAAGACACTGAGTAGTAATTTCTCGAAGAGGACCGTATGGACCATATTTGTAAGAAACTCTAGGACCAAAGGAATATCCCATGGCAGAGAAGTATTCCTAGGATGAGGTTTGATTATTATAGTTGCTTTAAAGAATTTTGCCGTTAGTGGATGTGAAGACCAGGAAGTATTGCACTGGGCAGATAGTTCAGTTCATTGGACTTTTAGAGTACTTAGACCATTCTCTAGGCCAGATTGAAAAAAATTCCAGGTAATAAAGCTGGGAAAGATGAAGGATATCAAAGGTTTGTAGAAGGGCTCATTGCTTGAAAGTTTCCTATACTCTATAATAACATGCTGAAGTTGAAGATTTCCTGGATTTCAGGAGAGTTTCTACTAGGTTGTCTGATAGGTCTTGGTTTAATAGAGTTGACCGTTCAAAAACCTCATGCTACTCCATGAGCCGTAAAGGCGAAAACATAATCAAGTACACAACAAGTATTATGACTCTTTAATCTTCCTGTGTATTCTCCTAGAATGAGTTCTTAGACAGGTTGTTAAAAAGTTACTCCAACCATCATAATCACTGCTAAATAAAAAAAATAAAAAACGTCATGCTACTCCATAAACCGTATAGGCAAAAATAGGATCAAGAACACAAGTCTCGTGACTCATTAATTTCCTCTGTGTTTCCTCCTAAAATGAGTTCTTGAACAAGTTTTTAAAAGGTTACTCTAACCATCATAAGCACTACTAAGCTGAAAATAAATACATAAATGATCATGGTACTCCATAAACCTCAATGGCAAAATATAATCAAGAACACAGCAAGTATTATACATTATTCTTCCTCTGTTTCTCTTCCTAGAACAAGTTTTAAAACAGGCAGTTAAATGGCTGACTTAAAATGCCCCATGTTGCTGCAAGAGATGAAATTACACCTCCTGCAGCAATGGGTTTAAACTTGGTATGTGTACTTTTTCACAGTGAAAAGGTGCAGATGCAGACTCCAGACACCATGACCTCTTTAAATGACTGAAGTGGACATGCTGCTTGGAACCATGTAATTTAAGTCAACATCGTGGTTCTAGAAAAAAATGTGTCTATGGTTGATTCAGTAAGACAGGGTAGATATTGAAGATTTTAGATATTGACATTTTTTTTCTTTACTTGTCTTGTTCTTCCACTCAAATATTGATGTAGAATACTTGCAATTGATACATATGTTGATGATCATTTTGCTCAACTTATGTTTCCAAATAACGCTACTGAAATGGGGAACAAATTACAATTGGGCCCTACTTAAGGGAACTTAAAACATATCGACCCAGGTGGGACTTGAACCCACAATCCCCAGCTTCGGAGGCTGATGCCTTATCCATTAGGCCACTGGGCCACATCTGCACACAAACATAAATCTCTGTCTTTTTTTTCCAATGACTTACTATAGATTGAATCACTTTAGTGTCCCAGTATTGGAACTCAGTTTTTAACTCAGATTATAGAAACCATTTGATAACATAGTCTAAAAAAGTCAAGAAAAATAAATAAATCTCTCTAAATCTCTCTATTTTCAAGAAGGGTATTGAAGATTTGCCATTGTCTTCAGTTACAATAATGTAATATAATTAAAGTACATGCCTAAACAGGAAAAATTCAATCCTGAGATGGTTTTAGGACCACTCGGTCATGAAAAATAACGGTGTGGGTGTCTGGAAAGAAGAAAGCTTGAAGTTCAATGATGCGTTTAGCAGTAGAAATCACTATTAGAAACACTGTCTTATAGGTAAGACACTGAGTAGAAATTTCTCGAAGAGGACCGTATGGACCATATTTGTAAGAAACTCTAGGACCAAAGGAATATCCCATGGCAGAGAAGTATTCCTAGGATGAGGTTTGATTATTATAGTTGCTTTAAAGAATTTTGCCGTTAGTGGATGTGAAGACCAGGAAGTATTGCACTGGGCAGATAGTTCAGTTCATTGGACTTTTAGAGTACTTAGACCATTCTCTAGGCCAGATTGAAAAAAATTCCAGGTAATAAAGCTGGGAAAGATGAAGGATATCAAAGGTTTGTAGAAGGGCTCATTGCTTGAAAGTTTCCTATACTCTATAATAACATGCTGAAGTTGAAGATTTCCTGGATTTCAGGAGAGTTTCTACTAGGTTGTCTGATAGGTCTTGGTTTAATAGAGTTGACCGTTCAAAAACCTCATGCTACTCCATGAGCCGTAAAGGCGAAAACATAATCAAGTACACAACAAGTATTATGACTCTTTAATCTTCCTGTGTATTCTCCTAGAATGAGTTCTTAGACAGGTTGTTAAAAAGTTACTCCAACCATCATAATCACTGCTAAATAAAAAAAATAAAAAACGTCATGCTACTCCATAAACCGTATAGGCAAAAATAGGATCAAGAACACAAGTCTCGTGACTCATTAATTTCCTCTGTGTTTCCTCCTAAAATGAGTTCTTGAACAAGTTTTTAAAAGGTTACTCTAACCATCATAAGCACTACTAAGCTGAAAATAAATACATAAATGATCATGGTACTCCATAAACCTCAATGGCAAAATATAATCAAGAACACAGCAAGTATTATACATTATTCTTCTTCTGTTTCTCCTCCTAGAACAAGTTTTAAAACAGGCGGTTAAATGGCTGACTTAAAATGCCCCATGTTGCTGCAAGAGATGAAATTACACCTCCTGCAGCAATGGGTTTAAACTTGGTATGTGTACTTTTTCACAGTGAAAAGGTGCAGATGCAGACTCCAGACACCATGACCTCTTTAAATGGCTGAAGTGGACATGCTGCTTGGAACCATGTAATTTAAGTCAACATCGTGGTTCTAGAAAAAAATGTGTCTATGGTTGATTCAGTAAGACAGGGTAGATATTGAAGATTTTAGATATTGACATTTTTTTTCTTTACTTGTCTTGTTCTTCCACTCAAATATTGATGTAGAATACTTGCAATTGATACATATGTTGATGATCATTTTGCTCAACTTATGTTTCCAAATAACGCTACTGAAATGGGGAACAAATTGCAATTGGGCCCTACTGAAGGGAACTTAAAACATATCGACCCAGGTGGGACTTGAACCCACAATCCCCAGCTTCGGAGGCTGATGCCTTATCCATTAGGCCACTGGGCCACATCTGCACACAAACCTAAATCTCTGTCTTTTTTTTCCAATGACTAACTATAGATTGAATCATTTTAGTGTCCCAGTATTGGAACTCAGTTTTTAACTCAGATTATAGAAACCATTTGATAACATAGTCTAAAAAAGTCAAGAAAAATAAATAAATCTCTCTAAATCTCTCTATTTTCAAGAAGGGTATTGAAGATTTGCCATGGTCTTCAGTTACAATAATGTAATATAATTAAAGTACATGCCTAAACAGGAAAAAATAAATCCTGAGATGGTTTTAGGACCACTCGGTCATGAAAAATAACGGTGTGGGTGTCTGGAAAGAAGAAAGCTTGAAGTTCAATGATGCGTTTAGCAGTAGAAATTACTATTAGAAACACTGTCTTATAGGTAAGACACTGAGTAGTAATTTCTCGAAGAGGACCGTATGGACCATATTTGTAAGAAACTCTAGGACCAAAGGAATATCCCATGGCAGAGAAGTATTCCTAGGATGAGGTTTGATTATTATAGTTGCTTTAAAGAATTTTGCCGTTAGTGGATGTGAAGACCAGGAAGTATTGCACTGGGCAGATAGTTCAGTTCATTGGACTTTTAGAGTACTTAGACCATTCTCTAGGCCAGATTGAAAAAAATTCCAGGTAATAAAGCTGGGAAAGATAAAGGATATCAAAGGTTTGTAGAAGGGCTCATTGCTTGAAAGTTTCCTATACTCTATAATAACATGCTGAAGTTGAAGATTTCCTGGATTTCAGGAGAGTTTCTACTAGGTTGTCTGATAGGTCTTGGTTTAATAGAGTTGACCGTTCAAAAACCTCATGCTACTCCATGAGCCGTAAAGGCGAAAACATAATCAAGTACACAACAAGTATTATGACTCTTTAATCTTCCTGTGTATTCTCCTAGAATGAGTTCTTAGACAGGTTGTTAAAAAGTTACTCCAACCATCATAATCACTGCTAAATAAAAAAAATAAAAAACGTCATGCTACTCCATAAACCGTATAGGCAAAAATAGGATCAAGAACACAAGTCTCGTGACTCATTAATTTCCTCTGTGTTTCCTCCTAAAATGAGTTCTTGAACAAGTTTTTAAAAGGTTACTCTAACCATCATAAGCACTACTAAGCTGAAAATAAATACATAAATGATCATGGTACTCCATAAACCTCAATGGCAAAATATAATCAAGAACACAGCAAGTATTATACATTATTCTTCTTCTGTTTCTCCTCCTAGAACAAGTTTTAAAACAGGCGGTTAAATGGCTGACTTAAAATGCCCCATGTTGCTGCAAGAGATGAAATTACACCTCCTGCAGCAATGGGTTTAAACTTGGTATGTGTACTTTTTCACAGTGAAAAGGTGCAGATGCAGACTCCAGACACCATGACCTCTTTAAATGGCTGAAGTGGACATGCTGCTTGGAACCATGTAATTTAAGTCAACATCGTGGTTCTAGAAAAAAATGTGTCTATGGTTGATTCAGTAAGACAGGGTAGATATTGAAGATTTTAGATATTGACATTTTTTTTCTTTACTTGTCTTGTTCTTCCACTCAAATATTGATGTAGAATACTTGCAATTGATACATATGTTGATGATCATTTTGCTCAACTTATGTTTCCAAATAACGCTACTGAAATGGGGAACAAATTGCAATTGGGCCCTACTGAAGGGAACTTAAAACATATCGACCCAGGTGGGACTTGAACCCACAATCCCCAGCTTCGGAGGCTGATGCCTTATCCATTAGGCCACTGGGCCACATCTGCACACAAACCTAAATCTCTGTCTTTTTTTTCCAATGACTAACTATAGATTGAATCATTTTAGTGTCCCAGTATTGGAACTCAGTTTTTAACTCAGATTATAGAAACCATTTGATAACATAGTCTAAAAAAGTCAAGAAAAATAAATAAATCTCTCTAAATCTCTCTATTTTCAAGAAGGGTATTGAAGATTTGCCATGGTCTTCAGTTACAATAATGTAATATAATTAAAGTACATGCCTAAACAGGAAAAAATAAATCCTGAGATGGTTTTAGGACCACTCGGTCATGAAAAATAACGGTGTGGGTGTCTGGAAAGAAGAAAGCTTGAAGTTCAATGATGCGTTTAGCAGTAGAAATCACTATTAGAAACACTGTCTTATAGGTAAGACACTGAGTAGTAATTTCTCGAAGAGGACCGTATGGACCATATTTGTAAGAAACTCTAGGACCAAAGGAATATCCCATGGCAGAGAAGTATTCCTAGGATGAGGTTTGATTATTATAGTTGCTTTAAAGAATTTTGCCGTTAGTGGATGTGAAGACCAGGAAGTATTGCACTGGGCAGATAGTTCAGTTCATTGGACTTTTAGAGTACTTAGACCATTCTCTAGGCCAGATTGAAAAAAATTCCAGGTAATAAAGCTGGGAAAGATGAAGGATATCAAAGGTTTGTAGAAGGGCTCATTGCTTGAAAGTTTCCTATACTCTATAATAACATGCTGAAGTTGAAGATTTCCTGGATTTCAGGAGAGTTTCTACTAGGTTGTCTGATAGGTCTTATTTATTTATTTATTATTGCCATTTATATAGCGCCAACAGATTCCGTAGCGCTTTACAATATTATGAGAGGGGGATTTAACTATAAATAGGACAATTACAAATAAACTTACAGGAACAATAGGTTGAAGAGGACCCTGCTCAAACGAGCTTACATTCTATAGGAGGTGGGGTGTAAAACACACTAGGACAGGAATTTACAATCAAATAAGGTGGGCTGCCCTTTAGGAGAGGGCAAGAGACAGGTATGTGAGGTAAGGGTTAGTCTTGGAGGCCATAAGCTTTCCTAAAGAGATGGGTTTTAAGGCACTTCTTAAAAGATGCAAGACTAGGGGAGAGTCTGATGGCGGTAGGCAGGCTATTCCACAGGAAGGGAGCCGCCCGTGAGAAGTCCTGCAAGCGCGAGTTGGCCGTACGAGTGCGGACAACGGACAGGAGGTGGTCACGGGCAGAACGGAGAGACCGAGAAGGGACATACCTATGGATCTGTGAGGAGATATAAGAGGGGCTAGAGTTGTTCAGTGCTTTATAGGTGTGAGTTAGTACCTTGAATTGACTCCTATAGCATACAGGAAGCCAATGTAAGGACTGGCAGAGGGGTGAGGTGTGAGAGAAACGACTAGAGAGGAAAATCAATCTAGCAGCAGCATTCATTACGGATTGTAAGGGTGCAGTACGGCTATTGGGAAGACCAATCAGGAGAGGGTTACAATAATCCATGCGGGAAATTACTAGAGCATGGACAAGCTCCTTGGTAGTATCTGGTGCAAGAAAGGGGCGGATGCGGGCTATGTTTTTAAGATGGAATCTACAGGATTTGGCAACATGCTGGATGTGAGGCTCAAAGGTGAGACCAGAGTCAAGTATGATGCCAAGACAGCGCGCTTGCAAGGATGGACTAATGTTGGTACCACAAACTTGGAGGGAGAGCGAAAGATGAGGATCAGTATTAGGAGGAGGAAAGACAAGGAGCTCAGTTTTTGAGAGATTGAGTTTCAGAAAGCGGGAGGACATCCAGACAGAGATGGAAGAAAGGCAAGCAGTGACACGTTGCAGGACGGCAGGGGAGAGGTCCGGGGAGGAGAGATATAGCTGGGTGTCATCAGCGTACAGGTGGTAGTGAAATCCAAAAGAGGTAATAAGTTTGCCAAGAGAGGCAGTATAAAGAGAAAATAGAAGGGGACCAAGGACGGAGCCTTGGGGAACGCCAACTGAGACAGGGCAAGGGGAGGAGGTATCATTAGAAAAGGAGACACTGAATGAGCGTTGGGAGAGATAAGAGGAAAACCACGAGAGGACAGAGTCACAGAGACCAAGCGATTGAAGAGTTTGAAGAAGGAGAGCATGATCAACGGTGTCAAAGGCCGCTGAGAGGTCAAGAAGTATTAGTATGGAGTAGTGGCCTTTGGATTTAGCTGCGATTAGGTCGTTAGTAACTTTGATAAGGGCAGTCTCTGAAGAGTGGAGAGGGCGGAAGCCAGATTGAAGGGGGTCAAGGAGAGAGTTGGAATTGAGGAAATGAGACACACGGGTAAAGACAAGTCTTTCCAGAAGCTTTGAGGAAAAAGTGAGCAGGGATATGGGACGGTAGTTAGAGGGGGTGGATGGGTCGAGGGATGGTTTTTTTAGTATAGGTACTACAGTGGCATGTTTAAGGTCAGCAGGGACGATGCCAGAAGAGAGCGAGCAGTTGAAGATGTGTGTTAGAGAAGGCACAAGACAAGTGGAGAGAGATCTAATAAGGTGAGATGGGACAGGATCGAGTGGGCAAGTGGTGGGGCGAGAGGAGCAAAGAAGAGCAGCCACCTCTTGGTCAGTAGCTGGGGAGAATGTCTGAAGGGTAGGAAAGGCATGATCTATGTGTGATTGAGAAACAGAAAGGCAAGGAGGGGAGAATTCTTTCCTTAGCTGTTCAATCTTGTCAGTGAAGTAACATGCAAAGTTATCAGCAGTAAGGTTAGTTTTGGGGGTGGCCACAGCAGGGCGAAGAAGAGAATTAAAGGTGTGAAAGAGACGCCTGGGGTTGCGGGAACATGAACTAATGAGAGTGGAAAAATAGTACTGTTTGGCAAGGGCAAGGGCTGCACTGTATGAACACAATATGAATCTATAATGGAGAAAGTCTGATTGTGTACGAGACTTCCTCCAGGAGCGTTCAGCACAACGGGAACATCTTTGCAGGTAGTGCGTTGATTTAGTATGCCATGGTTGGGGGCGGGTCCTCCTCGAGGTGCTTGTTTGGAGTGGCGCTGCAGTGTTCAAGGCATATGTAAGAGTAGAGTTATATATGGAGATGACCCGTGAAGGACAGGAGAGGGAAGGGATGGACAGCAGTTGTGAATCAATGTCAGCTGACAACTGTTGGAGATCAAGAGAATTAAGGTCCCTCCTGAGTTGAGGGGGGTTAGGCTGAGGTTTTTGGGTGAGGGGGTATGTGAGAGCAAATGATAAGAGGTGGTGATCAGAGAGTGGATATGGAGTGTTGCAGATATTAGATACTGTATATGCATAAGTGAAGATTAGGTCAAGGGTATTGCCAGCTACATGGGTGGGAGAATTTGCCCACTGCGATAGCCCAAGGGAGGAAGTAATTGAAAGTAGTTTAGTGGCTGCAGAGGTCAAAGGTGGGTTTATAGGAATATTGAAGTCCCCGAGAATTAGGGATGGAATGTTAGAAGAGAGGAAATAGGGTAGCCAGGCAGCAAAGTGGTCAAGGAAGAGAAGAGGGGAACCAGGGGGAGGGTAAATAACAACAATGTTAGCAGAGAAGGGTTTGAAAGTAACTTGGTTTAATAGTTAATAGAGTTGACCGTTCAAAAACCTCATGCTACTCCATGAGCCGTAAAGGCGAAAACATAATCAAGTACACAACAAGTATTATGACTCTTTAATCTTCCTGTGTATTCTCCTAGAATGAGTTCTTAGACAGGTTGTTAAAAAGTTACTCCAACCATCATAATCACTGCTAAATAAAAAAAATAAAAAATGTCATGCTACTCCATAAACCGTATAGGCAAAAATAGGATCAAGAACACAAGTCTCGTGACTCATTAATTTCCTCTGTGTTTCCTCCTATAATGAGTTATTGAACAAGTTTTTAAAAGGTTACTCCAACCATCATAAGCACTACTAAGCTGAAAATAAATAAATGAATGATCATGGTACTCCATAAACCTCAATGGCAAAATATAATCAAGAACACAGCAAGTATTATACATTATTCTTCCTCTGTTTCTCCTCCTAGAACAAGTTTTAAAACAGGCGGTTAAATGGCTGACTTAAAATGCCCCATGTTGCTGCAAGAGATGAAATTACACCTCCTGCAGCAATGGGTTTAAACTCGGTATGTGTACTTTTTCACAGTGAAAAGGTGCAGATGCAGACTCCAGACACCATGACCTCTTTAAATGACTGAAGTGGACATGCTGCTTGGAACCATGTAATTTAAGTCAACATCGTGGTTCTAGAAAAAAATGTGTCTATGGTTGATTCAGTAAGACAGGGTAGATATTGAAGATTTTAGATATTGACATTTTTTTTCCTTACTTGTCTTGTTCTTCCACTCAAATATTGATGTAGAATACTTGCAATTGATACATATGTTGATGATCATTTTGCTCAAATTATGTTTCCAAATAACGCTACTGAAATGGGGAACAAATTGCAATTGGGCCCTACTGAAGGGAACTTAAAACATATCGACCCGGGTGGGACTTTAACCCACAATCCCCAGCTCCGGAGGCTGATGCCTTATCCATTAGGCCACTGGGCCACATCTGCATACAAACATAAATCTCTGTCTTTTTTTTCCAATGACTAACTATAGATTGAATCATTTTAGTGTCCCAGTATTGGAACTCAGTTTTTAACTCAGATTATAGAAACCATTTGATAACATAGTCTAAAAAAGTCAAGAAAAATAAATAAATCTCTCTAAATCTCTCTATTTTCAGGAAGGGTATTGAAGATTTGCCATGGTCTTCAGTTACAATAATGTAATATAATTAAAGTACATGCCTAAACAGGAAAAAATAAATCCTGAGATGGTTTTAGGACCACTCGGTCATGAAAAATAACGGTGTGGGTGTCTGGAAAGAAGAAAGCTTGAAGTTCAATGATGCGTTTAGCAGTAGAAATCACTATTAGAAACACTGTCTTATAGGTAAGACACTGAGTAGTAATTTCTCGAAGAGGACCGTATGGACCATATTTGTAAGAAACTCTAGGACCAAAGGAATATCCCATGGCAGAGAAGTATTCCTAGGATGAGGTTTGATTATTATAGTTGCTTTAAAGAATTTTGCCGTTAGTGGATGTGAAGACCAGGAAGTATTGCACTGGGCAGATAGTTCAGTTCATTGGACTTTTAGAGTACTTAGACCATTCTCTAGGCCAGATTGAAAAAAAATCCAGGTAATAAAGCTGGGAAAGATGAAGGATATCAAAGGTTTGTAGAAGGGCTCATTGCTTGAAAGTTTCCTATACTCTATAATAACATGCTGAAGTTGAAGATTTCCTGGATTTCAGGAGAGTTTCTACTAGGTTGTCTGATAGGTCTTGGTTTAATAGAGTTGACCGTTCAAAAACCTCATGCTACTCCATGAGCCGTAAAGGCGAAAACATAATCAAGTACACAACAAGTATTATGACTCTTTAATCTTCCTGTGTATTCTCCTAGAATGAGTTCTTAGACAGGTTGTTAAAAAGTTACTCCAACCATCATAATCACTGCTAAATAAAAAAAATAAAAAATTTCATGCTACTCCATAAACCGTATAGGCAAAAATAGGATCAAGAACACAAGTCTCGTGACTCATTAGTTTCCTCCTATAATGAGTTATTGAACAAGTTTTTAAAAGGTTACTCCAACCATCATAAGCACTACTAAGCTGAAAATAAATAGTGTCCCAGTATTGGAACCCAGTTTTAACTCAGATTATAGAAACCATTTGATAACATAGTCTAAAAAAGTCAAGAAAAATAAATAAATCTCTCTAAATCTCTCTATTTTCAGGAAGGGTATTGAAGATTTGCCATGGTCTTCAGTTACAATAATGTAATATAATTAAAGTACATGCCTAAACAGGAAAAAATAAATCCTGAGATGGTTTTAGGACCACTCGGTCATGAAAAATAACGGTGTGGGTGTCTGGAAAGAAGAAAGCTTGAAGTTCAATGATGCGTTTAGCAGTAGAAATCACTATTAGAAACACTGTCTTATAGGTAAGACACTGAGTAGTAATTTCTCGAAGAGGACCGTATGGACCATATTTGTAAGAAACTCTAGGACCAAAGGAATATCCCATGGCAGAGAAGTATTCATAGGATGAGGTTTGATTATTATAGTTGCTTTAAAGAATTTTGCCGTTAGTGGATGTGAAGACCAGGAAGTATTGCACTGGGCAGATAGTTCAGTTCATTGGACTTTTAGAGTACTTAGACCATTCTCTAGGCCAGATTGAAAAAAAATCCAGGTAATAAAGCTGGGAAAGATGAAGGATATCAAAGGTTTGTAGAAGGGCTCATTGCTTGAAAGTTTCCTATACTCTATAATAACATGCTGAAGTTGAAGATTTCCTGGATTTCAGGAGAGTTTCTACTAGGTTGTCTGATAGGCCTTGGTTTAATAAAGTTGACCGTTCAAAAACCTCATGCTACTCCACGAGCCGTAAAGGCGAAAACATAATCAAGTACACAACATGTATTATGACTCTTTAATCTTCCTATGTATTATCCTAGAATGAGTTCTTAGACAGGTTGTTAAAAAGTACTCCAACCATCATAAGCGCTGCTAAATTAAAAAACAAACAAAAAAAAAAACTTCATGCTACTCCATAAACCGTATAAGCAAAAATAGGATCAAGAACACAAGTTTCGTGACTCATTAATTTCCTCTGTGTTTCCTCCTATAATGAGTTATTGAACAAGTTTTTAAACGGTTACTCCAACCATCATAAGCACTACTAAGCTGAAAATAAAAAAATAAATAAATGATCATGGTACTCCATAAACCTCAATGGCAAAATATAATCAAGAACACAGCAAGTATTATACATTATTCTTCCTCTGTTTCTCCTCCTAGAACAAGTTTTAAAACAGGCGGTTAAATGGCTGACTTAAAATGCCCCATGTTGCTGCAAGAGATGAAATTACACCTCCTGCAGTAATGGGTTTAAACTCGGTATGTGTACTTTTTCACAGTGAAAAGGTGCAGATGCAGACTCCAGACACCATGACCTCTTTAAATGACTGAAGTGGACACTGGGGCACAACCTTAGGCAAAGCGACCACAAGTATCAATTCAAGATGGCGGCTACACAGAGTCCAACGGGCGGGACCCCCCTCGAGGACCGCATTGCAAAAGCCTTCGATCATTTCCGGGCACAACTGTGGGCCATAAGAGCACAGACCCAAGCAAACGAAGCAATCCATCGGCAGCCAATTACCTCACACGCACTGAGCCAGACTCCAGAATGCACAGCCAAGCCTCTGACTGCACTGAAAAAGAAAAATATGCCGAGGAATATACCACGGCGCACGGGTCGCAGACCCAGTATCAGACATCGCTTACCTGTACTGCAGCACGAGAGGAGATCCCCCATACACAGCCCTACACATCTGAAGCCGAGGAGGCACACTGTGGGGGCTCCAGCCCGGCTGGGCTTACACACAGGAGAGCAAGTGGGCCCGCGCCCAAAGAAGTCGGCCACCGCCATTAAGCAATCACGACTCAAGGGCAGGCCTACTCATGGAACTTACAAAGTGACAGCGATGGCCACTCTGCATCTCACCACTTGGAGCACTTACTGGCGACACCCCGCAGGCCTAACTGGACTACCCACAGACCTCCTCCGCCCACGCACTGGCCAAATTCCACTCTGGCAAGAAGGTCTCACCGGCACATCACACGCCAGGAAGCTGACCATACAAGGCATAGGTTGAAGCTCAGTCATAGCGGGACTCTGTGGGACTGGTAACATCTGACTGGCTTCCTCCTATACCCCCACACTCACGGAGGGCAACGTAGTCATCCATTTCTCCCAATACAGATGCCACCGTGTGGACTGAGTGAATTTTCTTTTTGTCCCAATAAGGTAGATATAGCTATGCGGGCCGCTCACGTGAATCTGCTTAAATCGATGCATGCACCAGTAAATACCTGCCCAGGCTACCAGCATGCTTACAAGAAAGAAATATATTTCTTAGTAATGATACACTCCTATTAGCGTGAATGCCCGGTGGTCCCACAACGCATTGATTTAAAGTTATTGTTTAGCTTATTCCTCGCACTTAACTGTATAAACTCAGATGTATAGCTGACTACACTATGACACCGTTTACCTAACCCTGCCAATCTGTAATGTATACTTATGTTGCATAGATTTTAATTGCAAATGTTAGCAGTGATGTTTTATGTTTTATGTTTTATATATACACGCAACACAGCGATACAGATCACAATGGCCTATATGCTACACATAATTCTCTCGCAAGCATGGCACTAAATTAGCAGGCATAACCCTCACCAAAAAGCACAGAACAAACCAGTAAATATCGTTGTTATAAGTAACCAATACTGACCCAAGATATGTGTTAGCATTTCTACATAAAAATTGTGCACTGTTTCATTGCCATAACTGTACAATAACGGTGATATGCTTAGGCTTAGAAACGCTGTTGTGGCGAGGTAAGCTGACTTGTAACCTTCATGCACGCAAAAATAAAGAATTAAAAAAACAAAACAAAAAAAAACAAGTATTATGACTCTTTAATCTTCCTGTGTATTCTCTTAGAACAAGTTCTTACAGATGTTGTTAAAAGGTTACTCCAACCATCATAAGCCCTGCTAAATTGAAAAAGAAATTAAAATCTTCATGCTACTCCATAAACCGTCTAGGCAAAAATGGCATCAAGAACACAAGTCTTATGACTCAATAATCGAGTTCTTAAACAAGTTTTTTTTTTTTTACAATTCTTTATTTTTGCAGTGCATGGAGATATAACAAACGAGCATGTGGTACCCCAACGACATTCCTCATGCTTTTTAAGTGAAAGTTGTAACAATAGGGTATGTATTAGTACTGCACAATTTTATATGTTAGATTATTGAAAGGTTTGACAGTCAGATTCGACAACTTGGTAATGTTTAAACAGGCTTAGGCAATTCGGGAATATGTTTAGATTTAAACAGGCTTAAACTTGCATCATGTTAGGTAGACTTTTAATTTTAACTTGCGTTTCTTTAAAAGTAGCAAAACTTTAAAGAGTAATTGGCACTTGGGATTCTGACTACTTTTTTTTTTTTTTTTTCAATTCTTTATTTAAACGCCGACCGGCACATTGCATAATAATACATTTGGCCTACGCAGAGGCCTAATCATCAGAAGTATTTTAATAGGTGTTTTACAGAAAGGAAGGGTATGTTAGTGCAAATAATGATACCTTTCATGAGGCTTGCGCAGAAGCCATTTAGGCATGTTATTGTGTTGTGCCAAGTCCACGTGTTTTTATATATTGTCTCAATATACAGGTTCAATGAATACATCTGAGAAACTGAGCATAGAGACATATAAAAAGAAAAATAACAAACAAAATATAATATATAAAATATAAAACATAAAACATAAAACCTGAAACTGTGGGTATATCCTGCTGCGTTTTCTACTTTTGCACAAGCGGAGGTGTGTCTATGATTCATCGTGTTATATGTCGTATTGTTCCCAGAGTGCCCAAGATTTTTGGAACGTGGCGCTAGTGTCACGGACCTGTGTGGTCAACTTGTCCATCAGGTAATTATCCCTAATTTTGGCAATTACTAGGGAGATCGGGGGTACTTCGTGTTTAATCCAATATTGTGCTAAAGCTCTGCGAGCTGCCAAGTTAAGCATGTTCAGTAGTCTTTGGTCGTGTTTGTTTAGTCCCTCTGTTGGCCGTGATAGTAGGCACGCCCAAGGGTCTGGCATTATCCTTCGTTGTAAAATATTTGAGGTTAGTTCTGCTATTTTCCCCCAATACATCTTAACCCTGGCACAGTGCCACCACATATGAATGTATGTGCCCTTTTCTCCGCAGAGCCTCCAGCAGGTGTCCGTGGGGCTAAGTTGCATGAGGCACTGTTTGACAGGGGTCGTGTACCACCGTAGTAGTATTTTGTATGCTTGTTCCTGGAGGGCCGTGCAAATGGAAACTTTTGCATTAGCCTCCCAGATATCTTGCCAATCTGTCCCCTCTAGCGTCTCCCCCAGATCCGTCTCCCATTTGTCTGTGTATGTCTGTGTGCCCCAAGTCCCCGATTCCAGGCATATGTGATTGTAGAGTAGTGAAATTAGTTTGGTTGGCATACGCTCTTGCAAGCATATTCTCTCAAAGAATGTGGTCGGTTTGGCATTTGCCGTTCTGGCTTCTTTAGTCTGTGCAAAGTCTCGTATCTGGACATATCTAAAGAAGTCACTTGATTTTAGTGGGGCCAGAGTTTGCAGGTGTTGGTAGGATACTAGTTGGTTGTTTGTGTACAGATGTGTGTAACGCTGTAGGCCTGTGGCTTCTATGCCGTGAAAGTCTTGCGCCCTTAATCCAGGTGGGAATGCTCTGTTGCGCAGGACCGGAGTCATTGAGGATGGTAGATCTGTTAATTTAAGTTTCCTTGCGACTCGGGCCCATAAGCTAAGGGAGTTAAGGATTGCCGGGCATTCGGTCCGCAAGAGTACTCTGTGTTCTCTGGGCACCCAGATGAGGAACTGTGGTGGTCTGCCCCAGTCATGAGGGATTCTATATCCACCCATCTGCGTTGGTTGTTCGGGCAGTGCCAGTGGGCTATTTGAGCCACTTGGGCAGTGGTGTAGTAATGGTGCAGATGGGGCATTCCCAAGCCTCCTCTCCATTTGGGGTTATATAATATAGCCTTGGCTATTCTGGGTCTCCTTCTTTGCCATATAAAGGCATCTATTGCTTTGATTATGGTCTGTGCCTGAAGGTCCGTGTATAGGGCTTTTATTGCTGTGATGTATGGGTCAGGGAAGCCTTGTTTTTGTAGTAGGAGGAACAAAAAGGACCATTGAACCCTGTCAAAGGCCTTTTCGGTGTCAAGGGAAAGAGCCAGGGATGGGGACTTGGAATTAGACATGAGCCACATCAGATCAGCGCCTCTGCGCGTGTTCTCGTATAATTGGTGTCCCGGCATGAAGCCTACCTGGTCTGGGTGCATTAATGTAGGAAGTAATGGGGTTAGCCTTTTCGCCAATATTTTCACGAATATTTTTAAGTCAGTATTAATAAGGGAGATTGGTCTGTAATTAGTGGCTAATGTACCGTCTTTTTCGGGTTTGGGGAGTAGGATTATGTTGGCAGTGGCCATGTCGCGGTCCGGAGTACCGCCTTGGAGGAAATGGTTGCATAATTTGGTGAGGTAGGGGGCTAGTTCCACCTTATACTTTTTGTAGTAGCTCATATCATAGCTGTCTGGGCCCGGTGCTTTGCAACCTTTAAGGGCAGATATCACCGATTCTACCTCCTCCTGTGTGATGGGGCTCTCCAATGTGTTGGCCTCTGCTGTGGACATCTGGGGCAGGTTTAATTGGGATAGGAATTCTGTTATGCGCGTGATGTATTGGGCCTGTGCGTCCCCTTCTCTTGGGGTGTGGTTGTATAGCTTCTGAAAGTACTCCGTGAATGTGTTGTTAATGTCTTTAGGGGTGTGGACTAGGTCATTGGCTGTGTTTCGTAGTGTGGTTATGGGCTTATGTCCTTGTCTGGGTCGGAGGGTCCGTGCTAGTAGGGTGTCCATCTTGTTAGCTTTTTCGTAGAAAAAGCGCTTTGACCAGACTAAGGAGTGTGCTATGTCTGCTATGGTGAGCTCTCTAATAGCGTGGCGTACGTTTTGGAGTCTTGTATATATGGCGGTGGTGGGGTTTTGCTTATGTTGTTGTTCAAGTTTCCGCATTGTAGTTTGCAGTTCTAGGAGGTGTTTCGTTTTGGTTCGTTTTTTATGTGTGGCGGCCTGTATGAGGTGTCCCCTTAACACTGATTTATGTGCTGCCCATAACGTGGTTGGGTTGATATCTTCTGTGTCGTTAGTGGTGAAATAGTCTATGATTTTCAGACGTGTCGTGGTGGATATGTCATCGTCGGTGAGTAGGTCCGTGTTGAGTCTCCATGTCCAGGCATTGTGGTGTTGGCCTATTCCTAAGGTTATAGTTACATCTGCATGGTCCGACCATGTGATGTTGTTTATTTCTGAGTGGATTAGTTTAGCCATACCAGCTCCATTGAGAAGTAAATTGTCTATTCTGGAGTAGGTAGTGTGGGGTGCAGAGTAGTACGTATAGTCTAGTTTGTCTGGGTGTTGGAGTCTCCAAGCATCCATGAGTCCGGTGTGTTGGAGGAAAGTGTGAAGGAGCTTTTCCTGTCCCCCACTTCCCTGTGAGCGCTTAGTCCCCACTTTAGAGCTACGGTCGGTAGCTGGGCAGGGTACGGCATTCAGGTCCCCTCCCACCACTAGTATGCCTCCTTGTAGGGTGGAGAGCAGGGATGCTATGGTGTTCCAGTAAGCACTATCTGGTTTGTTAGGTGCGTATATATTTACAATATGTATTTTGGTGTTGTAGTAGTTGCCGGTGATGGGCAAAAATCTGCCTTCAGGGTCCTTCTGCGTGTGTGTGACCACAAAAGGGCAGCGCTTGTGTATGAGTACTGCCACCCCTGCTTGTTTTCGCAACGCCCTAGCCTCGTGAATAATATTGTAAATGCCATCCCCTAGTTTGGTTGGCGAGGCCTTCGGTATGTGTGTTTCCTGTACTATTGCTATGTCTGCCTTTTTTGCTTTTAAATCTCTTAGGAGAAGTCTGCGTTTGGTTGGGATGTTTAGTCCCTTAGCATTTATAGATAGAATTTTCAGTGTCATGTGTCTGTTACTCTCGTGTGGCGCGCGATTGCTGGGTGTGTTGCTCCCCTACCTGTCCGTCGTCTGTTGGTCTCCCACTCATCGACAAACTTTGTATCTTGGCCCTCTAATAGGAGCTGGTTCAGTCCTCCACTTGTGCTGGTCATACCCAAAATCATATATGAAAACATGAACATAAACATAAAATAACTGTTAACATTTTGTACATAATTACATAGAAATCTGTGTACACTGGTCTTATACTTTGCCAGTGTCGGTTGGGGGTGCCCCCCACCTCCGCAGGTCCACATTTTGTCCTGCGCATAATGGGGGGGGGTTGTCTCCAATCCACTGTGCCTCGATATGAGGCCTCTCATGCTGCCTTGAAGTTGTGGAGCTAAGCTCCTTCTCTTGAAGCCCTCTGGGTGTAATGGGGGGGGGAGGGGATAGGGATGTACTGGTAGTGTGCCGCATGCCGCAATACTCTGATAGAGGTAAGCCCTGTAGGCCTTGATATCTCATTATTCCCCTGGTCTTTGTACGAGGGACCATGCTACAGTAGCACGCAGTATATCTGCCCTACACAAGAAAGGTGATCTCATTACACATTGCCCTGTGTGAAACTCTGAGTCCCTAGTTGATCCTGTGGTCGGGGGGGGGGGGGGACACCCAGTGTCCTACGTGCTCCATTTTACTGATAGCATTAAGGCTGCTGGGGTATTGCGGTACGTGGAAGTACAATGGTCCCTAATGTCTCCATTATTCTGACTTTAGGAGCAGGCTTGTATTTAAAAAGGTTACATAACAATGCTTTTTTTTTTTTTTTTGTGTTTTCATGTAACTGTTTTGTGATTACTATAGGATTTGCCATTGTTAGCTATTACTCTCGTAAATAGGTGCAGCCGTACAGCTGTATGTTATCCTTTAAGCTCCACAGTATCCTGTACCCTAAATAACTAGAAACTTAAAGGGCAAGCTGAAAAGCAGTAGATTGCCCGTGGGCATTCGTTTCTAGTGTTGATCTGTGTCTGCCCACCCTCAGTTAATTTGAATAGCAGCCCCTGCCATAAGAGGTCCACGGATGCTGGGACCGTCAAAGCCCCAGTCCCGGATCTGATATATGCATGGTCAGGTTACAGAGACGAAAACCCTCCTGTCACTAGCAATCACCCATGAACACACTGTTAACTTATTTTCTTTTTGAACAATGCAGGTATGAAGCGTGTACCACTGCCAACCAGTCCCAGGGGGCATGTTAACTGTAGCATACACGGGGGGGGGGGGGGGGGGGCAATGTCTTATGTGCCCCATTAGACTGGTAGTGTACCGCGTGCTGGGGTACTCTGGCGGAGGCGAGTGTAATAGGCCTTAATATCCCCGCTATTCCCCTTGCCTCCGTATAGGGGTCATCATACCTGCAACATACAGTACACAAGCACAACCCACCACAGGTAATCATCCTATTCAGTGCTGTGTGCGAGACACTGAGACCCCAGTAAATTAAGGTGTCTAGGTATGGGTTACATACAATACCGGTTAACTGTCAGCGACAACGTATTAGGCAGTTCAAGTGAGTTATTCTCCCATGTGGAACCAAGTCCCGGCTGGTTGGGAGAGTGTACCGAAAATGGTTGTGAGGTGTCCGCTGAAGGTCTCATGTGTGGCGGTCCGTGGTGGCTTTAGCGGCTCTAGCAAGTGTCCAGTCCTTGGGCAGCTCTTTAAGTCCAGGTAGTGTCTCTCCGGACAGGGCAAAACCTCTTAGCGGTTCTATCTGAATGCTCCTCAGGAATCGTAGTGGATCTCCTCCCGGTTGCAGGGTGTAGGTAGCCCCGGCTTTAAACGCTACTAACTTAAAGGGGTGACCCCATGTATACTTGATTTCCTGCTCTTGAAGCAGTAGTGTGAGGGGTCTCCAGTTTCGTCTGCGTTGTAGCGTGGATGGTGAGAAATCCTGATACAAGGTGATGATGGCGTTTTGGTAGTTTAGTTCGTTGGTCCTGGCATATTTCATCACCGCTTCTTTTGTAGAATAGTAATGAAAGCGAATGATGATGTCTCTCGGGGCCTGACCCTCCGCTCTGCGGGCTCGGAGCGCTCTGTGTGCTCGATATATCGCCCAGTAAGCATCCGGGATGTCTGGGATCAAGTGCTTGAAATAATGCTCCATTTTGCTCACCAGATTTCCTTCTGTAGGTGTTTCGAGGAGGCCCCTAAGCCGCACATTATTGCGTCTGGAGTGGTTGGCGAGGTCTTCCACAGTGAGTTCTAGTTCACAAATCCGTTGTTCCATTGCCCTGGAATGTGAGACTGTGCTGTTATGGGCCTGTGTGACCTGGTCCATTTTTTCCTCCAGGGCCGCTGTCCGGGCACCCAATGCATGGATCTCTGCCTTGACTTCTCTTGTGCTGTTGGAGATTTCTCTGGCTAGGAAGCTTTTCACCTCCTGTAGCTTAGCCAGGATTTGTGTAGGATCCCCTGGTTGTGTTTCGCGTAGATCGCTGCCCGTTGTGGAGGCCGGGGAGAGGGATCCATGCGGGCTGTGCTGGCGGCCATCTTGTGAGGCCTGTCTGCCTCGTGGAGTTGTCAGCATGTCCGCCACAGATTTGCCGATTTCTCTCCTGTCGCCCTTTCTTTTTGTGCTCTGCTTCATGCCGGAGTGCATACCTGGCATAGTAGAGGGTATTGAGCCGTTTTTTTGGCCTCGATGCTGATGGCTGGTGCCGGATTGAGAGTGGATTTAGCGGAGCTCTGGAATTATGCGGCCATTACGGTCGGTGTCCAGGCCACGCCCCTCCTTAAACAAGTTTTTAAATGGCTACTCCAACCATCAAAGGCACTACTAAACTGAAAATAAATAAATAAACAAATAAATTAAAAGCTCAAGTTTATATCCTCTGTAGTTTGATGATTAGGAAAAACAATTATACAGATTGACTTCTTGTAGAATGTGGAATTTCAATACAACTTTTAGAAAGATGTCCTGAGATGGTTCTAGGACCACTCAGTCATGAAAAATCATGGTGTGTTAACTAGAAAGAAGAAAGCTTGAAATTCAGAGTAATCACTATTAGAAACATTAACATTTGCCAAGACTTTACTAAAGCACCTTCTGCTAAATTTATTTTTTGTAGTTAATTTAAAAAAAAAAAAAACTCACACAATTCAGGTTAATGACCCTTTTATAAAGTCACCCATTATAGATTTAATACATTTTCTTGAAACACTAACAGGGGTATTCACAAAAGTGAGAATTCAAATTGAGTTCAACGTGAATTTCAAATTTGAGGTCTAAATAGCCCAACCGGAACAAATCTCTAAGTCAGCTATGCTTCCAGTTTGGCTATTCTGGCCTTAAATTTGAAATGTATTTGTAAAATTTCACTTTAGCGAATAACCCTGTAAGAAAGTGTCCATTGCTATTATTATAACACTGATAATATGACTAGTAATATTAATGTTATGTTTAGCTAATTCCCCACTGATCCCTTAATTTCCCTGAGGATGTTAATGTAATCATACCCAAAAGGCATAAATGTTTTTTCTTGTTGTGCAAATAAACAAATGCATCTGTCTTTCTAGATGTTGATGCCAAACAATGCTAAATGGTGATAGATGTTTTTAACTCAGTAAATTAAATTATTTGGCACCTTCATTAATCCCAAGAATCCCATGACCTGTTTTATCTTTACAGTCAATATTCCTCATGTTATGACAGAATGGGTGGTTGTGAAACCTCAAGGTTCTGTTCTGGGACCCCTTCCATTTAACATGTTTATGAACGATCATGAAAAAAGCATTGGAAGTCATGTTTCAGTGTTTGCAGATGACACAAAACTCTGCAAAGTAATACAATGTGAGCAAGATATTACTTTGCTGCAGAGGGCTTTAGATAGGCTGGGGGACTGGGCACTCAAATGGCAGATGAAATTTAATGTAGAAAAAAGTTATGCACTTCGGCGTAAAGAATGCACAAGCAACTTATATCCTCAATGGAACGAAATAGGGATAACAACACACAGGAAGGACTTGGGAATTGTTATAGACAACAAACTATTCGACAATGTGCAATGCCAATCAGCAGTGGCTAAGGCCAGTAAGGTATTGTCATGCATGAAAAAGGGCATTCATTCTCGGGATGAGAATATCATTTTGCCTCTTTATAAATCACTGGTAAGACCACATCTTGAATATGCTGTGCTATTTTGGGCACCTGTTCTAAAGAAGGATATTATGGCACTAGAAAAAGTGCAGAGGAGGGCTACAACATTAATAAAAGGAATGGAACATATTAGCTATGAAGAAAGGTTAACAAATGTAAACCTCTTGAGTTTTGAAAAACGTTGCCTCAGAGGGGATATGATAACAATATAAAAATAAATCCGGGGCCAATACAAACCATTCTGTGGAAAACTATTCACAAACAGGACTATACATAGGACACGAGGTCATGCGTTTAGACTGAAAGAAAGGAGATTTAGTCTAAGGCAAAGGAAAGGATTTCAATTCTCTGCTCTTTAAGAGGTCAATCATTTTGTTTATGCAGCCTTGTCACAATTCACTGCATATGACTTACACAGCTTTCCTAAACACTTCCTGTGAAGAGTCAACTAATGTTTAAACTGCCTTTATTGCACATTCTGTTTAATTTACAATTTGTATAACCTGCTCTGTTAATAGTCTTTTAGACCCTGGAGGAGCCTCCCATGTGTGATTAAGGTTCAGTTTACAGAGCAGGACATAAACACTTGTAAAGCAGGTCAACATCTAATTGAGACATTTTCATGCAGGCTGTATAAGTCACAGCTAGAGGAGGTGTGGCTAGGGCAGCTGCATAAACATAAACAGAGGCGGCTCTCTAATTAGGCGGTTTAGGCGGCCGCCTAAGGCCTCGCGCTGGCTGGGGCCTCGCGGCCGCCTAAACCGCCTGTTGGCAGAGTGTGTCAGGTCCTCGGTCAGTGACCGAGGACCTGACACCAGGAGGGGGCCCGGCGGCTTGCCCGGTATGCCGCCGGGTGCGAGGCCCCTCCTGGCTGCCCGGCCAGCCACCGCAGACACTGGTCTGCAGCTCCGCAGTGAGCAGAGCTGCAGACCATGTGACTCGCGAGAACCGGCCAATCAGAGCGTTGCCGCGGGTTACCACGGCAACGCTCTGACATCTCGCGAGATTACATGGTCTGCAGCTCTGCAGAGCTGCAGACCAGGAGCAATGGCCACCGGACCACCAGGGAGACCACTGGACCACCAGGGAAATTAAGGTAGGCTCTCTGTCACCCCCCTCAGCCTCACCCTCCCACCACCCTCAGCCTCACAACCCCCAGCCACCCTCAGCCACCCTCAGCCTCACTACCCCCAACCACCCTCAGCCTCACTACCCCCAACCACCCTCAGCCTCACTACCCCCAACCACCCTCAGCCTCACTACCCCCAACCACCCTCAGCCTCACTACCCCCAACCACCCTCAGCCTCACTACCCCCAACCACCCTCAGCCTCACTACCCCCAGCCACCCTCAGCCTCACTACCCCCAGCCACCCTCAGCCTCACTACCCCCAGCCATCCTCAGCCTCACTACCCCCAGCCATCCTCAGCCTCACCACCCTCAGCCTCACTACCCCAGCCTCACTAACCCCAACCACCCTCAGCCTCACTACCCCCAACCACCCTCAGCCTCACTACCCCCAACCACCCTCAGCCTCACTACCCCCAACCACCCTCAGCCTCACTACCCCCAACCACCCTCAGCCTCACTACCCCCAGCCACCCTCAGCCTCACTACCCCCAGCCACCCTCAGCCTCACTACCCCCAGCCACCCTCAGCCTCACTACCCCCAGCCACCCTCAGCCTCACTACCCCCAGCCACCCTCAGCCTCACTACCCCCAGCCATCCTCAGCCTCACTACCCCCAGCCATCCTCAGCCTCACCACCCTCAGCCTCACTACCCCAGCCTCACTACCCCCAACCACCCTCAGCCTCACTACCCCCAACCACCCTCAGCCTCACTACCCCCAACCACCCTCAGCCTCACTACCCCCAACCACCCTCAGCCTCACTACCCCAACCACCCTCAGCCTCACTACCCCCAACCACCCTCAGCCTCACTACCCCCAACCACCCTCAGCCTCACTACCCCCAACCACCCTCAGCCTCACTACCCCCAACCACCCTCAGCCTCACTACCCCCAGCCACCCTCAGCCTCACAACCCCCAGCCACCCTCAGCCTCACTACCCCCAGCCACCCTCAGCCTCACTACCCCCAGCCACCCTCAGCCTCACTACCCCCAACCACCCTCAGCCTCACCACCCTCAGCCTCACTACCCCCAGCCACCCTCAGCCTCACCACCCCCAGCCACCCTCACCACCCCCAACCACCCCCAGCCACCCTCAGCCTCGCCACCCTTAGCCTCACTACCCCAAGCCACCCTCAGCCTCACTACCCCAAGCCACCCTCAGCCTCACCACCCCCAGCCACCCCCAGCCACCCTCAGCCTCACTACCCCCAGCCACCCTCAGCCTCACTACCCCCAGCCACCCTCAGCCTCACTACCCCCAGCCATCCTCAGCCTCACTACCCCCAGCCATCCTCAGCCTCACCACCCTCAGCCTCACTACCCCAGCCTCACTACCCCCAACCACCCTCAGCCTCACTACCCCCAACCACCCTCAGCCTCACTACCCCCAACCACCCTCAGCCTCACTACCCCCAACCACCCTCAGCCTCACTACCCCCAACCACCCTCAGCCTCACTACCCCAAGCCACCCTCAGCCTCACTACCCCAAGCCACCCTCAGCCTCACTACCCCCAGCCACCCTCAGCCTCACTACCCCCAGCCACCCTCAGCCTCACTACCCCCAGCCACCCTCAGCCTCACTACCCCCAACCACCCTCAGCCTCACTACCCCCAACCACCCTCAGCCTCACTACCCCCAACCACCCTCAGCCTCACTACCCCCAACCACCCTCAGCCTCACTACCCCCAACCACCCTCAGCCTCACTACCCCCAACCACCCTCAGCCTCACTACCCCCAGCCACCCTCAGCCTCACAACCCCCAGCCACCCTCAGCCTCACTACCCCCAGCCACCCTCAGCCTCACTACCCCCAGCCACCCTCAGCCTCACTACCCCCAACCACCCTCAGCCTCACCACCCTCAGCCTCACTACCCCCAGCCACCCTCAGCCTCACCACCCCCAGCCACCCTCATCACCCCCAACCACCCCCAGCCACCCTCAGCCTCGCCACCCTTAGCCTCACTACCCCAAGCCACCCTCAGCCTCACTACCCCAAGCCACCCTCAGCCTCACCACCCCCAGCCACCCCCAGCCACCCTCAGCCTCACTACCCCCAGCCACCCTCAGCCTCACTACCCCCAGCCACCCTCAGCCTCACTACCCCCAGCCACCCTCAGCCTCACTACCCCCAGCCATCCTCAGCCTCACTACCCCCAGCCATCCTCAGCCTCACCACCCTCAGCCTCACTACCCCAGCCTCACTACCCCCAACCACCCTCAGCCTCACTACCCCCAACCACCCTCAGCCTCACTACCCCCAACCACCCTCAGCCTCACTACCCCCAACCACCCTCAGCCTCACTACCCCAAGCCACCCTCAGCCTCACTACCCCAAGCCACCCTCAGCCTCACTACCCCCAGCCACCCTCAGCCTCACTACCCCCAGCCACCCTCAGCCTCACTACCCCCAGCCACCCTCAGCCTCACTACCCCAAGCCACCCTCAGCCTCACTACCCCAAGCCACCCTCAGCCTCACTACCCCAAGCCACCCTCAGCCTCACTACCCCCAGCCACCCTCAGCCTCACTACCCCCAGCCACCCTCAGCCTCACTACCCCCAGCCACCCTCAGCCTCACTACCCCCAGCCACCCTCAGCCTCACTACCCCCAGCCACCCTCAGCCTCACTACCCCCAGCCACCCTCAGCCTCACTACCCCCAGCCACCCTCAGCCTCACTACCCCCAGCCACCCTCAGCCTCACTACCCCCAGCCACCCTCAGCCTCACTACCCCCAGCCACCCTCAGCCTCACTACCCCAGCCACCCTCAGCCTCACTACCCCCAGCCACCCTCAGCCTCACTACCCCCAGCCACCCTCAGCCTCACTACCCCCAGCCACCCTCAGCCTCACTAACCCCAACCACCCTCAGCCTCACCACCCCCAACCACCCTCAGCCTCACTACCCCAACCACCCTCAGCCTCACTACTTCAACCACCCTCAGCCTCACTACTTCAACCACCCTCAGCCTCACCACCCCAACCACCCTCAGCCTCACTACCCCCAACCACCCTCAGCCTCACTACCCCCAGCCACCCTCAGCCTCACTACCCCCAGCCACCCTCAGCCTCACTACCCCCAGCCACCCTCAGCCTCACTACCCCCAGCCACCCTCAGCCTCACTACCCCCAGCCACCCTCAGCCTCACTACCCCCAGCCACCCTCAGCCTCACTACCCCCAGCCACCCTCAGCCTCACTACCCCCAGCCACCCTCAGCCTCACTAACCCCAACCACCCTCAGCCTCACCACCCCCAACCACCCTCAGCCTCACCACCCCCAACCACCCTCAGCCTCACTACTTCAACCACCCTCAGCCTCACTACTTCAACCACCCTCAGCCTCACTACTTCAACCACCCTCAGCCTCACTACCCCCAACCACCCTCAGCCTCACTACCCCCAACCACCCTCAGCCTCACTACCCCCAACCACCCTCAGCCTCACTACCCCCAACCACCCTCAGCCTCACTACCCCCAACCACCCTCAGCCTCACTACCCCCAACCACCCTCAGCCTCACTACCCCCAGCCACCCTCAGTCTCACCCCCCCCAACCACCCTCAGCCTCACTACCCCCAACCACCCTCAGCCTCACTACCCCCAACCACCCTCAGCCTCACTACCCCCAGCCACCCTCAGTCTCACCCCCCACCACCCTCAGCATCACTACCCCCTCACCACTCTCAGCCTCACTACCCCCACCACTCTTGGCATCACTACCCCCCACATCAGCCTCACTACCCCCTCACCACCCTCAGCCTCACCACCCCCACCACTCTCAGCCTCACCCTCACCACCCCCACCACTCTCAGCCTCACCCTCACTACCCCCACACCACCCTCAGCCTCACCACCCTCCACCACCCTCAGCCTCACTACCCCCACACCCTCAGCATCACCACCCCCAACCACCCTCAGCCTCACCACCACCCTCAGCTTCATCACCCTCAGCATCACGCCTCACCTCCCCCACCACCCTCACCTCCCCCACCACCCTCAGCCTCACCACCCACCCTCAGCCTCACCACCCCCCCACCACCCTCAGCATCACCCCACCACCCTCAGCCTCACCACCACCATCACCCTCAGTATCAACTCTCACCACCCTCAGCCTCACCACTCCCACCACCCTCAGCCTCACCATCCCCCACCACCACCCTCAGACACCCCACACCACCACCACCCTCAGCTCACCGTCCCCCACCACCCTCCGCATCAACCCCACTCCTTCTCACATCCCCCCTCCTTCTCACACCATCCCCCCTCCTTCTCACACCATCCCCCCTCCTTCTCACATCACCCCCCCCTATGACATCACCCCTCCTCCTTCTCACATCACCCCTCCTCCTTCTCACATCACCCATCCTCCTTCTCACATCACCCATCCTCCTTCTCACATCACCCATCCTCCTTCTCACATCACCCATCCTCCTTCTCACATCACCCATCCTCCTTCTCACATCACCCATCCTCCTTCTCACATCACCCATCCTCCTTCTCACATCACCCATCCTCCTTCTCACATCACCCCCCTCCTTCTCACATCACCCCCCCTCCTTCTCACATAACCCATCTCCTTCTCACATCACCCCATCTCCTTCTCACATCACCCCATCTCCTTCTCACATCACCCCCCTCCTTCTCACATCACCCCCCTCCTTCTCACATCACCCCCCTCCTTCTCACATCACCCCCCTCCTTCTCACATCACCCCCCTCACTCTCACATCACCCCCCTCACTCTCACATCACCCCCCTCACTCTCACATCACCCCCCCTCACTCTCACATCACCCCCCCTCACTCTCACATCACCCCCCCTCACTCTCACATCACCCCCCCTCACTCTCACATCACCCCCCTCACTCTCACATCACCCCCCCTCACTCTCACATCACCCCCCCTCACTCTCACATCACCCCCCCTCACTCTCACATCACCCCCCAACTCTCACATCACCCCCCCTCACTCTCACATTACCATCCCCCCTCTCACATCACCCCCCACACATCACCTCCCTGTCACCATCACCCCCTCTCACCATCACCTGCCTCTCCTTCTCACCATCACCCCCCCATACACACAACA
Source organism: Pelobates fuscus (assembly GCF_036172605.1). NCBI lineage: Eukaryota > Metazoa > Chordata > Amphibia > Anura > Pelobatidae > Pelobates > Pelobates fuscus. Next base: position 129,951,404 of record NC_086323.1, read on the forward strand.
CACTTCAAGCAGCTACCCCAAACACATAGGGTCTCAGACAAAAATGCTCACAGAGACATACATTCACACACAAGGATACTCTGTCAGACACACTCTCAGGCAAATACACAGGTAAACTTTTTTGTTAGTGGGGCCTCATGTTTGAGTTTCGCCTAAGGCCTCATAAAGTCTAGAGCTGCCTCTGAACATAAACAAGAGTTAATTAACTCCTAAATGGCAGAGAATTGAGCAGTGAGACTTCAGGGGCATGTTCTGTACATACACTTCAATAGGCTAAAGTTTTTTTGGATACCTATATTTTCCCTTTAATATATGAGGCCACAGAGCAAGATAGAGAGGCTTTATAGTGCAACATAGTTAAGACTATTACAATGAAGGATATTCATTATACACATAAAATATATAGAGAGAGGTTTACTCATTAAACATTAAATTGTAGTGAATTGAAAACTGAATTGTACAGTGCTGGCATAAAGAGCTGATTTGGAAAAATGCTTACCTATAGTTACAGCTTGGCTATTTTAGATTACATTTTGCAATTAAGCTTTCAATTTACAATAAACTGTGTTTTAATTAGACCATTCATTCATCAACCACATTTTATTTTTTCGTGTTAATTTTGTCAAGGGAAGAAACTAATAGGAGGGAACCAGAAGCTGCAATGATAAATAGACAGGAAAGAAAATTACGGTAAGTATGACTTAAATATTTCTTATTCCTGGCTAATCATGGCAGCATCACTTATGGGTATTAAACAAGCTAAATTTAAACAGGGTTCGGAAAATAAAAAATTCCACACAACCTATATGCTGCAAAAGAAGCATTTTTTACATAAATTCTTAACAGAAACTAAGACTTCTCTCCCAAATGAATTAGAGGAATTGCCAGATACACTTTGCAGTGTTTGATGAATGTATCTGGAGAAATCCAAGTGGCTGCGTTGCATATATCATCAGGAGGAACCTCTGCCACGTAGCCCAAGAAGTAGCTACTCAACTTGGAGAATGAGCTTTAGTATTTGTCAGAGGAGAAAGGTTATTCTTGCGATATGCGTCAGAAATGACTGCTACGATCCATCTTCTCAGTTAGGAGCAAGAGGTGGCTTCATCTTGTCTGGAGCCCTTAGGTAAAACAAACAATTCAATAGATTTTCCGATTTTTTGTGATTGATAAATGTTGGATCAGAGAATTACAAACATACAATTATTTGGAAGTTTATTTCCTGTGGAGTTTGAGAATTTGGAAAAAAAAAATCAATCCAGGATGACTTCTTCTTGTATGCGGAATTGCAATACAACTTTTAGAAGGACATCACCTATGGGTAGCTAAAGTTTTTTTGATACCTATATTGCACAGAATGACCGAGAATGGCAGAGAATTGAGCAGTGAGACATCAGGGGCATGTTCTATGCATAAAAAAATACCTTAAAGCACTTTAGCTTGATGAAATGCTTTACAGGTGAATAGTGTCATTTTGCCAAAAGTAAAGATTTTAATGGAAATTTACACTTTTATAAATTAACCTGGTTTTATAAAATGTGTTTGGTAACTTACTGAATATGACCATAACACTTGAAGTTAGGTCTGTAAAATGGCAAAAATGTAATAAATGAATATACATATTATAGTTTTCTTCAATAAACCAGGAATTGTGAAGAACTGACAAGGGAATTGCACATTTAAGAGAGCATGGCTGATGATTTAGAGAATATATTTTATCCCTGAAAACAGTAAACAGTATCCCTGGGTATAACTCCCCTGCAAGCTTGTCAACATGTTTCACCATGTGCAAAGATCTGCAGAAACTGTCTTGCGTGGGTATACCCTACACACATAGGCATGCGATGGGGTGTACAGGATGTGCCCTAATCCCCGTGGCCCGCGCTATGTGCCTTCATGGGCTGGTGAGGGAGATCTTTCCCCCACCGGCCCACAGGCAGGGAGGGAGGAGGAGAGGACCTGGGGAGCTCTAGTCAGCAGCTCCGCCGGGTTCCTCTCGTGAGGTCGGAGCATTGCTGCGGCAACGCTCAGATCTCGTGAGAGTGAACTCTAGCCTGCGGGGCTAGAGTTCACTCTCACGAGATCTGAGCATTGCCACTGCACCACCAGGGATGGCAGCAGCACGGTTCCCCCTCCCTACAAAAGGTAAGATGGGAGGGATATTTCCTAAATGGTCCCCCTACCCCCACAGTCCCTCAAAACAAATACACACAAACAGCACCCTCACACACACACACACAGCACACACACACAGCACCCTCACACATACATCAACCAGACACACACAGCACCCTTACACATACACTAACAGCACCCTCACACTAACAGCACCCTCACACACACACACGCAGCGACCTTACACATACACACACTAACAGCAACCCCCCACACACACAGTACCCTTACACATACAAACACACAGTACACACATACACACTAACAGCACCCTCACACACAGCACCCTCACACACAGCTCCCTCACACACAGCTCCCTCACACACACAGCACCCTCACACACAGCACCCACACACAGCAGCCTTATACACACACTAACAGCACCCCCCCCCACACACACAGTATACACACACACTAACAGCAGCCTCACACACAGCACCCTCACACACATCTCCCTCAAACACACAGCTCACACAAACACACACAGAACCCTCACACACAGCACCCTCCCCCCCCCCACACACACACAGCACCCTCTCTCTCACACACACACCACCCTCACAAACACACACACAGCACCCTCACACACACAGCACCCTTACATAATAACATTGCACAGCCACTAACATTTCTAACTTATTCTCTGGTGTCTGTCTGCAGAAGTTGGACATGAGAGGGAAAAAACCTGAATACTGGGATATTGGTACCAAATTGGGGCTAAACGGTATGGCCTGGATCAGTCAGAAGGTGTTTTTGTATGATTTTGATTTGTTTTATATTATTTTATTAATTGTATATTGTTCAATCATGAACTGCAGTACAGAGATTTAATTGAGTCCTGGAAAATTTTATGTAATATACATATCCTACAAACTGTATATTTTTATACAGCCAAATTATTCACAAGATAATAAAGAAGTATATAACCATACCATCAGAAGAAAGCAAACATTGTGCTATTTTTGGATCATATACTAATGTATTTAGCTTTGGTGTTAATTAATTGCATGTTATTCTAGCTCACATATTCTCACAGTACCTTAAATGCCTTCGGGACCTGCTCCCTAATGCTTTTGAGATAAATATATATATATATATGCTATTAACTAAGGCTATACCAATAAACCCAGACAATTAGCAAGATGGACAGATAGATGTCAGCCTGAATTATAAGAGAATATACAATTTGCATCATTGTATTGGACTTCTGATTGGATACACGGTATGTAGCTATTGGTTATTTAATTAACTTGAAGTAAAATTTTATTTGTATTGTATTTAACTCTATTATCTACTATATTTCTGTACTATTAAATGACAACTCATCACAACCCATACAGTAGTAAATAGATCGTGTTTTGTAGGAGAACTAACAATCTGGATAAATATGAATACAATCACAATGAAAATATATTTTTGAGAATTGTTTTACAAAAAGAACAGAAATGTGACTTTTTTTGTACATGTACTTTAAATATCACCCAAAGATGATCCATTAAAAAGTACACCCATATAGGCTTAAATACCATGGAGAAACTCTGCAACTCTTTAATATACTTAGACAAAAAGTTAAAGCTTTTGAAGTAAAAATATCTCAAATGCAAGATATCCACATGTAAAACGACACATTTACAAACAAAAAAGATAACTTAGTATGGGCAGCACTAACTTTGTAGCCACTTCTTACACACCCGACCCACAGAGTTGCAACATTCTTTTGAGTGGCAAACACAGTTCCTAAACTTAAACATCCCAAATTGTACTCATTGCTTATAGATGCCTCTGTCTACTGCTTGCCTCTTTAAAGGATGGTAAACTCAACTCCTGGGCTGACCCATAACCCTTAGTTATCCAACAGAAACAAATTCAAAAGAAGTTCAACTGAGTTAACTTGAAGACTTTATTGTAACATACAAGAAGTAAAATGCATTTTTAGCCTGTGCCTTTAATTGTCTATATTATACATATTGTGTATAGACATTATACACTATGAAAGTTGTATCTTTTTTTTCTCTAAGCATATTAAAGAATTGAATAATTTCTCCATCTTATTTAAGCCTATATGTGCTTTTTATTTAATCACTATTCTGCGATTTTGAAAGATATATACAAATTGTTAACATTTCTGTTTTCTATGTAAAACAACTGCATATCCCATTGTGTTCATGTCTGTATTAAATATTTTGGCATTTTATCTTAGGTTGTGGTGTGGGCTTTATAAATAGATGTTTTAGGGTGGCTAAACCACTTAGCTTGCTTTTGTTTTATCCTAGGGGAATTGGTGTTGGAGAGTTAAATAAGATGCCTGCATTGATTTTCCATTTTGTTAATTATTTTACACAAGATATACTTAATACAGAGGGAATATTCTACAGAATATTATAAAAAGGGAAAAGTTTTTTTTATTTTTCAATTTTTTTTCAATATTTTTTTTTTCAATATTTTATTACATTTCCATGAATAGAAACACACTGTATCATACTGTGAGAATGACAGGATGTACCAACATTGGTCCAACTGCGATACATTAACATCAACTGCATGTTTAGGGAAAATGTATCTGTTTGTACCATATAGGGGTAGGTTTAACGTGGATATTATGTTATGGTGTCCTGTCTGTCTGTGTCTATCTGTATGGCCTATAGTGGGTGTTATCCCTCTGTGTTTTGGCGGTTCGAGTTCCCAGTCAGAGTCATGAGCACCGAAAAACTTGTGCTTAACTATGTACACTGTCCAACAGGGTTACCTTGCTCGTATGGTGCTAGTGTAGGTTCTCTCCTATTTGCTCGGGGGCCTCTGTGTCATCAGCTGTTTGCTGGCCTTGTGGTCTGTGTCCCGGCTATGTGTATGGTGGGCTAGGAAGTCACCGGTGGGCATTGGGCTTTGCCTTAGGGGCTTTTTTCGGGTTTGTGTTTGTCACACGTACGCGCTGGAGGAATTCCTCCCGGTCGCCGTCCGGGGCCAGGGTTAGCGTTTCCTCTCCTCTCTGGGTAATCAGTGTTCCGTCCGCCCCCCATCTATACCTTACCCCTACCTCCCTCAGTCTGCTCGCAACTGGGCTTAACTGCCTTTTCGCCACCAATACAGCAAACGGGAGATCCCCGTATATAGCCACCGTGCAGCCCTCAAAGTCCACACTTTTCAGCTCTCTCGAGCGAGACATAATGGCGGATCTGGCCGCAATGTTTTTGGTTACAGCGATAATGTCTCTGGACGTCTCTGCTGGTGCTAAGGCAGCCTTTCGGATCCTGAATGCGGTCACCACCATCTCCGCGGCTACTTCATTGTTGGCTCCCATGTGGGTCAGCATACGGTGCAGGAAGGGTAGGAGGACATCCTCCGAAATTCGTTCTGTCACTCCTCTGATGCAGATATTCTTTCGCCTGTGCCTTGTGTCCAGCCTTGTCATGGACTTGGTTAGGTTTTGGACTTGTTGGGCCAGGACCTGAATCTCCTGCTGGGCGGCCCGCAGCTGTGTCTCCTTCTCTCCTTCCTTGGACTCTACTGCCGTTAGTCTTTTGCCCAGGGTGCCTATTTCTGCTTGTGTCGCCCTCAGGTCCACCTTCCATATTTGCCTCATTTCAGTTAGGAGGCATTTGATGTCCCTTTTTGTCGCCGGCACTGAGTCTGCATCGGAGTCAGACTCGCTGTTAGTGCCGCTTGCTCGGGTGTTCCCCGTGGGTTGCTCTGCATCTTGCGATGCCTCAGAGGCCTCATCCTCACTCTGCACCTCCGGCGCCATCTTGGGAGCTTTCCGCCGGACCGGCCTGTCAAATGAAAGCCTGATATCAGGCATTTTGCGGGTCTCCAGTGCGTGTTTTTTTTTTTTTTTTTCGTCCCATTGGGTCAGCTGTTCGGGGGTGGGTGTCTCGGTGCTCGTGGGAGCCGTTTAGGTAGTTTAATCCTTTAGTATTTGGGCCTCTGTGTCGGAGCTCCTGGCAAGCACGTCTTGCTCATGGCTCAGTTGATCACGCCCCCATAAAAAGGGAAAAGTTGTTGATATGCAACTTACAAAATCTTTTTACTCTGAGACAGATTTTTTTGGTCAGGTGTCTGTAGGCACTCCATACACGTCCCCCTTCACCCACCACAAAAAGTGCACATAAAGTGATTTTATGTAATTTATTAAGTGGACATTGCAGGCATGAGAGCATCTAAAAATAAATATTCAGATTTGACAACTGAATATATATGTGTTTATTTCTGCTTGTACTTTTTAGATTTGAATCTGGACATATAGTGGCTGTATGCAGCCTTGTAAATACGTAGTTTATATTTTAAACATAGTTCAAATAGAAAGTGTGTGTAGAAATATAGTCTTTACAAACTGAAAAAAAATGGAACATAACTGCAAAAACATAGTATAAGGCTAATTTCAGCAATATATGACCAATATCAAAGATCAATCTCAAAATTATTTTCCTAACATTAACTGTGATTGAAAAAGAGAGAAAATGACAAGAAATAAGAAGTGATTTATCATTCATTTGGTTCCTACCTTCCTTGTTGCCCTTCCTATTGCGTTTTTATACCCCACCTCTTCTAGATTGTAAGCTCTTTTGAGCAGGGTCCTCATCAGCCTTTTGTTCCTGTAATATTTGTATTTTTAAATTTCTATTGTTAAAATCCCCCCTTCATGATATTGTAAAGTGCTGCAGAATATATTGGTGCTATATAAATGATGATAACAATAACAATAATAATTCCCTAAACGGCCAAGAATACACTCATAGGGTTATTCACTAAACTCTGAATGTTAATGAATTGAATTCCAAATGGTAAAAGGGAGGGTAAAATAGTTAAGCTGTGACTATAAATGAGTTGGAGAATCTTTCCAGGTCAGCTATTTTATCCTAAATTTTACAATTTGGAATTCAATTTGCTACCATTTGAAGTATAGTGAATAATCTTGTCACCCAAGGCAAAGTACAAATTGCTCATGCCAACCATTCCAGAGAAATAGGATCTATTCCAATTATATTTAATAAGACTGCATAAATCCAAACATAATTTTAAAAAATAGAATGGAAAGTATATTGATCTACATACCCAAAGGTTGGTAGGACAATTTTGTAAATGTCCTCCTATTAAATGATTTATCCATCATTTAATAATATATATATATTTTTTTAAAATTAGGAAAGTCTTAAGAGAAGTGAAACTTATCTGCCAGTACAATCTGGTTGGTTGGCTTACAAGATGAATCCGCATATTTGTTTGAGATGTTTAGATTTATGGTTTCCAGCACAGGAGCCAACAGTGTTCCATTAACATCTCCCAGACTTCTAATATAGAATATATAGACAAATACAATTATTATTATTATTATTATTATTATTATTATTATTTTTTTTTTTAAGGCAAATAATTTAGCTAAGGTACTTTGCAGTAACAGAAACAATAGATAAAATATTAATGAAAGCAAAATTAACAAATTTGTATTTTTTTTTTTTAATTCTTTATTTTATTTGTGCATATATCAGTCACATCAGGCTTACAATACCACAACAGCTAGGGTAAGCAGTTTTGCTAACATGGTATTACATAAGTGAGTTAGGCATTAGAGGTTACTGCACATTTTTACAGATTAATGTTGCTTGTCAAGGAATTTCTTCTATTCTGCTTAACAGGAAATGTAAAGTATGAGATTAGACAGAGTTTAGTAGCATACATTTAGCACTAGAGATTGAAGCATTGCTATTGCAGAGTATGCGCAGGTAAATACTGTGAGGTATATTACAAGAGTAGTATACAAGTGAGGTATGCCACCCTGAGTGAATTTAGTAGCAGGTGCTAGTGTGAAGACATTTGGGGCAACTGACCCAGACAGCAGATAAATTACACGTAAATCAGCAGAAATGTGAATCTTAGCATACAATTAGTTGAAGAAGGGATGAGTTCTCCTGGCTGTGTGTGATGTGAGTGTGAGTTAGATGACCCTCTGTGCACTCAGCCTATGCCCGTCATGGGCAGGGTACAATACCAGGCAATGGGATGGATTAGGAGGCATAGTGACCCAGCCAAAATAGAAGCAGTGTCCATGTTATATGGTTTCTTCTTCGATATCCCCTGCTCTCCTCTCCCTGCTTTATCCTGCTTGATATTCCAGCTTCCGGCTCTATATGCACGTCTTGCTGATGCAGGCCTGCGCTTCCCGCCTTCCGTGCTCCGCCGACCCGGTCTTCTCTGCCATTTTCGCACTGTCTTTGTGCCATGCCAAGTGTGAGGCTGCCGGAGAGCAGGTTTAGGTGGGTGATCCCGCTTGGTTTGTAGGTTGGGTACCGGTTGTCGGAGTGACAGCGTCCCCCAAAAGTCGGTAAGAAGTTTGTCCAGGAAGGACAGCGTTCTGGACATCACATCACAGCAAGGCATGTGGTCCGCGGCATCCGCCATGTTAGGTCTACCATGTGGGGTATCAGTGCCGTCTAAGTCAGGTTCGCACAGCCCTGGTAAAGTGAGTGAGCCTCCAGGGTGGGGACCGGGATCTCCCCCGCCGGTCCATGGGGGGGGTAGCAGGGCACCATCAAGATTTGGATGAAGGTCCGCCTGAGCCTTGGCTGGGAGAGCGGCCGCCTCTCCCCTCCACAATGCTCGCTAGGCCTCACTCCAGCCCGTTGAGGGCTTAGTCTGGACGGCTGCTGTTGACTGTTCAAAGCTTCAAAGTTTCACCTGACGTTCAAGCTTTGCAGGCTGTCTCAGAGAGAGCACCGGAAATACGGGTAAGTGGCTTAGTTTCACTGATTTGCCCGGAGCTCTCTGAAAAAGCGTCCAGCTGCCATCACAGTCAGGCCCCGCCCCCCACAAATTTGTATTTTTTTGAAACACAATCTGTGGCGAACGTGACCTCGCCACGGGCTCCTAGAGGAGCCTGTTTGCCAGCCTCTTACCTCAGGACTATGGGCCCTGCAGAAAGAACTGCAAAGTACATTTTAAAAGACTCAGTTCGTTTAGGTTCCCTGTGCCGAACAGAAGTAAAGACCACCCGGGAGCTTGTTAAACATTATCGAACTTGTATCGATTCTGCCCGCAGTGTTCTAAGTCTTTGTCTGGGTTGCCGCCGCTCCTACGCCCGAACACATGGTGACGGCCATGAACGCAGGCAGCTGTGTTTGGTCGTCTAGTGCATGAAACTAAAATTGGACACTTGACCTCGCGAACACCACTGAACTTCCATTCCGCCTGCGTTTATTACTTTACATTCTGGAAGAGCGCTGTTCAGTGGAATAGTTCGTCTGAATGAGGTGAACAAGCTCCCCGTTATACCTATGGATAATGTTCGGTATTTTGGTCGCATGGAACTCCCAAAGGTGACCGGCAATAGCACAAAACACCCTGAAACTGTTTTGGACATAGGACCATGTGTGCAGCCGGTCAGAACTTTACCCCGGTGGCTATTTGGCTGTGTTCATGGGATCTGAGCACTTTTCAGATATGTTGGGTGCTCAAATCCAGGCCATCCAGGGATGTATAGACTGTGGGGGTTCCTATGTGGGAAATATGTACTTGTATGTCTTTTTCATATCTTATGTTTTATGCTGAGTCACAGTGACACTGTATTTCTTGGGCATCTTGTGGATGTGTTTATGGGTGTGTTAAATAAATCTGTTAATGGTTTTGCTAGTACACCACTAAGCTCTTTTAATAGCTTTGGGTGTATTCCATCAGGTCCCATTGACTTATTTGTCTTTACTTTTGACAGTTGAAATAGAACCTCTTCCTCTGTAAACTCACGTGTAATAAATGACTCATTTATCCTTTTTTTTAACAGAGGTCCCTTTCCTTCATTTTCAGCTGTAAATACCGAACAAAAATATTAATTGAGGCAGTCAGCTAGACCTTTATCCTCATCTACATACATTTCTTCTTTTGTTTTTAATCTAACTAATCCTTGTTTTACTTTTCTTTTCTCATTTAGGTATCTAAAAAAGTTTTGTCCCCCTTTTTTACTGACTGTGCTATTTTCTCTTCTGTGTGTGATTTGGAAGCTCTTATAACTTGCTTAGCCTCTTTCTGCCTAATCTTATAGGTCATTCTGTCTTCCTCACTCTGGGTTTTTTTTATAATTACTAAATGCTAACTTTTTGTTTTTAATTATTTTGGCCACATCTGCGGAGTACCACAGTGGTTTCTTGAATTTTTTGCTTTTACTGACAAGCCTAATGCAATTTTCTGTTGCCTTCAGTAGTGCAGCTTTTAAATAATCCCATATCTTTTGGACTCCATTTAAGTTGCTCCAGTCTGATAATGACTCCTTTACACATATTCTAACCCCTTCAGGACGGAGTCAATAGTGCACGTTCTGATCAAAACAAAACGTAAACAAAAACTGGAATTTGCGCTATGTGTCTGTTCACCCGTAGTTCCCCTCTTTCAAATTATATGCACCCACACTTATTATATATCATTTTGTTCAGGAGAAACAGGGCTTTAATCTATCATTAACTATTCATATATGGAACATCATTTATTATGAATAAAAGTAAAAAAAATGTGAGAAAATAAGATTTTTTTTTAAATTTGCATTTCCGTCTGACATTTTAACTGTGAATGTCATAATACTGTTAGGTTTTACTGCAAAAAAAATGCACATATTTGTAATCAGCGATGTCTCACGAGTACAACAGTACCCCCCATTAACAGGTTTTATGTTGTTTTGGAAAGTTACAGGGTCAAATATAGAACATTACATTTTCAAATTGAAATTTGCCAGATTGGTAATGTTACCTTTGCGACGGTGTGGTAGCCCAGGAATGAGAATTACCCCCATAATGGCATACCATTTGAAAAAGTAGACAAGCCAAGGTATTGAAAGTGGGGTATGTTTAGTCTTTTTTAGTAGCCACTTAGTCACAAACACTGGCCAAAGTTAGCGTTCATATTTGTTTTTGTGTGAAAAAAGCAAAAAACGAATATTTGGCCAGTGTTTGTGACTAAGTGGCTACTAAGAAAGACTGGACATACCCCACTTGCAATACCTCGGGTTGTCTACTTTTGCAAATGGTATGCCATCATGGGGGTAATTCTCATTCCTGGGCTACCATACGCTCTCAAAGGCAACATAACCAATCTGGCAAATTTCAATGTGAAAAAAATGAAATGCAAGCCTTATATGTGACTCTCTAACGTTCCAAACACCATAAAACCTGTACATGGGGGGTACTGTTATTCTCGGGAGACTTCACTAAACACAAATATTAGTGTTTTAAAACAGTAAAACATATTACAACAATAATATAGACCATAAAAGTGCAGTTCGCTTGTAAAAAATGCAAAAAACGTCACTTTTACTTAAAATATCATCGTTGTAATACAATTTACCAGTTTGAAACACGAATATTTGAGTTCAGCGAAGTCTCCCGGGTAAAACAGTACCCCCTATGTACAGGTTTTATGGTGTCTTGGAGAGTTACAGGGTCAAATATAGTGCTTGCAAATTAAATTCTCTGCACTTTCTCCCTGTGTTGTCATGCATGTCAATCAAATTTTAATTACTCAAATCACATAATTACGTTAAAAGATTATTTAAATATACATGTAGAATTTTAATATATATGCATTTATAGGTATTTAAATTCTACGTGTATACTGATGTAATCTTTTATGTAATTATATGTATTTATCTATATATATATATTTGCGGTTATTTGCATTTTATATATAGATAGATATATATAGAATGTCATTCTAAGTGTATTTTGTTACCGATATATATATATTAATAACAAAATACAGTTAGAATGAAATTACATATGCATATATAATTTATATTAAATTTTGTTTCAATATTTTATTTATTTATTTTATTATTTAATTTATTTATTATTTTAATTATACGTATTTATATATAATATATATATGTACATCTATTATATATATAATATATATACATATTATATATATGTAATGTCATTCTAAGTGTATTTTAATATTAATATATATACTTATATTAATATTAAAATACACTCTGTATGACGTTACATATATATAATATGTATATATATTATATATATAATAGATGTACATATTATATATATATAAAAATGCATTTATTTTATTTTTACACATGTCTAATTATTTTTTTTAATTCTTCCCACCAGCAGGGGGACTGTCTGATATTTCAAACAGTCCCCCTGCTGGCATATCCACAGCCAGCTATAGGGGGCCATGTGATCGCTCTTTGAGAGCGATCACATGGCCCCCGGGGGCCTGATTTGCCGTGGGAGGGCTGCCTGGGCTGTGAGGCAGTCCTCCCGAAGCGGATCGCGGCGGAGGTAAGTATAACTTACCTCCTGGGGCTGCAAGCCGTTACGGCGTGCTATGCCGTCATAACGGTGTTAAAGCCCACTTAACCCGTGACGGCATAGCACGCCGTAACGGCGTTAAGGGGCTAATTTTAGAAAAGTCTGTTTTTCTAAAGTCTAAAACTTTTGTTTTTGTGTGGTGTGACTCAGTCACTGTTCTTATATTAAACCACACTGACTGATGATCACTGGATCCTAAACTTTCACCTACAGTAATATCTGATACCAAATCTCCATTTGTTAACACTAAATCTAGTACGGCCTCTTTACGAGTTGGCTCCTCAACGACTTGTTTTAGAGACAATCCCAGTAGGGAGTTTAGAATATGTGTGCTTCTGGCACAAGTAGCTATTTTTGTTTTCCAATTCACATCAGGAAGATTAAAGTCACCCATGGTGATAACTTCCCCCTTCATTGTCATTTTAGCTATTTCTTCAACTAGTAGATTATCTAACTCTTCAATTTGTCCTGGGGGCCTATAAATCACACCTACACGAATTACTGTGTGATTACCAAATTCTAACGTAACCCAAATGGACTCTATGTTCGTCTCACTAACCTTTATTAGGCTAGATTTTATGCTATCCTTCACATACAGGGCCACCCCTCCCCCTTTCTTGCCTTCCCTGTCTTTTCTATATAAAGAGTACCCTGGTATTGCTATGTCCCAGTCATTTTTCTCATTATACCATGTCTCAGTAACAGCGACTAAATCTACACTATCAGTTGCCATTATTGCCACAAGTTCAGGGATCTTATTCCCTAAACTGCAAGCATTTGTAGACATGACTCTAAGCTTATCATTTTTTTAACACACTTGCTACAGGCACCTTCTGTCCTTGTTTTGGGGGACAATTGGATTGATGTTTTATCACCCTTTTGCCCCCCCCCTCCTAGTTTAAATACATCTTAGCAAAACCTCTGAACTGCTCACTGAGAACATTTGTTCCCTTTTGAGAAAGATGCAAACCATCTTTTTTGTACAGTTTATTTCCATTCCAAACAGAGCTACCATGAGCAATAAAGCCAAATCCTTGCTCCCGACACCATTCACAAAGCCACAAGTTAAAGTCCCTAATACGCATCCGCCTGTCATTCTGAGTGTTATACACAGGCAGAACTTCAGAGAATGACAGTGTGGAAGCAACCTGCCGTATATCATTGGCAAAAACACTAAAAACTTCCTTAACCTCTGAAACCTCATTGCAAGCCAAGTCATTTGTCCCTAAATGGTCAAGTACATCCAATTCCCCTTCCTGCTTTGCTTGCTTAACAATATTACAGATACGTCTCCTGTCTCTGTGAGCAGTAGCTCCGGGAAGACACCTCACAAGACCACCATTGTCCATCTCCACACCTCTTATGATGGAATCCCCCAACAACAACTGCTTTCTATTAGGCCTCACCATAGTCTTCAAGCCTCTCTGCACAACACCACTAGCCTCAGTGCCTCTCTGCAAAACACCACTGGCCTCAATGCCTCTCTCCACAACAGCACTAGCCTCAGTGCCTCTCTCCACAACACCTCTAGCCTCAGTGCCTCTCTCCACAACACCTCTAGCCTCAGTGCCTCTCTGCACAACACCACTAGCCTCAGTGCCTCTCTGCACAACACCACTAGCCTCAGTGCCTCTCTGCACAACACCACTAGCCTCAGTGCCTCTCTGCACAACACCACTAGCCTCAGTGCCTCTCTGCACAACACCACTAGCCTCAGTGCCTCTCTGCACAACACCACTAGCCTCAGTGCCTCTCTGCACAACACCACTAGCCTCAGTGCCTCTCTGCACAACACCACTAGCCTCAGTGCCTCTCTGCACAACACCACTAGCCTCAGTGCCTCTCTGCACAACACCACTAGCCTCAGTGCCTCTCTGCACAACACCACTAGCCTCAGTGCCTCTCTGCACAACACCACTAGCCTCAGTGCCTCTCTGCACAACACCACTAGCCTCAGTGCCTCTCTGCACAACACCACTAGCCTCAGTGCCTCTCTGCACAACACCACTAGCCTCAGTGCCTCTCTGCACAACACCACTAGCCTCAGTGCCTCTCTGCACAACACCACTAGCCTCAGTGCCTCTCTGCACAACACCACTAGCCTCAGTGCCTGTCTCCATGACACCATTACACTCTGAAAGTGCAGAAAATGAATTATGTAGAACAACAGACTGTGCAATATGCCTTTTATCCACAACTCTAAGTCTACCAGATCCTACAGTAATCCATCTGCCATTCCTAGTATGTCTCTGTGGCAGTGGCTTTGCAGCAGTTCCAGCCTGAGTTTGTTTCCCAGATAATTTACAAATCTCAGACTTCAAAAATACAATCTCCTGCCGCAAGATAGAGAACTGTCTACAGATTAGACAACAACTAAACCTCCAAAAAGTGGAACGCAAAACAAATGCATAGCAACTATTACACTGAACTAAGTCTGCCATTCCAATGAGATCAATTATTTAAATCAAACGAATCTTAACTTTGTATTTATCCTCCTGAATACCTCAGATTACCTCCAGTTTATCTCCAGAATATCTCCAACCACAGACACTTAGAAGCAACACTCTCCAGAATATCTCCAACCACAGACACTTAGAAGCAACACACTCCAGAATATCTCCAACCACAGACACTTAGAAGCAACACTCTCCAGAATATCTCCAACCACAGACACTTAGAAGCAACACTCTCCAGAATATCTCCAACCACAGACACTTAGAAGCAACACTCTCCAGAATATCTCCAACCACAGACACTTAGAAGCAACACTCTCCAGAATATCTCCAACCACAGACACTTAGAAGCAACACTCTCCAGAATATCTCCAACCACAGACACTTAGAAGCAACACTCTCCAGAATATCTCCAACCACAGACACTTAGAAGCAACACTCTCCAGAATATCTCCAACCACAGACACTTAGAAGCAACACTTAGATGAAGCAACCAAGCTATATTAGCCAAGCTAATGACAACAGCCCTTATATACTCCTAAAATCACCTCCCACTAGGAATGTTTAACACCTGGGTAGGCCTCTGCTTATTAGCAAACAATAGCTAATTTACACAGCAATCAATAGCAAGTAGCTAACTAATCAGCTACTTTCTAGTTTTCAGTTTTTTTCTTTTATCTTCTTTTTTGCTTCATTGAAGCATTCGTGTGTATTACTGTGTCTTTATAAATAAAATTAATGAGAAAATGTGTGTTTGTCAGTTGATATACTGGCCTATAGTTATACAGATTTTTATTTTTATTCACCTTTTTATTTCACAGATGATGAAACTTTATCCTCTTTATTTCAATTCCAGCCAAGGCAATGTACAAGAATTTATTCTCTCTTCCATTTCAACCATTTATGACATCCAAATTCTTCTGTCTATCTCATTTACAGTTATCTATTTCATTACCATTTTTGGCAACACAGTCATTATTTTAATAATACAACTGGACATTCGTCTTCATTCGCCCATGTATTTTTTCTTAACAAATTTATCATTCCTAGATCTATGTTACTCCTCAGTAACAGTTCCTAAATTGATTGATATTCTTTTAAGTGGCAACCAGAAGATTTCTTTCTATGGTTGCATTGCTCAAATGTATTTTTTTCATG
The DNA here is from genome assembly GCF_036172605.1 of Pelobates fuscus. NCBI lineage: Eukaryota > Metazoa > Chordata > Amphibia > Anura > Pelobatidae > Pelobates > Pelobates fuscus. Next base: position 129,967,491 of record NC_086323.1, read on the forward strand.
TCCTTGGGAGTTCTGAGATGTTTCTCCTTGCTTCAATGGCCTACGATCGTTATGTGGCCATATGTAATCCTCTGCGATACCCTATTATCATGAGAAAGGAAGTAAGCTTACAATTAGGTGCTGGTTCATGGATAGGTGGCTTTGCTCATTCCACTTTCCACACTGCATTTCTCCTGAGGCTTTCCTTCTGTGGACTGAATAACATGGACAACTTCTTCTGTGATGCAACACCTCTTATTAAATTAGCCTGTTCTGATACAACCATTGATGAGATTATGCTCATTGTAACACCTGGAATTCTGGGACCGTTGTGCTTTCTGTTAATTCTTGTATCTTACCATAATATTGTCATTAGCATTCTAAAGATAAACTCGGCAGAAGGAAGATCTAAAACATTTTCTACATGTGCTTCTCATTTAATTGTGGTTTCAATTTTCTATGGGACTGCTATAATTGTATACATACAACCAATGTCAGTTTATTCATCTGCTAATCGGTTCATTACAGTGTTTTATGCTATAATCACCCCAATGCTAAATCCAATGATATATACATTAAGAAATAAAGATGTTAAGAGGGCATTGCAAAAATTATTGTGTCAGGAAATCAGACCTCTATAGTATCACCACTAAAAATATTTCCATTTTTACATTATTAACCATACAATTATTGCTTATTACAACAATAAAGTAATAAATAAAATGCGACTCTGATTTTACATCTTTGAAGGACTCATACATCTTAATTTTTATTTTAAAGCCAGAAGGTATTTTTATTGCATTACACAGGGCAGGTACAATAATTGTAGACGGTATATCATCACTCTACAAAATCAGTACAGTGGAAGATGTTTACAATGTAGCGCATGAATAGATGTCTAATTGTAGCAGATCACAAGGCTTGTTTTCTGTCTTCCTTTATATGGATGTTTGAGAGGTGTGTGAGAAAGACTTTAACACCAACATGCATAAAGACAAACTGAACCTACTTGTAATGTAAATATAGCTTTAGAGATTACTCCTGTGAAACTAAATGTAGACGCAGAGAATTAAATATTGTTACAGGAAATGTTATCACAGTGAAGAGAAGCATAACAGATAAAATATTTTTTATAAGAAAAAGAAACCCACAGAAGCTTGGAGTATGAACTTAGAAGAAAAATGTACCTGGAAATTAATACACCATTGACAGAGTTTAAAATTTGCTCAGAGAGAGTCAAATCTTAGCAAATATGGTGAGCACAGAGGGACAATTTGAAGGCCTACTTTTGATGCAAACATAAACATACTGAATAATACTGAAACAGCTACCGAATCAAATAGACAAGGCAGATGACCACTCAAAATGTCCAAGAAAAAGATTGTAGTAACCCAAAATCCAAAACAGAGTACAAGTGTATTTGTGAGATTGGACAGTCTAGAGTGCTAATGTCCTGCTTCAAATCATGCTCAGTCCTATAGAATAACACATTGTTGGTTAATCAACTCCTCTATGAGGTATAGGTAATCCAAATCAAGGCACTAAGTGATTAAAGGACCACTCTAGTGCCAGGAAAGCATACTCGTTTTCCTGGCACTAGAGTGCCCTGAGGGTGCCCCCACCCTCAGGGACCCCCTCCCCTCCGGCTCTGGAAAGGGGAAAGGGGTTAAATCTTACCTTTTTCCAGCGCTGGGCGGGGAGATCTCCTCCTGCTCTCCTCCTCCGATCCTCCTCTTCTCCTCCCCGTCGGCTGAATGCGCACGCGCGGCAAGAGCTGCGCGCGCATTCAGCCGGTCACATAGGAAAGCATTCATAATGCTTTCCTATGGACGCTGGCGTGCTCTCACTGTGAAAATCACAGTGAGAATCACGCAAGCGCCTCTAGCGGCTGTCAATGAGACAGCCACTAGAGGACATAGGGGGAAGGCTTAACCCATTCATAAACATAGCAGTTTCTCTGAAACTGCTATGTTTATGAAAAAATGGGTTAACCCTAGAAGGACCTGGCACCCAGACCACCTCATTAAGCTGAAGTGGTCTGGGTGCCTAGAGTGGTCCTTTAAAGGGTCTTTAGTTGGAGCAGGAGGTGCATGATCCTGGCCAGGAACAATCATCAGTAAGCACATTAAGTAACCAGAAGAGGTGGATCCGTACTGTCAAAATGTTTTGCTTTGGGACACTTGATATATATATTATGGAATGGATATGTGACTGTTATTAGGCATTGTGTAACTAGTGTGTTTCTGTAATGAGATATAAAGTACCAATATAATATAATTTCTTTGAAGACCTCAGAACTCTGCTTTAGAAATGTGCATTCTCTTCCAAACTCGGTAAAAGCAATAACACAGATGTCATATGGTAGCCAAAACTCAGGAGGCATTCCTTCATCTCATCTATATAGATATGGCAAACGTAGTAAAGGTTTGTTTTCCATCAGAAACTGACTTCATTAGGTCTATTGGGTCTTCACATTACAATGTATGTCTGTAATTGGCTACAAACTGCAGATCTAAAGTAAGACCATATACTCCAATTTACAGCTGAACTAAATTTGCATAGATGAAAAACTGAAGGGGGGTGTTTAATAAACTGTCGAAGTTCACATAATTCATGTAACAATCTTTCTAAGAATGTTATGACCATGGAAATGTAAATTCAACTTCTCTCATTAGGCTCAATGTTTTAGCTCCAGATCCATGATCCATAAACCACGATATGGAAAATTCCACACATCCCTAATGGAAACAAAGGTTTATAAACACATTATATATATATATGTATATAAGAAACCAAGAGGGCTGCACTCACCTGAACATGCTTACATTAAAGGGTGCTGCTGGGGCCAAAATATACAAAATACAGAAGCTGGGGAAAAACGATGGCCAGATGGCCAGAAGCGGCTGGCGACATGACCCCGCTGTCGTCCAGCCCTGCCAAAACACGAGAGGTGTGTGTACAGAAGACTCTCTTTATCGAGGACTGAGCCTTGTTCAGGGTTGTATAGAGGTTCAAATGCTTGTGAAGGTCTTTGATGAAAGGCTCTCCAAACAATAGGTCTTTGGCCAAGGGGCCCAGCTCCTTCAACCCCAAGTCCGACAGCTTTGTGTCCATGTGTAGAAGGACCACCTTCCTCCAAAGAATGCCACGTTGGAGTTGCCCAGCAGGCAAATGGAGCAAAAGGCCCAGTCTCTTATGCAAGATGGGTCCAGGGCGGTTCCCTGAGAGAATGCTTCGTCAGCGAGCATGAGGGTTCTGGCCAGCATATCCAACAATTTATCCTGCGCTAAGCGAAGGCTGCACTGGAAAAGGTCAGATAAGTGGAGACCATGGTATCAAATTCCCGAGTCATGGCGACCATGTGCGGCAACGTGGGCCTGGGGCATTCTGCCCTCAACCTCTTCTGCACCTCCCAGTCCAGAGGCCTGTGGACCCAATAGTGTATGAATTGTGCCAGGTGGTCGGGTAAAGACTATTCAGGGGACCTGTGGTGTCGGATGGTCCGTGGGACAAAGTGGGGCTCACCCGTTGAGTCCAGGCAAAGATTGTGACCTGGTTGAGAGGTGGGCAAGGTTTGTGTAGCAAAGGCTCTGGATTCTGGGGGGAAATGAGAAGCCTTCAAGCTCATCCTCGCACCATCTATCCTCATCCTCAGAGGGCGACTGGTCCAACCGATATTCATCTAGGATAGATAAGGGTGGAGGGGGGCAGGAGCCCGTAACCACCATTCTTGGGCGCTTTACTGGAGCATTGCTCTTCTGGGAGCATGGCTCAGGGCCTTCACCCTTCCAATAGCACTTAGGTGCTCTGGCCTGTTCGATCCTGGGAGAGTCCGAATCAGCAGAATCTTCTGCCATGTGGGTGGGCCATAGCCAGGGCTTTCTCCCCAGAGGTGGCCACTACCGCATTAATTGTTCTTGGGCTGGGGTATCCATAGTGGCTGAAATTGTACTTCTGTTGCGTGACACCTACGGACAGAAGCAGGACAAGTGTCACAAACTAAACAGTCAGGGCAGCACCAAAATAGTATGGCAGTATATCAATAGTTGTGTACATATATATATGGCAAAGCTGGGGCTCACCCAGTGGTAACTTCCCCGGGCGTTCGGCCAATGGGGGGCGAAGTGGGCACAGCCAAAGCAGGGCAGTCACGACCGTTGTACCAAGACAGCAGATCAGAGCACCAACATACAGGGGGTACAATTATAGTATAGACTAGTGACCCACCCGGTGCATATAGAGGGCCCAGTGTGAAATTGGGGACTCACCCCAGTACACAACAAAAGTCGTGAAGCGTATTGGGGATTTTCCAATGACGGCCCTGGTCTCTAGCCAGAGGGCAGTAATGATGCAGGGGCTCACCCTTGAGAATGTATACAACACACAGAGAATATGCAGGGCTGTTACACACAGGCATCAAGTACAATTCACAGCATATACAAATAGACCCTAGCACAGATAGGGCAGGCAGGAATCCTGTGCACATTGGCAAAGGAAAGAGGTCTGGGAGCAAGCCCTTGACACATGAGGCATCCCTGGCGCAAGAGGGAAAACTCCAGGGAGCTTCACTTCCCCAGGTAGGCGCTCTATAGCTGGGGGAGGGGCAGCTGGCACCCACGCTCTCCCCCTCTGCTCCAGACGCATGTGGGCAGCTGAAAAAGCTTGCCACAGCTTGGTGGCATTGTGTAGGACTAGGGCCGGACTGGGGATACAAAGCAGCCCTAGAAAAAAAATCTATGTCAGCCCCATAAGTC